>NC_035436.2:1261478-1618896 GCF_002127325.2 Helianthus annuus | reverse complement strand
CCCAGATGCCAAAGTATGCGAAATTCCTTAAGGATATCCTCTCAAATAAACAGAAGCTCGAGGATATATCGTGTGTGGTGATGAATGAGACTTGTTCCGCCGTTCTGCAAAACCGTCTGCCCACGAAAATGGGAGATCCTGGTAGTTTCACGCTCCCGTGTTTGATTGGAAACATGTCTGTTAGCCATGCGTTGGCTGACTTGGGAGCGAGTATTAACCCTTATGCCATATAAGGTTTTTACTAAACTGGATCTGGGTGAGCCGTCACCCACTAGGATGAGCATTCGGTTAGCAGATCGCTCAATAAAGTATCCGCGCGGATTTGTGGAAAACATGCTTGTTAAAAATCGATAAATTTGTTTTCCCCGTGGACTTTGTTATCCTTGACATGGATGAAGATTCAAGGGTACCTTTGATACTTGGACGTCCTTTCCTCAATACAGCGAGGACGATTGTTGATGTGGCAGCTGGCCAAATCACGCTCCGAGTGAATGATGAGCACGTGACATTCGATATCAAAAGATCGATGCAGCATCCGCAATGTCACGATGACAAGCTTTATTACGTCGACATTGTCGATGGCATGTGTTTGCTCTCATTTTCAAGGTACTATTGATGAGATTGATTCGGACACACGTCTGTCGTGTGGGGACCTGATTGGCATTACGCAGGAGGGCCACGATTTCGAGCAGCCAGTCTATCAGATTGGTGACGATGGTTCCCAGAGTCCGGAGAGATTTCTTGAAATTGACCATGTGAAAAAGGGGGAAACAGAGCCTTCGGTTGATGATCCGACGCTTTGGAGTTAAAGGAACTCCCGCCACATCTCGAGTACGCATTTCTAGACGAGGAGCGTCGTCTACCGGTCATAATTTCGGCATCGTTGGAAAAGGATGAGAAAAATCGGCTTCTCGAGGTTCTGAGACTTCATAAGAGAGCCATTGCATGGAAAATCATGGATATCAAGGGCATCAATCCTTCTTTTTGTACTCACAAGATTCTGATGGAAGACGAGTACAAACCATGTGCACAGCATCAGAGGCGTTTAAATCCAAATATGCAGGACGTGGTGAAGAAGGAGGTGATTAAATTGTTGGATGCCGGCATGATTTATCCTATTTCTGACTCTGTGTGGGTGAGTCCGGTGCAGGTTGTACCTAAAAAAGGTGGTATGACTGTAGTCTCGAATGATAGGAATGAGCTAATTCCTACCCGTACCGTCACTGGGTGGCGAGTTTGCATTGACTACCGCAAGCTCAATGATGCTACTCGCAAGGATCACTTCCCGCTTCCATTCATCGACCAGATGTTGGAACGTCTGTCGGGGAAGTTGTATTACTGTTTCCTTGACGGATTCTCTGGGTACTTTCAGATTCCTATCGCTCCTGAGGACCAGGAGAAGACTACCTTTACATGCCCCTTCGGCACATTCGCCTACCGGCGGATGCCTTTTGGGTTGTGTAATGCACCAGCGACCTTCCAGAGATGCATGGTTGCGATTTTCCATGACATGATCGAGGATTCCATGGAGGTTTTCATGGATGATTTTTCGGTATTTGGGGATTCCTTCGATCACTGTTTGGAAAATTTGAGGAAAATGTTGAAGAGGTGCGAGGATACGAATCTGGTCCTGAACTGGGAGAAATGCCACTTCATGGTGAAGGAGGGCATAGTTCTGGGACACAAGATTTCGCATGCTGGTATGGAGGTCGATCCAGCCAAAGTGGATATCATTTCACGACTTCCGCCTCCCACCTCTGTTAGAGCGATACGGAGCTTTCTCGGTCATGCCGGGTTCTATCGGCGATTCATTAAAGATTTTTCAAAAATCGCCAGACCCATGACCCGTCTGTTGGAGAAAGACGCTCTGTTCATATTCGGAGATGATTGCTTGAGAGCCTTTGACCTTCTCAAGCAAAAGTTGATTGAGGCCCCTATTTTAGTTGCACCGAACTGGAGTTTGCCGTTTGAGATTATGTGCGACGCGAGTGATTACGCCATAGGGGCCGTTCTCGGTCAAAAGAGAGAAAAGCACTTTCACCCGATCTATTATGCGAGCAAAACTCTTCACGACGCTCAAGAGCATTATACCACGACTGAAAAAGAGCTCTTGGCGGTCGTCTTCGCATTTGACAAATTTAGATCGTACTTGGTGCTTTCGAAAACAGTTGTGTATACTGATCACGCTGCCATCCGATATCTCTTCAGCAAGCAGGACGCTAAGCCACGTCTGATCAGGTGGATCTTGTTGCTGCAGGAGTTTGATATCGAGATACAAGATAAAAAGGGTGCATTGAATGTAGCGGCTGACCATCTATCTCGGTTAGAGCATGGAGACATCGTGGACGCGCGTTGGGATTCCATAAATGACAACTTCCCACACGAGTCTTTGATGAGTGTTGAGATATGCGATGAGTCGCCATGGTTCGCTGACATTGCGAACTACCTCGCTTGCGGGATTCTGATTAAAGGGTTGACTCACCAGCAAAAGAGGAAATTCTTTTCAGATGTCAAGCACTACATTTGGGATGACCCTTACTTGTTCCGGGTTGGTGCTGATCAGGTGATTAGGAGGTGTGTTTCAGGAAAGGAGGCGACCGATATTCTGCGCCACTGTCACGAGGGACCTACTGGAGGCCACCATGGAGCCAACTTTACCGCCAAGAAAGTATTGGACTCCGGGTTTTATTGGCCTACTATATTTCGTGATGCGCAGGGTTGGGTTAGAGCGTGCGATGCTTGCCAGAGAGCGACAAATATATCGGCACGTGATGAAATGCCTCAGACCTGGATTCAGGTTTGTGAAGTCTTTGATATCTGGGGGATAGACTTCATGGGACCATTTCCCCCCTCACGAGGTAATAAGTACATCCTGGTCGCAGTTGACTATGTATCGAAGTGGGCGGAGGCACAGGCCTTACCCACCAATGATGCCAGGGTGGTCGTGAGATTTTTGAAAAGCTTATTTGCCCGGTTCGGCGCTCCGAAAGCGCTTATCAGTGACAGAGGGACGCATTTTTGCAATACTCAGCTCGAGAGAGCTTTGTCCCGTTACGGTGTGCATCACCGTCTATCCACGCCCTATCATCCACAGACAAGCGGGCAGGTGGAAGTCACGAACCGGGGGCTGAAAAGAATCCTTGAGCGGTCAGTAGGTGCAAACCGCAAGGATTGGTCAGATAAGCTTGATGAAGCGTTGTGGGCCTTCCGTACGGCTTACAAGACGCCTATTGGAACTACTCCCTTTAGGCTTGTTTACGGAAAGGCATGCCATTTACCGGTTGAGCTGGAACATAAAGCGATGTGGGCGCTAAAGACCGCAAATCTGGACTTAAAAGCCGGAGGTGAAGCCCGGTTCCTCCAGATTCACGAGTTGGAAGAGTTGCGACAATGCGCTTATGAGAACTCCGTATTATACAAGGAGCGCACGAAGAGATTGCATGATAAACGCTTGAAGGACCACAAAGAATTCCAAGCGGGCGATCTTGTCCTTCTTTACAACTCGCGGTTGCGCTTATTTCCCGGAAAGCTCCATTCACGTTGGACAGGCCCATACACGGTTAAAGAGATATTTCCGTATGGGACTGTTGCAATAGAGAACGCGGACGGCGTTATTTTCAAAGTAAATGGGCATCGCTTGAAGTTATACGTTGCCGGGCCGACAGAGTCGGTGATGGAGGTTATTGAACTCCAAACCCCGCACACATCATAAGTGTGGGGAGGAGAGAGTCTACGCTGCTGACTCGTGGATCAAAAATGCAGCAAGAGCGTATTTTACGCTTTAGGGGTAGTTTAGTCATTTAGGATTTATTTTTCTAGTTTTAGCTTTGAGTCTTGCTATCGACTCGTCGACAAAAATTTAGCATGAGTCTACGCTACTGACTCGCCGACAAAAATGTAGCAGGAGCGTCTTTGGCGTTATAGGGGCAAAATTGTCCATTTTTATGTTTTTGTAGTTTTAGCGTAATTTAGGTTAGTTAGGTTGTTTCCGTTAGTTTGTACAGTTTCGATTCGTGCCGGGCGAGGGTTCTGTATTGCAATACTGTTAGAACAGTTGGGGTGTCGAAAAAATGGCGAAAAAACGGCCGAAACAGTTGCTGGAAATGGCTTCTGCAGAAAATTCTGATCTGCAGCTGATGCACGACCGTGCCAGGATACGCACGACCGTGCGTTTCCGGGGTTCTGGCACGGTGGGTCGCACCCTCGTGCATCACCGAGGAAAATGGAAGTCACCGGCACCGCACGACCGTGCCATTCGGCGAACGACCGTGCGACTCGCTAAGGGCATTTTTGTCATTTTGCACACTATATATACCATAACCTGTTGCAAAAGCCCTCATTCGCGAACCCTAGCAACTGCAGCCGTTCCAGAGCCGTTTTCACACGAAATCGCACGTTTCCTCGCACGATCTCGCGCCCAACTTCGCACGGTACGTCTCTAGTGTTAGATTTCCTGTTTCTTGCGTTCTAGGGTAGGTTTTCTCCGATTCAACAAGGGATTTCTTAGGGTTCTCTTCATAAACAAATCGAAACCCTAACCTTTGTTTGAATCATGCTTATCGTGAACACCCGGTTGAATTTCCGACCCCTCTTTGTACAAAAAAGTTGTTGATTTTGGAAAAATCAGGATATTCAAAGAGCAGGGGTTCGAAATCTGCAGATCAGAAGATGCACGGTCGTTCCCTGTCTGGAACGGTCGTGCGATTCCGGATTGTTCCACGATGTCAGCATTGTGCCGGTGTTGCACGGTGGTGCCGATTAGCTGCACGCCGTGCGGATCCGAGCTTGATCGGCAGAAGGTGCACGTCGTCGGTGATGCACGACCGTGCATATGGCCGCACGACCGTGCGTGATGCCCAGATCAGATTCACAGTAGCTTCATAATGTGCTGCTCGGTTATTTTCAAATTCATTTTCTGCTGTTTCTGTCTTTCTAACAATATTCCCCATTGCAGATGAATCATCCCTTCTTACAGTTTGACCCCAACGACGAGCGTGAATCTTTATGCATTCCAAAAAGAGATGCATTATGGGCCCGAAGGGGGCAATTCGGAGTCCCAAGATGGCTTGATTGGGAAGTTATGCAAGAACTAAATCAATACGACCGTTTGGAAAATATGATGAGTCGTCCACTAGTAAATCTGGTCGGTTGCAACCGACCCGTTTACTTGGAGCTTACCATCGAGTTCTTTGCATCGTATGCTTACGAGAAGCCAGTTGCTGCTCGACGACCCAAATTCCGCTACAAGGATCGCATAGCTTTCAGATTGTGTGGAAGATGGCACAAGTGGTCAGTCGGTCGTTTGGGAAGGAGACTTGGGATCTACACTAGGGAAGACATGGATGATCCCAATGTCTTCTCAGATAAATTCACCTTCCCGTCTGATGCAGCTAGGGATGAGTTTTGGGCTGAAAACGCTGTTGGGGACCCATACAACCCAAGGATATCAAAGGCTTCACGCCTTAAAGACCCTCTGGTGCGGGTGATGCACCATGTGTTTAGCCACACCATATGCGGGCGCATGGACAGTCTCGGTAACTGTCCAACACCAGATTTGATTTTCTTGTATGCATTGGTGGATAAGGCGCCCATCAACTTGGCGGCGCGTATGGCTGAATACTTTGTGAACTGTTCAGGGAGGACTACTAGCAGTCAAATACATGGCGGTCAGTATGTGACCGAAATTGCTTACAATGAGCATCTTATGACTGATGAGGTACTTCAGAGTCTCACCCTGATTACTGAGGGGGTGCATGTCGACATCAGATCGCTGAAGGCAATGGGTTTGATTGTAGAGACTGATCAGGGGGATAGGTTGAGGGGGCTGAATAACGAGGTCTGGGACCCGTTACCTCCGCTCCCATCAGAGGAAGAGGAAGAAGATGTAGAGATGCATGAGCAGCATCAGCCACAGACACCGCCACACCAGACACCGCCACACCAGCCGCAGCACCATGAGTTCTACCAGCACCAGGACTGGCCTGACTTTTATCAGCAGTTCCAGCAGATGCGTGTCACGCAGGAACAGCATGGTACATACATTGATCAGATCAGGACCAGCCAGGACCAGATCCGAGCTGGTCAGGATCAGCTCAGGGCCACACAGGATCAGCTGAGGCAGAGCCAGGAGAGCTTGTATCAGGGGGTTAGTGCCGGGTTTTCGTACCTATTTGGGGAAATGCACCATGCATATCCCAACTACTTCCAGAACCCTCCAGAGTTCCCACCGTGGAACCCTCCTGGTTACGGTGGTGCAGGCCCCTCATTCACGAGAGATGATGACGGCGATGACGAGTAGGCGTTGGTGGTGATTTTCGTTGGTGGTTTTTATGGTTATTATTAGTATTTGTTATTTCGGGTGTTCTTTTTGCATACTATTTCGAATACCCTCGGATTATATTGTACTTTTAAACACTTTTCTTTATGTATGTTTTTATTTGGATTATTAGTATTCATGTATATTATGGTCTATTTGTATTTATTCTGTTGCTGTTCGGTGTTGCTGTGCCATATGACATATTTACAGGTTTTGGCTATCAAGTCTTTGACCGGAGCAGATCACAGATTCAGCTTTGGAAGTCTCGTTTCATAACATCATCTTGAGGGGAGTATTATTATCCTTTTTCTCTATATTTCGGGTTTCGCATTGGGGACAATGCGAAGTTCAAGTGTGGGGAGGGGGTTAACTTTGTTAACTTTGTTTGTCCTCAATATATATAAAAAAAAAAAAAAAAAAATCAGAAAAATCATTCAAAAATACCTTTATTTTGTATATATATTAGTAAATAAACCGGTTGGTTGTGTTTTAGAAAGCTTCGGACTTGATAAAAACTTGACAAGCAAAATATTTTTTGAAAAAGGAAACCGGAAAGCGTGACAAACAAAGAAAGACTTACATGATAGTTTTCACACTTTTACCCATTCCATCCGTTACGTGAGCATGTTTGAGCCTTGATATTGTTATATATTTGTTCATTTCGGATATAGGAGTGAGCCGGATGTTATGTGTAATTTAGAACTTGTCACTAGTATGCTTGTTAAGACCATGAATATGCGGATTTGTGTAAAAGTGATAGAGGCACTTAGATTACCCCTTTGTTGTAAACCTTGTTCTTTGTGTTGTGCTTCCCGTTCACCTTATGTTACCCTTTAGGATTAACCATGTCGAGCCTTCCCGTTTACCTTTGTTTACCCACATTATCGCCCACTTAGCCAAATTTAGCCTTTGTATGTTTTAAACCCTTTTTAGTGTTAAAACTCGGACAAAATAATCGTTTAACTAGCGTTTGTTTAAGTTTATTGTATAGTATGTTAAAAAAAAAACAGAAAATAAAACACCCTAAAATAGGGTGAAGTTGATAGAAATCGAGCGATTTTGAATGCTTAAATGTTAAAATTTCGTTGATAAGCTCGATTGCGCTTTAGTCGCCTTTTAAAGGCGTTTGTATGTATAGTTGTATTATTTTCTTGCTAGTTAAACGCTAAAGCCGAGTTTTAACCATTTTCGCCATTTTAAATGTCCACTTCCATACCCTTCGCCCAAGCCTAACGTTACAACCCGTAAAGACCTCTTGATTTACACTTATTTGCATGTTAGTTGGTGGAGACGAGATCTTATGACAAGCTTATGATATTACATGTTTCATTGACTAGGCGTTGAGTGTTTGCACATACACATTTTATGTATGTTTCATAAATAAAACCGAGTGTGTGTGAATATTGTGAGTCGTGTGAAGATTAACATGTCAAGTCAATTAAATGTGAAGTCACGGCTTTTTGGTTGTCGCTATTATAATTGCATATGCTTGTTGGGTTTTAGTCTTTTGATGATGTCTTTCGACAAACCGGCTAACCGTTTATAGTAGTTTTAAATAAAATAGTGTGTAAATTTTCGTACTTGTTTGTTTCCTTCTTTTATTGCTTTTTAGTTCAGCTTGCTTGAGGACAAGCAAGGTTCAAGTGTGGGGAGATTTGATATTCGCTAATTTACACATATTTTAGTCCCCCGTTTTACCCCCATTTTATGCGTTTTCGGCCGTAAAACCGTCATTCGGATACTTATTTATCTACATTTTTTGTTTACAGGCCTAAAACTGCATACCAGACAAGATGAAAGCGAAAACGAGGACTTTCCGGACAAAACGACAAAGCTGCGAAGATTCTGTGGAAAAACTGACCTGGGCGTTTGGAACGGTCATGCGGGCATCCGCACGACCGTGCATATCCGACAAACAAGAAAGTCCCGGCGGTGCACCAGGCGTGCAAGCACGGCGTGCAAGGCTCTGAGGCCAATCCGAAAAGGCACGGTCGTTCCGGATGTGGAACGGTCGTGCGGTTCCGAGACCAAAGAAACACCTCGGAGTGGAACGACCAGTGAACCAGGCGTGCAAACCAAATGCCGGGAAGGAACGCCCGTGCCAAATGCCGCACGTCCGTGCGTGTTCGAAGACCAGTCAACGATCTGTCACTTCATACGTCATAGTGGCCCACCACCAATAATGCTTAAAGTGCACGGTCGTGCCAAACCAAGAACGACCGTGCCGATCAGAAAAACCATTTAAACAGAACAGAAGCATTTTAGACGTAACTCTGGAATTTTGGAGAGCTCTGCAGGCGATTTTGAGGCTCCGAAGGCTGCTGCTTTCACTCGGATTCAAGCCACATTGCCCGGTTTTGCTCATATACTATCCAGATTCTTAATCTTGTGCTTGTTTATGGTTTGGATTTCTAACCTTTCCAGAATTTTGTTAATGTTTCAAGCATTTAGATTAATATTTATGTATTATTGTAGCCTTTGGGCAAAAACACAACAATCCCTTGCTTGATTAGTATGTTAATCTATGTTTGTAATGACATTTTGAAGTATTTTCTATGATTATCTTTGATGATTAGTTTGCAACCTTGTTATTGATATTGATTTCTTGATTATAAGTAATTGTGTTGGATGATTGGTGCTTGGTTAGGTAAGATAGTTGCAAAATGAAGCTTATTTAATCATGTATTAGTAAACTTTTAATTTGGTTAACTAGTTTAACTTGGTTAAAATGTAGGCACCATGATACTCTAACGGGTTAGTGGTTTAATAAAATGCAATTATTATTAATCAAGAGAGCTTGCCCTCACGGAAGGACTCTAACGGGTTAGATGGTGTTGTTACGAATTCTTGCCATGATTTGTTAGCTTAGTTAGTAGTTTCGGCCAAAATTGCTATCTTGGTGAATTTATGTGTAAGATTTGTAAAATGAACTCGGTTGTGATTTAATCTAGTTTATGCTTGTCTCGGTGGTTGCATTGTGTTTATCGGTGTTGCTTTCCTTGATTAAGTGAGGTTAGAAAACTCCTAACGGATGACTAACTTATTTTTAGGAGATCTTCATAGACATTTATCAATTGCACGTTAAAGAACAATTTTAGGTGGTTAAAGTGTGTTTATCGTTTTAACTTTCCGAATGATTGTCATGTTAGGATTCCCGAAAGGGATACTAATTGTCTCGAAATGGAAAATTGACCGAATGTTTCTAAATGCCAAAACTGACTTAGTTGACATGCTGCGGTTATGTATTAAGCAAGGCTATTTATATATAATCTACTATGTTTGATAAATATTTATTTATGCTTACTTTAGATTAATTAAAACCAAAACAAATTATGTTTTTACCGGTAATTTAGTGGCAAAGGTCTAGTATTATTTCTCCGCCCATTTCCGTGGATCGATACTTGGTTCTTACCGATACTTTACTACATATATGACGGGGTACACTTGCCCTTTCGCGTGTGTTTTGATGTAAAAGTAATAATCACTTTTATAAATTTAAAACCAATTCGTGTGTAATTTCATTGTAAAAATATGTATAGTCACGCACGTACCAAATACTGATCTTTATAACTTGTCGATTAGTGGAAATGATTGAGCTAGGGTAACTAGCCCAAGTAGAGGTGATAGTAGTTGCTCGCATGATCGAGTTTGAGTTCTTTTACTAATCTTGATATGCTTATTTTGAGGTGGGAAGTTTGATACAAAATGCTTCGAGTTTTATTGGTATTCACCTTGAAGATTCAAGTCAAAGACTTGCACTGTAGCATTTCCAATTTCCACGCTTAGTTGATATTGTAATCACTTGAAATTTGTTCGGGCATGTGCCTAAGCTTTTCATAAACATATTAGACTTATAACAACATAACTATAGCAATAGGGGGACTAATTTTACTAGAGATCATAGTTAGAATCTTTGTAAAACATCAATTAATCACCACATTCGTTAAAACGTTCAAATTTACAACAAACTAAACTTTTGTGAAACTTTTTTAAATAATTAAATTTGACTAAACCCTAATCTTCCCTATAGAAAATGAGGCACCATGGGCCTTGTATGTCTCCAGTTACTTTCCATATGTACACTTCCAAACCTTAACTTATTCCCAAAGACTTTCCAGTTTAACACCCCCTTGTATCAACTATAACAAGACCTCTCCCCTACACTTTTTCCTCGTAATTTTGCAATAAGAAACTCCAAAAATACTTCCCTAAAGTCGTCCCCTCTCCCTCCCTTGGAGTTTTTGTTTCAAGTATCCAAGTAATGCATCAAATATTTACTTTCGTTTAATTACCACTTACTTTTAATTCATGTTATCTTCTTTTAATTCTTCTAGTATTTTCTTTTCCTCATCATTATAATCATACTAAACTCTAATAAATAGCATAACATTAAAACTAATACCAAAGGATCCCGTTTGCTTATGGCGGCTAATCCATTGAAATGTGTGAATCCTTCTAACTTCCTATTGCATGAAATGCATCAGACAATCATGTGGTCATTCATGAACATACCCTGATTAAGTTGAATTATCATAAAGCAATCAATGTAAAGAAAGGGAAATTTTAAAACAATATACATAAGTTGACAATTTCATATTTTTCTAGATCAGTTATCAATAACTTAATGTAGTTATCCTCTTTCACTAGGTTTAGTTATAAAAATTAGCACAAACAATAATTTCCGTAATATAAATTCACAAACGCCAACTCAAATAAAATTTGTCAAACATTCCATAGTTTTAAAAAATCCCAGTGCAAATTACACTGTTCGTCCTTTATGTTTGTATCGGATTGCAACGGATGACCTTTAACTTCAATAACTACACTCATAATCGTTTATTTGGAAAACTCATTACATCTTTCGTCCTTTAGCACTAACCAGGTTAAAACTAAAAGTTAATTCAGACCATGTAAGGACATTTATGTCTTTTTACACCCAAACAAAAAAAAAAGTTATATTTAGGACATAAATATATAGACCTCCTCTCTCTACCTTATCTCTCTCTAACTCTTAGCGCCTAAACTCTACCATAGCACCACCATCGTCATAGCACCCATGCCGCCCTAACATCACCACCGCCATAACACCACTGCAGGTCTGAATCAATGAACTAATATCGCCCCATAATTTCTCTCCTCTGTTCAGATTTCGTTAATGTATTTGAAGGTGAGATTCAAATCTACAACGTGATGGGTGGAGATGAGTTGGGGGATGCAATGGTGGTGGCAATGACGGCTTATATACCACCGATTTTGTCCTTCGTATTCCTATAAAACCTTTGAATTTCACAGCTCCGGATCTATTGCGGCCCCTTGCATCTGAAACCCAACGTTTTTCCTCATCCCTGTCACGAGTCTCCTTATAATCTGAGGCATCTAGAGCATCAATGGAAGCTTTAATCGATTGAACATATGAGATATATGCATTTTTCGTCCTTTATGTCTGATCTTGATTTTACCTATGAATGCTTAAGCAGATTCCGGTAATGGTTGATGGTGAAAGAGAGGTTTTATAAGGGGGAAGAAACATGGTGTGGAATGACATAATAGCCCTCACATGAGGTGCACATGATCTTACTTAACTTTTAATTTTAACCTGGTTAGTGCTAAAGGACGAAAGGTGTAATGAGTTTTCCAAATAAAGGATTGTGACTGTAATTATTGAAGTTAAATGTTACCAATTGCAATCCGATACAATTATAAAGGACGAAAAATGTAACTTACCCAAAATTCTATAAGTTTCATACGCCTCTTGTTGGTGATGTTTGATATGGGGCATGTATTACGTACCAAAAATCTCTATTGTTCACAGCCAATGTAAGATTTTTCTATGGTGTTACAATGAATATATAATTAAACAGTTGTGATAATTTTAATTATCTAAACCTAAAATGTTTTGTAACAGCGGGGGTTTATTCAGGCTTTAGGGGAAAATAAGTAAAGCCTCATAGCCACCATGTAATCAATCATCGTTCACCTTTTTTTGAATAACGCCCACCTCTTATTATCGTTTCCGCGCCTCAAGCACAACTTTACCATCTCGCCTACATCTTCACCATCTCAAGCTCCCCCACGCGCGCAACTCCAGCTTAGCCCCCGCTACGCGCCCATTCGTGACGACGTGCACACCCCATAACCCGCTAAGATGACACATTGACACCTTCCACGCTCTCTTTTAAAATTTGTTGATATTGTAATCACTTGAAATTTGTTCGGGTATGTGCCTAAGCTTTTCATAAACATATTAGACTTATAACAACATAACGATAGCAATAGGGGGACTAATTTTACTAGAGTTCGTAGTTAGAATCTTTGTAAAACATCAATTAATCATCACATTCGTTAAAACGTTCAAATTTACAACAAACTAAACTTTTGTGAAACTTTTTTAAATAATTAAATTTGACTAAACCCTAATCTTCCCTATAGAAAATGAGGCACCATGGGCCTTGTATGTCTCCAATTACTTTCCATATGTACACTTCCAAACCCTAACTTATTCCCAAAGACTTTCCAGTTTAACACCCCCTTGCATCCACTATAACAGGACCTCTCCCCTACACGTTTTCTTCATAATTTTGCAATAAGAAACTCCAAAAATACTTCCCTAAAGTCATCCCCTCTCCCTCCCTTAGAGTTTTTGTTTCAAGTCTCCAAGTAAGGCATCTAATATTTACTTTCGTTTATTTACCGCTTTCTTTTAATTCATGTTATCTTTTTTTAATTCTTCTAGTATTTTCTTTTCCTCATCATTATAATCATACTAAACTCTAATAAATAGTATAACATTAAAACTAATACCAAAGGATCCCGTTTTCTTATGGCGGCTAATCCATTGCAATGTGTGAATCCTTTTAACTTCCTATTGCATGAAATGCATCAGATAATCATGTGGTCATTCATGAACATACCCTAATTAAGTTGAATTATCATAAAGCAATCAACGTAAAGAAAGGGGAACTTTAAAACAATATACATAAGTTGACAATTTCCTATTTTTCCAGATCAGTTATCAATAACTTAATGTAGTTATCCTCTTTCACTAGGTTTAGTAATAAAAATTAGCATAAACAATAATTTCCGTAATATAAATTCACAAACGCCAACTCAAATAAAATTTGTCAAACATTCCATAGTTTTAAAATTTCGTAGTGCAAATTACATTTTTCGTCCTTTATGTTTGTATCGGATTGCAACGGATGACCTTTAACTTCAATAACACACTCATAGTCCTTTATTTGGAAAACTCATTACATCCTTCGTCCTTTAAGTTAATTCAGATCATGTAAGGACATTTATGTCTTTTTACACCCAAACAAAAAAAAAATAAAAAACAAAAATTATATTTAGGACATAAATATATAGACCTCCTCTCTCTAACTCCTGGCGCCTAAACTCTACCATAGCACCACCATCGTCATAGCACCCCTGCCGCCCTAACATCACCACCGCCATAACACCACTGCAGGTCTGAATCAATGAACTAATATCGCCCCATGATTTCTCTCCTCTGTTCAGATATCTTTAATGTATTTAAAGGTGAGATTCAGATCTACAACGTGATTGGTGGAGATGAGTTGAGGGATGCAATGGTGGTGGCAATGGCGGCTTACATACCACCGATTTTGGCCTTCGTATTCCTGTAAAACCTTTGAATTTCACAGCTTCGAATCTATTGCGGCCCGTTGGATTTGAAACCCGACGTTGTTCCTCATCCCCGCCACGAGTCTCCTTATAATATGAGGCATTTACAACATAAATGGAAGCTTTAATCGATTGAACATATGAGATATATGCATTTTTTTGTCATTTATGACTGATCTCGATTTTACTTATGAATGCTTAAGCATATTCCAATAATGGTTGATGGTGAAAGTGGGGCTTTATAAGGGGGAAGAAACATGGTGTGGAAAGACATAATTGCCCTCATATGAGGTGCACATGATCTGACTTAAGTTTTAATTTTAACCTGGTTAGTGCTAAAGGACGAAAGGTGTAATGAATTTTCCAAATAAATGATTGTGACTGTAATTATTGAATTTAAAGACTATCAATTGCAGTCCTATACAAATATAAAGGACGAAAAATGTAATTTACCCAAAATTCTAAAAGTTTCATATGCCTCTTGTTGGTGATGTTTGATATGGGACATGTATTATGTACCAAAAATCTCTATTGTTTACAGCCAATGTGAGATTTTCCTATAATGTTACAACGAATATATAATTAAATAGTTGTGATATTTTTAATTATCTAACCTAAAATGTCTTTTAACAACGGGGGTTTACTGAGGCTTCAAGGGAAAATAAGTAAAGCTTCATAGCCACCACGTAATCAATTATCGTTCACCTTTTTTGAATAACGCCCACCTCTTATCAGTGGCGGATTCAGCCAGTTTTTTCACTGGGTTCCTTTTTTCATATCATACAAGGTTTACCCTACAAAAAAACGTTTTTTTTCCAAATCATACAAGGTTTACACTACAAAAAACGTTTTTTTCCAAATCGAATGGATTCCTAGGAACCCGGTAAACCCCTCTAAATCCGCCCCTGCCTCTTATCATGGTTTCCACGCCTCAAGCACCCTTTTACCATCTCGCCTACATCTTCATCATCTCAAGCTACCCCACGCCCGCAACTCAAGCTTAGCCCCCGCTACGCGCCCATTCGTGACGACATGCACACCCCATAACCCGCTAAGATCACACATTGACACCTTCTACGCTCTCTTTAGAAAAAAAAAAACACACACATAAACTTGTTACATGCATATATATTCGTCACATACCATCTCTATACTTAACTAAAAAGTAACAAGTAAAATAATTGACGGTAGAGGTTGAGGTGTGTGTGTGTCAGACATACGAAAGAAATTGAAAGGATGGAACGATAATCGAGAAAACAACAGCAAATACAGAGAGAGAAAAATCAAACTCAAATTCAATTCATTTCAATTCAATTCCTTCATTTGTTTTTGTTTTTTTCACATAAACCTGCAACCAAATTTCACTTCCGCCATGAGCGATTGGCTGGGCTTCTCCCTTAACCACCACCACCCCCAACAAGACCCCATTAATCCACCTGCACTTCATCAACATGACCCTGATTCCGTTATTCCTATCAACGATTTCAATCCTTCCACTCAAACACAACGTATCTTTTTTTTTTTCTTATAACCTTAGTTTTAATCCATTAATCTTTTATTTATACATCTTTTTATTGTTTTTTTTTTTGTGTTGTTAGTAGGATGGAGATTAGAAGCCACCGACCAAAGTGGTCCGAAGCTCGAAGATTTTTTGGGCGGCGGTGCTTGTGCTGGTGCTGGTGCTGACGTCAACCTTAACTTTCACGAATATCGTCCGACAGAAGGTGATATTGTTCCTAGAGACGGCGCCGCCTGCTATATATCACCACCGCCGGCGCCGCCATATTTGTTACACTACGGTTATCCTTACTACACCACCACCAGCACCAGCACAACCCTCACCGCCGCAAACCAAAACGAACAACAAAACGGTGTCGTTTCATACGACGACGGTGCAAGTGCAATCACTCAGGTTTCCGAGATCAAAACGTGGTTACTGCCATCGTCATCATCGACGGGGTGTGACGTCAGCGACCGTCAGGAGTGTTTGTCGCTGGCGGTGGTGCCTGCGGGTGATAATAGGAAGCGGTCGGTGGTGCAGATGAAGTCGGATAAAAGCGGGAAAGGAGAAGTGGTTACGCGTAAAGCGGTGGATGGTTTCGGGCAAAGGACTTCACGGTTTCGGGGCGTGACGAGGCACCGGTGGACGGGGAGATATGAAGCTCATTTGTGGGATAATAGTTGTAGGAAAGAAGGGCAGACAAGAAAGGGTCGTCAAGGTAGAATTTAAGTTGGTTTTTGGATTTTTAAATGTTTTATTTTAGTTTGAATAATAATAATAATAATGCTAACGAGTTTCGTGTGTTTTCGTTTTGTATGATTTTCCGTGGGGTGTTTGTTGGCGGATCATCGACGTCAGTTTATCTTGGTAAGTCGAATTGGTAGTACTTCTAGTAGTTATCCGGGGCTGATGTGTCGCTTATATAGTATTGGTTTCGATCAAATAGTTATACACTTATACGGAAACGTCATATGGTTTGATTGTAAGTTAACTAGAATAAAGAACATGAACAATTTGATGATTAGAATATAGTTGACAAACAATTTCGGCTCGGATATGTTGTTTCACCTTCGATTTCGAATGTGGTGTAAGAGCTTTTGCATCCCTTCAATCAAATTCTGTGAGTGGAGGATTGGGAAAATGTTAGTGTCCATCTTTATATTTTAGGGAACACTGTTCACGCTCTATAAGAGCATTCACATCCATCCCACCGTATTTTCACTCAAAATTACACTAAAAAACACTACATTTTCTCTCTCATTTTCAATTAAATAATATTTTTTTATATTTTTATCACTACCTTTTCTCTCTCATTCACCCATAATCACTTTCAAAATATATTAAAAAATTATAGGGGTGAACAGTGTCCCCCAAATATACAGATAAACAGTAACATTTTCTCTCTCCTCCACTCACAACCACTTTTTATACTCTTTATATTTTAAAAACACCACATAGAATTTGATGCTATGGATGTGAATGCTCTAATTTTTTAATATATATTTTGAAAGTGGTTATGAACAAAGAAGAGATAAAAGTATAAAAAGATATTATTATTTAATTGAAATAAGAGAGAAAATGTAGTGTCTTTTAGTGTAACTCTAGGGTGGAAACACTGGAAAGGGATTGAATGCTCTAATGTCGTATGAGACAGTCTTAAAAAAGTGAGACATTAACAAATGATAAAAAAATCTAAAACATTTTTTGTTTTCATGACAAGATATTTTTTTGTCATTTTACTTATCAAGATTCAAGATCACATAAGTTGTTTAAAATCTCCCAATTTCACAACATTTTTCAAGTATGTTTCTTTATGAAACAACAAATAAAATCAAGTATTCAAAATTGATTGTTGTTTCTGCTAATTGTGCATGTGACATTCAGGGGGATATGATAATGAAGAGAAAGCTGCAAGAGCTTATGACTTGGCTGCTCTTAAATACTGGGGTCCAACAACTCATATTAATTTCCCTGTGAGTTTTTTTTTTTTTTTTTTTTCTGAATTCGTCTATGTTATGTATTAACATTTGTTTATATAATCTACGACTTGTGAAATGATTCGTTGTGTGACGGTGATTTAGCTAGCCGACTACGAAAAAGAACTCGAGGAGATGAAAAACATGAACAGGCAAGAATTTGTAGCCAACTTAAGAAGGTAATATATATATGCATATTCAAGCGAAAGCTACTCACACGATATGGAAACATGCTTTTACCGACATACTTTTTTAAAATATACAATAAAGGAGCTGCATACTTTCGGTTTATTGCCGATCATGGCAACTATTGTTAAAATTATGTTTGCTATGATTGGTAAAAGTTTGAAAGTAGGTCGGTGTAAAAACGATCATGTACTATGCAGTTAATGCGGTAAAATATCGGTCAAGGACCGATATTTGAGATATAGGTTATCTTGGTCAGTGGCAAAGCTTGACAATGAAGATGAGGGGGTCGAAAACATAAATACCCAAAAATTTCTATAGAACCGGGAGGTCGAAAACGTATGTACCAAAAAAAATCTATGCGAAAACAACATATATAACACTACTGAGCGAAAAGTTCGGGGGGTCGGGTTCCCCCCCCCCCCCCCCACACACACACACACTAATAATTCAGTGATATATCGGTCAATATCGCCGATAATATCAGTACCAATATTCTGACCGATATTTTACTAGGGGACAGATATAACTGCTATATCACCGATATTAACTGCATAGATCATGTAAAATATTTGATCAATGATAATACAAAACTGAAAACCCGACATCAAAATGCTAATTTTCGGATGAATTCGCATTTTGACATGTTACGACATGATGAACACAGGAAAAGCAGCGGGTTTTCAAGAGGGGCATCTATGTATAGAGGAGTCACAAGGTAAGAAGAAAAGCAGCCTAGGTCACATCCACCGATTTCGGTACAATCGTTTATGCACGATGTACAAGTTGTCGGAGCATGGTTGTGCTCCTTTGTCCCACCTTTTGTGAAAAGGCAGACATGGCACATATGAGATATACAACTTTTTCTTGATGACAAAAGTAGCATTATGTGATATTTTCAGCTGCTTTTTGTGCCATGCAAATGTCACTTGCATTCCTCAACTATTATACTACTTGCCTTTTAAAAATCGAAAATATTTTTGACGTGTAGCCCGTAATGTAGGGCCGGCAATTTTACACGAATACACGACACGAACCTACACGAAGTTAACAGGTATCGTGTATGGCCTTAACAGGTATCGTGTACCAAACAGGTAGACACGAGATTACCTCTTAATTTTCGTGTATAAACAGGTTAAATACCTGTTTACCTGTTAATACCCGTTAGTACACGATAAGAAATTAAATTAAATAAAACTCATCAGCCATGTGCGTGTGGGTTCCTTAATTCTTTTCTATTTTCATTCCTCATTCAATTAAAAAAAAAATAAAACCCTAAACTCCCTCTGTAACTCTCAGATAGCATGCCGTGTTCGTGTTAACAGGTAATTTTCATGTATAACAGTTGAATAGTCATGTTAACAGGTATTAACAGGTAATTTTCGTGTATATCGTGTTCGTGTTTGAAAAAAAGGACACGATAAGTTATCGTGTTCGTGTATCGGATTTCGTGTATCGTGTCTTATCGTGTCGTGTCTTATCGTGTACGGGTATACACGATATGCCCCTACTGTAATGGCATCGATAAGTTATGTAAAATATATTTTATGAAACCGTTGGTCAAATGTTGGAAAGATTGTACATAAAAATGAATGCGGTCAAATGTTGTTTCAGTGATAAATAAATTGGATTCTGTTAAAAAAGTTAAGTGTTTTGCAGGCATCATCAACATGGAAGGTGGCAAGCTAGAATAGGAAGAGTTGCAGGCAATAAGGACTTGTACCTTGGTACCTTTAGTAAGTTCATTCATTGTACATTTTTATATTGTCACATGTAAGATACCAATTATTACTTTTCTGTTGTTTTCACTCTAGGGTGCAAAACTTTTCCAGATCATGTGTATTTTTGGTCTGTTTTTTTTTTTTTGAATAAAAAAAAAGATTTTTTCTTTTCTTTTTGGGCTCTCAATTCAAGATTTTTTCAAAATTTGATTAGCAGGGTATTGGTGGGGTCCATTGAGTTTTCCTGTAAGGGATCTCACAATTACCAAAATTACGCTCGTTAGAGTGTGTTTGAAAATACTTGTATGAACTAATTCGCAAGCGCATTTAGTTGTTGTGAATAAGCAGTTTGAAGCTTGTTGTTTTGAACAACGACAATTATATAAACAAGTGGTGAGGGTTCTAAGTGACTAGGGGTGCAAATGAACCTAGCCCGAGCTTGACTAGGCTCAAGCTCGAGCTTGTTTAACTTATGAAAGGTCGAGTTCGAGCTCGTCTCGATTTGAGTTTTGTTTCTAAAGCTTGAGCTCGGCTCGTAGATAATTTTTCAAGCTCGAGCTCGGCTCATTTATCGTTTGTTATTTAATTAATTAATTTAGGGTAAATCACTTTTTTAGTCCCTGTGTTTTAGTGGTTTTAACTAGTTCAGTCCAAAAGCAAGAAGTTTAACGACCTGAGTCCCTATAAGCATTTTCATTAACCATTTGAGTCCTTTTGAGTCCAATTTTTTGGACTCAAATCGTTATAAAATGAACAAAATTGGACTCAAAACGTTATAAAATAAACCACTAAAACACAGGGATTCAAAAAGTAATTTACTCATTAATTTATATTAATGATAAGTGTTATTTTCTATATAATTTAGTTAGTTTTCATAATTTTGTTCTTATCTAAATATATATTAATAATTATTTTTATAAACAGTAGGCTCGTTTAAGCTCGCGAGCCGGCTTGATCTCAATAAGCAAAGCTTGGGCTCGTTTACTAAACAAGCTTGTTTTTAGGCTAGGGCCCGAGCTCGTTTAAGCTTGGCTCGTTCGACCTTTTTTTAGCCAAGCGCGACTAGCTCAATTCGTTTGCACCCTTAGTTCAAACCCCATTGTGGGTATTTAGGTGGTATAGAATTAGGGAGTGTGTGTCAGTGTCACCTTTTAAAAAAACAATTATTTAGTCAGTTTTAATGTACAGTGAGTTTTTATAAATTGTGACTTTATGCTCAAAACATTTTAAAATATGATAATAGGTACACAAGAGGAAGCGGCGGAAGCTTACGACATAGCAGCCATAAAATTCCGAGGGACAAGTGCAGTGACCAACTTCGACATTAGCCGATACGACGTCAAAAGAATATGTTCAAGTTCCACTTTGATAGCCGGCGAGCTGGCAAAACGGTCTCCACGAGATACAGGCCCCACAATGCTGCTCGAAAACTGTAGTCATGACCCGGGTGATGATTTCGCTGACATGGTATGGGCTGGAAACCAGGAGGAGCCGCCTGGACTCGAAGACCAACAAGGTGCAAGTAATATCGAGAACATGAGCCCGAGTGAGTTAGCCGGTGATCTTGACCCAGGGGTTGGATGAAAACCAACGGGTCGGAACTTGCTTCGGTGAAATGAGGGGTGGCTGTTTTGTAGGAGCTAGTAACAAATCTTTTAAGTGATATCATAGGTCTCATCAGTATTATCATCAAACTTAAATATATAGTATTAAAGATATATGTGTTTTGGTTTTGTAGCTATGTACCCTATAACATATCAATTTGTATTATATTATACCATATATTAGTGTTTAATGTAAGACCGGTTGGACCAGCCAATATTTACAAGTGATGTTTGATTGACTGGTTCTTTGCATGACATTGTGTTATATTTTTGGCGTTATGTAATATGTCGCGATCCATTGTGTTTTTGTACCCTTTTTATTTTTAGGAGACTTTGTAGAATAACTTTACCCGTTTCTATTTATTAAAATAATACATTTGTTCTATTATCTTAAATATAATCGATACGACAATATACTATTTAAATTTCATTTGATACTGAATATACTTTAGTTTTTAATTTTATATTAACGGGTTTGACCATCCGGTGCATTCTCACGCCTCACGCGTGATTCAACCGTGATTCCATACGTGGAACACCATGCCTGAGATGCATGAACTACGGGCGTAATTCACCAACATGGGTTACTCTACGGTTTTTGCCCCATGTGAATTGTAATCGTTAGCCCATTAATTTTTTTTTTCTTAAATATCGTTGACCAATGTTAAGATTAGAAAAAAGAATTTAACCCACCAATTTACCCTTCTCGGTGGAACTTGAGAACAACCGAGAGGACTTAAAAGGTGTTAGCGTTAAACACCGACCATCTTGAAGTTTGTTTTTTAAAGGCGAAAGTTATAAAACAGACCGGGTTAGAGTTGAAGTTTGTTTGTTTTTTTAGGGTTTTAGTTTGTTTATTGTATTTTTAGGGTTGTAGTTCTTTTTTTTTATTTTTAGGTTGTAGTCATTTATTTTTAAGGTTTAATTATTTTTTTAACGGCTAAAATTACCACATGTCTTTTGCAGATTTGAACTCATTATCACTTGAACAGTAACATTTTCTCTCTCCTCCACTCACAACCACTTTTTATACTTTTTATATTTTAAAAACACCACACACACAATTTGATTATTTGGATGTGAATGCTCTTAAGTATGGTTTTATTTGCAAATTCTTAAAAATAATAAACAAAACCAAAAGGATATAATTTATAATTAAAGACATCATGTGATAATTGAAAACCATTCCTTACTGATATCATGTGATAAGATGTGAAAACTAATGTGATACACTATATCACTAACGCTTAGGTGCAACTAGAAGGTATGGAGGAGGTAAGTCCTCCAAGGATGGGCCGCCACGTCACCGCCGCGTAGGAGTGGTTTGGAGGGGATGGACCTAGGGGGTGGGGGATGAACCCCTTTGTGTATATATATGTATGTATGTATAGGTATATGTGAGAGAAGGGTGGAGAAGGGAGGACCGGCGCAATCGGCTGTGGACTGCTGGTGAGGACGCGGGGGGGGGGGGGGGTGTGGGGGACCGGCGCCGGTCCTAGCCGGGCCTCAGCCGGCCACCATACCCACTACTCTGAGAGTTTTTCACATGTGAAAAGCTAAATGCAAGCCCCATAGGCCATAATCTAATGATATGTTCTATAACTGCTTTGGTTTCTTTAAACAATTAAAAACCTATAGCTCCACCGACAAATCAAAGAACCAAAGTTTTCTTATTGTTGATTCATTTTTTTAATTTAAGTTTCATTTTTTTATTCTAAGCTTATATAAACCTTCTTTAAAAAAAAAAAAAAAAAAAAGCCTAGAGTGGTGTACTCATGGCGTGATTCATAAAAGAAAGGTGTCATTGACTGCAAACCTACGAAGTTAAACCAAGCAAAATGAAAGTAGGGTTTGGATTGGATGGGTAATGACAATTTAAAGTCCGAAACAAGGACAAATTATAAACAGTATTTTTCATCTTGGTCATTGACAACTCATGGTCCCATTTGTCAAATAAATTTTGATGTGATTTATTTTATATGAAGACAATTTCATATGTTAATATCACTTAAAAGAATTTCAAGATAGTGTGTTTTTAGCTATCTAGATTTTTTTACATAATAGTATATAATAACTCATACTATTTATTCCCTTAAATGTTAAAGGGAGTTATGTATGTTCACTAAAGTGCTCGAGTAAAAACTATTATCTTTTTCATATGTTATACACTTATATATCTATAATTATGCATGATATATTACATAACCAATAAACTTAAAACATTGTAAGGAATTTTATTGACTGTTAATACTATATGATGCATTGTTGTGGGATACAAGACATGAACAACTATTGATGTCATGATCCTAAAGATATCTGATATGTTTAGATTGATGTCAACAACAACATCCGCATATCTTTCTCTCAATGTGTGTTTAAAATGAGTTATGAATTAGTTATAGTAATTGTGTAAATTTCATACCTTAAATAAAGGAAGATATGTAGTCAGACTCACGTATAGTGATGACAAAAATACCTTAGCCTGATGTGTTTACCCGAACCAGAAGCATTTGGGACGGGTATACCCGATACCCGACGAGTATTGGGTCGGACATGAGTATGAAAAAAAAATATATCACAGGTCTGGAACGGGTATGTGATTAGATGATACCCGACCCGATTACCCGTAACTACATACCCGTTTACCTGAAATTATTAAATTTTATATTTATTTTCCTTTAATTATTGTTTAATAATATTTCATCCTTATAGCTTTATTATTTGAAAAATAAACTTTTGATTTGAAATATATATTTTTAGATGACATTATTCATATTTATATGCTATGAATACAAAATTATTTTTTTGAGATTTATATTATTATATATTTACATTTTTAAATATATCAAATATTATTATGGTGATGATGATATGTATGTTATTTATTATAATTTAATATATTATATAGATTTTTACCACACAAAATTATAAGGGAAGTAATAAATACATATCATAAAAATCTCAACGGGTAAACCCGATACCCGACGGGTGATAGGCCAGATATGGAACAAGATTTTACAACCGAATATTGGTATGAGATTAGCCATCTCCGGCCTATTTTCATCCCTGCTCACGTATGCATTGAGTTTTATATGCTACATATAATGTTTTGATAATCTGTGAGTGAAAAGTGCACATGTATGTGGTGCTTCATGACACATATCATTTTTATTAGCCCGACCTAATGAGATGCAAGTCTTTTACGCGAGATAAATTAATATGCATCCCATTTGTCATATATCATACACATTAGAAGTCTAAACACATAAATTAACTACTTTCGTAATGCTAAACATGTCATATTTACATATAGAAGTATAAACACATAGAAGATAAATTAAATTAATGTCTCATTTTACTATAGAAGTATAAACACATAAATATAACTTATTTTACTATAGAAGTATGAGGATGATCATTTGAGAAGAAAAAAAAAATAAATAGTACAATCGTAAAATATTAAATGGTTTTGTTTTATTTCATTTATTATTCTCTTTAACTAATTAATTAGTTATAAAGACTATATCCTTTATACTATTTTTTTTTTTTTTTTTTTTTTGCTTACACACATCAAAATTTACCCTACATATTTCGAGATTTATCCTAAACATATTGAAATTTATCATCATATCGAAATTTATCTTGTACTTTATCCTACACTACTTGTAATTTATCCTACACTCAAAATTATTTTTTTTCTTTGAAAAATATACAACTTTAAAAATAAGTAAGAAATTTAAAGTAGTTAGTTACTAAAGAGTAAGACTATAAATTAATGATCTATATAAATATTAAATAAAACAAAATAAAACATTCGTATTGATTGAAATTTTTTTTTTTTAGGTTTTTTAACCTTTACTAGAAACACATAAAGTAACTAATTTCGTGATTTTTACATAAAAAAGAAAAAAATAAGGACAAAACCAAAACAAAGTAAGAGAACATCCAAAATGCAACAAAAAAAGGACTTTAATTAATCGTTTTTGTAAGTACTCTTAAAAGTAAAACGTTAAAACTTGAAAAACAAACTCACATGATGCACATTTACATTATTCTCTTAAAAGTAAAAATTTTGAAACTTGAAAAACAAACTCACATGATGCACAATTTACATTATAACAAAGTACATGTTCGTTATAATAGAAGAGAAAATAAAAGTTTATTAATTTTCAATAACTATATTTCCCTGCAATAAATAATAACTAGCCTAGTTATTTTTTAGATCATTGGATTCCAAAGTAACCAAAAAAAAAAAAAACAAAGTAATAAAGTACCCATACATTATTAAATATTAATTATATATACAGCACTTTCCAAATTCTTTAACTTCAAAACTACATAAAATAACAAAAACTAAACAACACACTAATTAAACATATACTAGCAGGATGCCCGTATGATGCAGGGGGGTGATACATCGCTTTGTGATACTCATTTTTGTAGATCATTGTGATAATTATACATCAAAATTAGGAAGCAATCGGATAATCCATTTCATTGTGTTGTGAATGGTTCTGTCAGTTTGGTTATTATCCTTAACCGAAGCCGAAACCTAAGTCATCGGTTAGTCTGTTTTATTAAGGAATCGGTTATCGGCTAATCACTTTGGTTTATTCTATTAGATTGACAGTTTTTTGTTTGGCTCATTTAGTTTCAGTTAATAACAAAAACCAAACTTGGGCTAAGACTTTTGCTTAGAAATATATGAAATTGAGGTATAAATATATGAAATGAAAGTATAAATACATGAAATGGACATATAAAATATGAAATATATGAACTGAAGGTATAAAAGCTAGAAATATTGTATGTTAACTGACTTCTTTATATGTATTATTGTTAAAGGTAACTTTAATTGAAAAATATATCTATCCTGTTTTCTCTAATGAGATCTACTGAATTTTTATATTTTGTTTAAAACATTGATTAGATGTATGTGATTTACTAAATGTTTCACTTTGATTACAAAATACCAACGAATTACGTGTGTTTTTGTTCTGTTTTATATGGATTTCAGGATGTATTTACTGGCCGATCATTAGCATTAGTTTATCTTGGTAAGTAGACGTGCTAGCTATCCAATTCGTGCTAGAAAATTTTTGTATCTCCTTGGTGATAGGTCACCCGATCCGACCTGAAAATATAAATATTTGATTGTTGAACTATCAGAAAAAGGTGAATCTATCGAAAAAAAATCATGGATCCGTCACTACTTTTATTTCTTTTTTATATAATAAACATATCTTTCGATTCATTAATTTTTGTTTTTATACCATGATTTTTTTTTTCTTTTTCATCTTTTAAAAACTTTTTAAATGTTTCAGTATTATCTTTCGTTTATGATGCTGTGAAAAAACAAACAGCACCAACCGACTGCCAACCGTGGAGCACGTCGAAATCTTACAAGTTTACATTATAAAGATAACAACCTACATCTTCATCATATTAGACTATTTGGTGTGATAATTATCCTTTACGTCAATGCCACGTCACTCCATACTCATCCACCATCCTCTGTCACCAATCAAATTCATCTAAATCTACAAGGATTGGAATGTTGGCTCGTGGTCTCTATGGGTTTTTTCATGCTCACCACGCATAGAAAATGAATGTGGTGTACCATGTATTCACGGTCCACGGGGCCTTTTATGACCTCACCCTGACACCATTAGCCTACGAAGGGAATATAAAAGTTTGTTATTTTTTAATAATTAAATTTCACAATGGATATTTTCGAAGAGAATATAAAAGTTTGTTATTTTTTAATAATTAAATTTCATGCAACGGATAATGAGCTAATTTTAGATCACTGGATTCCAAAGTAAGCCGGCCCTGAGAATCCGTGTACCCTGTTCGAGCTCGAAAAAATGTGCCCTTAGGCTTTAACGAAATTGGGTATTGGACTCACTGAAGGTCTAAATCTAATGCCAAAGGGGTTAATAACTAATCTAAATCATAAGAGTAGTTTTTTGAGGGGGCCTATGTTGGTGTTTGTATGAGTGTACCCTATTAAAAAAATATTTTATATATACATATCGGATTTTTTTATAAAAAAATGTGCCCTCGAAATATCGGGCCCTGGCCAGTGGTCCTCCCCGCCCACCCCAGGGCCGGCCATGAAAACGAAGTGACAAAAAATATTATTATTTATCATACACCAATCTCCAAATTTAAACTACACACACTAATTAAACGTATATTATTGTTTGACTTTGACTTAACATATGAACTAAGCAAATGGACTCGCTTTTAATTTCTTTGTTTAAAGATTAGCATCAAAGGCTTTTCCCTTTTTAAAGCAAGCCCAAATCTTTCGTTCATGTCTAGCTTTGATGGATCATCACCGTCTGGGAGGTCCCAATCGAACTCACGAATCAAATACGCCAACACAAATTCAACGCTCTTGATTCCGGATGGCATTCCAGGACACGCTCTCCTCCCCGAACCAAATGGCAATAACTCGAAGTCTTGGCCTTTAAAATCCACTTTTGAGTTCATAAATCTTTCGGGATTGAAAGATAAAGGGTTGTCCCAAACATTAGGGTCTCGACCCATCGCCCAAAGGTTAACATGTATTTTTGCATTTTTAGGAATTGTGTAGTTCATAACCTCACACGTTTCAACCGCCTTATGAGGAAGAAGAAGAGGCACGGGCGGGTGTAATCTGAACGTTTCTTTGATGCATGCTTGTAGATAAGTTAATTTAGATAGTTGAGAGTTGGTGATTTGGTCCGAGGTTATTTCATTTTTTATTTCTTTTTGTACTTTGGACATGACATCTTTGTTTCGTACAAGCTCCGACATAGCCCATATCACTGTCGTGGTTGTTGTATTTGTTCCGGCTACCAATAATTCCTAGAAACACAAGAAGATGGTTTGTATTAAAGTCAATCAATTGCAAATGAAACACTTTTAACAAATCAATCACGAGCACTCTCGGGGCACCCACTGGACAAACAGAGTAATCCGAGAGTAACCCAAGTCGCCCACCACCAATTCCGGGGAAAACCTGGTACCCCACCCGCCCGTAGACACGACGGTAAAATTACCAGTAAAACCCGTTTGGCTCAAGGATCGAACCCAGGTTTACCCGTGTCTCCTATCACTGCCCACCAGTGCCTCACTCTTTTTTTTTTTTTTTTGCACCAAATAGGAATTGAACTTGAGTATTTAAAGAAGAACTCAAGTCTTTCTACCACTTGAGCTAGACTGCTAAAGGTCATTGGCATAGCAAATGAAACACATTGGTTGGTAAAAACAAAATCTAAAAATAATTATCAGGGAATGCTAAAAATTATAAAGAGTTAAATGCCATTTTGGTCCTTGTGGTTTAGGTCATTTTGGCAGTTTAGTCCAAAAGTTTCATTTTTTCGTCCGTGGATTCAAAATGGTTTCACCGTTGTCATTTTAATCCACTGGGTTAACTTCATCCATTTTTTGTTAATAAGAAGGGCAATTCGGCCATTTTACATGGCCGAATTGCCTTTCTGGTTAACATATTTACATATAAAATGATCGAATTGCGCTTCTCGTTAACAGAAAAACAGATGAAGTTAACCCAGTAGACTAAAATGACAACGGTGAAACCTTTTTGGACCCACGGACAAAAAAAAAATGAAATTTTTGTACTAAACTGGCAAAATGACCTAAACACAGAGACTAAAATGACATTTAACTCAGTTATAAATAATGAACAAATGATTACCAAAACCGGTTGATATATTTGGTTGTTTGAGAATCCATTTTCGAGCAAGCGGTCCAAAAAAGATTGAGCTTTTTCTGATGACCATGTTGAAGAATTGACACACGCTCGTCTTTCCTCAATTATATCTTCCAAATATGCAAAGATCTTCTTGTATTCTTTCATGGCACCTTTCCTTGTTCCATGAAGATCAAATCCTTCAAAAAAACGACCAGCATACTCGATTACTTTATGCATTGTCTCTTTCAACAAATCATGAGTTTCATTTTCGTTAGCCAAATCAATAAATTGTTTGGCAAAGATAATGGAAGTTAGTGTGTTGAACAATGTAGTGAAAATCATATCCTCCATGTTAATCACTTGCCCTTGCTTTTTACGTAAGAAATCTACCAACTTAGCAAAGTTTTCCTCTCGTAATCTCGAATGGGATTCTAAAGCTTTAACCGAAAACATTTCGGTTCGACAAAGGGTTCTTAGGGTTTTCCATGTTTGGTTGCACTCATTCCACATAAGGGAGTGAGGTAATAGAGATGGTTGTTGAAATGCACTAGGCACACTACGAGCGGAAAGATGGCGATCATGGGTCTGGAGGATTTCTTTGGCCGCCTCTGGTGTAGAGGCGACCACAAGAAGTTGCTTGCCTAAGCCAAGAGATATGAGTGGGCCATATCTTTTGGCCAGATTGGCAAGCGTAACATGAGGTTTGTCTCCCATTTGATGTAGGTTTCCGATGATCGGCAACTTTGTTGGACCTGGTGGGAGGTTTTCATCACTCTTGTAACAAAACAATTTTGTTTGTTTTAGTACAAGTAAAACGAGAAAGATTGTGGTGAAAAAGAAAAGAGGCGAGGAGAAATTGTTATCTTCAAGAAAAGTTGTGATATCCATTGGAATGTTGGGATGAAATATAAGGGAAATTGTGTTGTTTGTTAATGATTTTGGAGTATAGATTGTATTTATAGCCTTAAAAATGGATGTACTTTGAATAATAGTTCCATTGTTTAATAACCACTCTCCCACTATCCCATAAAACATGAAACCTAGCACTTCCTTTGATGGTTTTCATTCTCTTGTTTTGAGTAACCAGAATATACAAAATAAAAATAACTTTTGTGACTGCAAACTACAATGAATAGGTCATTTTCATAATTTAATTAATTGTATATTTGTATTGTATACTCTTTCTCTATATATAATATATAACAAAATAATATGTACATTTAATTGTATACTCTTTCTCTATAGATAATCTATAATATATAATAAAATAAGATGTACATACGCACACTTGTATCCTCCTCCTCAATCTTCTAAAGTTTGAGCAAGTACCATTCGAATTTGTTTTTTCTTCCCTCATCTCTTAATATGTAGAATTTTATAGTTGGAATTGCTATTTATCTTTTTTATTTTATTTTATTTTATTTTGTGTATTTAAATACTTGATAGTGCGAACAGGTTCCTTAATGAGTACCATCAAGATGGGTCTCTTGCTATGCTTACTGTTGATTTTTCGAACGCTTTTAATTTGGTTGATAGGACAGCCCTACTGTACGAGGTCAGGAAAAGGTGTCCTTCTATTTCTACGTGGGTCGATTTTTTATATGGTCAACCAGCTAGATTATATGTGGAGGATGAGTATATTTGGTCTTCTACTGGCGTTCAGCAGGGGGATCCCTTGGGGCCCCTCCTTTTTGCCCTTGTTCTACACCCCCTTGTTCACCGAATAAGGGATCGCTGCAAACTTCTATTTCACGCCTGGTACCTAGATGACGGAACGCTTATTGGAGATGCCACCCAAGTGGCTAATGCTTTAGATATCATCAGAGCTGAGGGTCCTTCCTTAGGGCTTCAACTTAATATAAAGAAAACTGAAGTTTTTTGGCCAACCTGCAATGGTGTAAAGGTTCAGGAGGGCTTATTCCCTCAGGGGATTGGGAGGCCGATGCTGGGTGTGAAACTCCTGGGGGGTGCCGTTAGTCGTGATGCAGAGTTTATTAGTGGTATGGCTCTTAAAAGAGCGAACTGTGCAGTCGAGCTAATGAGGTGCCTTAAACGCCTACGGGACCCTCAGAGCGAGCTCCTCTTACTTCGTTCTTGTATGAGTGTTGCTAAATTGTTGTTTGGACTTCGAACGTGTCAACCTTCTTTGGTCAGGGGAGCTGTCTCTGTTTTTGATGAAGGCCTCCGGGGAGCATTAGAGGATATTGTTGTTTGTGGGGGTGCCTTTTTTGGTGATCTCCAGTGGAGGTTGGCTTCTCTCCCGACCCGGTTCGGAGGCTTAGGGATTTGTACGGCCGAGGATGCCTCTTCATATGCTTTCGTGGCTTCAAGGGCCCAATTTTGGGGTTTACAAGACCACATACTCCGAGAATGTGGTGGGGATGTTTTAGACTCCGATTACAAGAGTGCGTTGGACCTTTTGCATAGTTCTCTTCCCGACCTTGATATTGGCGGTTTCTACATTAAAGACACCGCCCCTCCTAAATCCCAGAAAATTCTGGCGAATGCCTTATATGGAGAAATTGTCAAGAGGTTTGAAGAGAAGTTTGTTTTGTCCCCTCGGCAAAGAGCTGTGTTTGAATGTCTACGTGCCCCACATGCTCAGGATTTTCTGTCTGTCACACCAATTGAAGGCTTGGGGCAACACATGTCGGCTGTGGAATACCGTGCTATCCTTAGATACCGACTGATGATTCCTTTGTTCCCAGTTGACGAGCCATGTCCGGTATGCCGCAAAGCGTGTTTGGATTCTTTCGGCGAGCACGCGATCCACTGTAAAGAGCTACCAGGGTTTAAATATCGGCATGATTGGGTGAGAGATGTGTTATGTGATGTTCTTAAGCGGGCCGGGATCTCTGCCAAAAAGGAGGCTCCAGTAAATTTCCTTACTGACCCCTTAGAGGGGAGGTCCACTTTACGCCCGGCGGACATCCTTGTGTTTGGATGGGAAGGGGGGAAACACGCTTGTGTAGATCTAACTGGAGTCTCCCCCCTTGTCGGACTCAAGGACAAGGGCTTTGTCGTAGGGCAAGCGGCGGAAAGACGGTCAATCAGGCTAGTAAAGTGGGACGACTCACGCAGATATTCGAACGCCCCCACTAGCCCATTAGTTATCAACCAATTCCTGTCTCCCCGCATAGCCGCTAGCTGGTTGGTCAAATCATCGATCTCTGCATGGGATTGTGCCAGCGCGTCCTCCACCTCCTTTAACTTCGAAGATGACGATGCAGCAAGCTTATTGTTTTGGGTGACAAGGGAATCACAATGATCTTGCATCTCCTTGAATTTTGCTTCACGCTCCTCCAGCTCTCCCTGCATCAGTCGGATCTTGGTATGACAGGTCTCTACTTCGGTTGTCAAATCCTGGTACCGCTCCTGAACCTGGGACACAAAATCAGTGTCAACACGAAATTTTTCCAATTGGGCTGATAACTCGTGTCTCACCTTCTGAGCCTCCGCCACAGCCTTACGTTCTAACTCCTCTTGTACATTTTTCGCTTGAGCCAAAACCCGATCTTTTTCCGCCATATCGCGGGCCCATAAGATCCTTTCCTCAGCAAGATGTTTAGTTACCCTCCGCAAATCCTCCTCGGCCTTATTCTTCTCTGACAGAAATCGGGCCTCCTTCAATCCCGCGGTTTGCAGTTGACTTTCGAGGCGATGTTTGTCATCCCTCAGTTCTTGGATAATGGCCCGGGCCTCATGAAGTTGGGTGTTATCACGCACCCACCGGCGCCGAACCTCTACCAACCTGCGAGGTAGGGTCACGGAATCTGATATGGACGAATTCATCAAATCTTCATTATTTAACCCCTCAACATACGCTGCTTCAGCGGGTGGATACGCTTTCTCGATCCAATGTTGAACCACAGGAGGAAAGATCAGTCGGGAAGATTCAGCAATTTTCCATTGAGGCTGATAACGCTTATCCTGAGCGTGAGGATCCCAGCAGACGGTGGGTATAAACAGGTCATCAATCAAACGGGCACCATCATCAGCAATACCGCTGCTCGACGCACGATTATCACCTCCACCCATGCTAGTCGCCTCATGCGCGGTTGACGTGGCAGCAGCATTAGTATCAACACCGGCGAAAACATCTTTGGGCGAGTCAAGTAACATTGTGTCAAGACCGCCTGATTGAAGCGATGATAGCGGCTCCACAGATACGGCTACCGATATCGCAGGACTAGGGGATGGCATGACACAGCTCACGGCGGGAGCAACGGAAACTCCAGATTGTGGGCCCACAGATATGCTGACATCACTGCCAGGACATGACCCCGCTACAGTCGGCGCAACGGTAGATGTCACAACTCCGGATGGTACTCCCATGATGTTACCTGAAACATAAGCCCAGAAGGACGTTCTCAATATGAACACCTATACGCCATAAGGATCATTAGCAAGACGTACCTGGTGAAAAAGCACACGCGGCTTGTACCGCTTGAAACGCGCTCAGAGTAGGCGCTACGAATGTTTTCCTTTTCTTCGAGACACGACCAGGACTGGTCAGATCGGAAACCAAGGGGACATCGCGCCCCATAGTGGGCGTCTCCTCCATTGTGGGCATACTCCCGTAAGTTACTGGGTGTTTTTTCCCAGACAATTTTATTCGGGCAGGTCTTTTCTCCGACGAAGCCGCGACAGCAATCGTCATACCTGATAGGGGAGCAATGTAAGCCAGTGGGTTCGCTGGCACAGCGGGTAGAAGAAATTGCTCCAAGTGCACCTTTAACACATCAGGCTCCCCTTCATCCAGCATCCGGTCGGCGGATTTCAACCCGAGATGACGGGGTGGATCGATAAAGTCAAACATCCCCCAATCCCCTGCGTGAAATAAGTAATTAACAATGATAATAAATATGGAAAAAACACACCATAAAAGTTAACCCGGTGCGATGATGTCAGCATACCTCCATCTTCCCGTTGAAATGAGGGATAACGCTTTATATCTGGCCATAGCAGACTCATGCCAGCTATCACCAGTGCACCTTCTGGAATGATGGTGCACTCAAAAGGGCGGCCGCATAACTTCACATATAACGCGTTCGACGCGTACAAATCCGCAGGAGGAGCATCATCTTTCACCTTATCCTTCGGTCCTTTCTCTTGCCAATGCATTTCCCCAGGAATAGCACCGGCGTCCAGATAGAAGAACTTTTTCTTCCAATCTTTGTCCCTAGAACTAGTAGGGATTTCCCTCAGGCACGATGCATCTGTATCCCTCCGATCAAAAGTAAAGAAAGGAGATTTCCACACCAGCACGAAGAAAGCCCTAAAAACAATTAGTTCTGGGATATGGCCCAGAGCTACACAGGCATATTCGAATTGTCGAAGTTTTACAAGGCCAAGGGGATGTACTTGTGAAATGTGGATACGGTAGTAATCAAGCACCAATTTCAAGAATTTGGTGAGGGGTAGTCGGAAGTTGCAAAACTTGAAAAAATCACTGAATAAAGTGATTTTACCTTCTTTCAGGGGAAAGGCGGTGTCGGTTTTCGATGGCAACACAGGATTCCATTCAGCTCTAATACCGTAATCATGAACTAGATTGTTGAAGGATGTCACACCCCATTTGCACAGTAGGGCGTCCGTGGAAGTGGCAACGGCGGAAGATGATTCGGTCGTTTTCGAAGCCATGGAATCGAGAGGATGACGACGGTGTAATTTGGGGGAGATGTTTTGAACCCTCATATAAGGTATCGTCCTTTATAAGCTACGGAAACTTTTCAAATTCAAAAATGTGTACGAATCGACACGCGTGTCAATCCAGGGAATTGACAGCTGTCACTAACATGGTGACCCAACTGTCACATCCTGTATTTTCGCCGTATTTTGCAAAGGTCGTTGTAAAAATCATCATGGGTTTACCTTTTTCTTTTTCTCTTAGTCTGACCTAATGGATTCTCTCCATGAGCTCGGACTGGGGAGACATGACGAGGTGTGACCCGCATCGGTCACCCGACCCGGTTACAACCCTTTATATTAATATAAATACAAAGATTTATTCTAGAACCTTCCATATCTACATGGAAGGTGCACAACTAAATCTCCTACTTTTTGGGAAGATCGCATAAATCTCCAACCGATCGGAACGTATCCTAAAACAAAGGAAACCCTAATGGAAAACCTATAAATAGAGACAAATGTGTAAGGTATGATTATCTAATTCCCCTACGTTTTCCTCTCCTATACTATACTTCTCCCAAGAACAAATACTTATTCTCACGCCGGAGGGTGGTTACAGGAATAACCCCATTCCTGTAACGAGTCCTAACGGTGTTTCTGTTTTGCAGCTACTCGTTCGAATCACTAATCATTGAAGCCATTGGTGTTGTTAAGGTCAGTGTTTCTTCAATCGTATTAGGCTATTTGGTGTGACGATGTTTTTAATCACTATCACCGTTCTTTACGTCATTGCCACATCACTTCATACTCATCCATCATCCTCCATCACCAATCAAATTCATCTAAATCTTCAAAGATTGGAATGCCGGGTTTAACATGCCCACCACGCATAGAAAAAGAATGTGGTGGTGTACCATGTATTCACGGCCCAGGTGGCCTTTTATGACCTCACCCTGACACCATGAGCCTCACTCCTTAGCCTTCTAAGAGAATATAAAAGTTTTTTTTTTTAATAATTAAATTTCACAATGGATAATTTCGAAGAGAATATAAAAGTTCGTTATTTTACAAGGCCGAAACTATCTATACACTTGGTGGTGTGTAGATAGTCACCCCAAAAAAGGTGTTTTTTGTTCTTATGTGCATATCCTACAATGTCGAACTGTGGACAAAATGCGGCGTTTTGGTCCGGTTAACTAGACAAAGACTGACGGGTGTCTGACGGGTCTGTTGACCGGACCAAAACGCCGAGCTTTGGCCGCGTTTTGGTCCTGTCAACCAGACCGGGTGTCAGTCTTTTGTCTGGTTGTCAGGACCAAAACGCGGCCAAAGCTCGGCGTTTTGGTCCGGTCAAGAGACCCGTCAGTCTTTGTTAGGTTAACCGGACCAAAACGCCGCGTTTTGACCACAGTTCGACACTGTAGGGTGTGCATATAACGACAAAAAACATCTTTTAAGGTGTGTAGATAGGCAAATGGGTGTGCCAATAGGTACACCCTTTTTTTAATAATTAAATTTCATGCAACGGATAATAAGCTAATTTTAGATCACTGGATTCCAAAGTAACAAAAAACGAAGTGACAAAAATATTATTATTTATCATACACCAATCTCCAAATTTAAACTACACACACTAATTAAACATATATTATTGTTTGACTTTGACTTTAACATATGAACTAAGCATATGGACTCGCTTTTAATTTCTTTGTTTAAAGATTAGCATCAAAGGCTTTTCCCTTTTTAAAGCTAGCCCAAATCTTTCATTCATGTCTAGCTTTGATGGATCATCACCGTTTGGGAGGTCCCAATCGAACTCACGAATCAAATACGCCAACACGGATTCAACGCTCTTGATTCCGGATGGCATTCCAGGACATGCTCTCCTCCCCGAACCAAATGGCAATAACTCGAAGTCTTGGCCTTTAAAATCCACTTTTGAGTTCATAAATCTTTCGGGATTGAAAGATAAAGGGTTGTCCCAAACATTAGGGTCTCGACCCATCGCCCAAAGGTTCACATGTATTTTTGCATTTTTAGGAATTGTGTAGTTCATAACCTCACACGTTTCAATCGCCTTATGAGGAAGGAGAAGAGGCACGGGCGGGTGTAATCTGAACGTTTCTTTGATGCATGCTTGTAGATAAGTTAATTTAGATAGTTGAGAGTTGGTGATTTGGTCCGAGGTTATTTCATTTTTTATTTCTTTTTGTACTTTGGACATGACATCTTTGTTTCGTATAAGCTCCGACATAGCCCATATCACAGTCGTGGTTGTTGTATTTGTTCCGGCTACCAATAATTCCTAGAAACACAAGAAGATGGTTTGTATTAAAGTCAATCAATTGCAAATGAAACACATTGGTTGGTAAAAAACCAAATATAAAAATAATTATTAGGGGAATGCTAAAAATTAAAAAAGAGTTAAATGCCATTTTGGTCCCTGTAGTTTGGGCCATTTAGTCAGTTTAGTCCAAAAGTTTTATTTTTTGCATTTGGGTTCAAAAAGGTTTCACCGTCGCCATTTTAGTCCACTGGGTTAACTTCATCTATTTTTTCTGTTAACGAGAAGAGCAATTCGGGCATTTTATATGGCCGAATTGGCCTTCTGGTTAACAGAATTACACATAAAATGATCGAATTACGTCTCTCGTTAACAGAAAATTAAGCCAGTGGACTAAAATGGCAACGGTGAAACCTTTTTGGACTTACAGACGAAAAATGAAATCTTTGGACTAAACTGGCAAAATGGCTCAAATCAGGGACTAAAATTGCATTTAACTTAATTATAAATAATGAACAAATGATTACCAAAACCGGTTGATATATTTGGTTGTTTGAGAATCCATTTTCGAGCAAGCGGTCCAAAAAAGATTGGGCTTTTTCTGATGACCATGTTGAAGAATTGACACATGCTCGTCTTTCCTCAATTGTATCTTCCAAATATGCAAAGATCTTCTTGTATTCTTTCATGGCACCTTTCCTTGTTCCATGAAGATCAAACCCTTCAAAAAAACGACCAGCATATTCGATTACTTTATTTATTGTCTCCTTCAACAAATCATGAGTTTCATTTTCGTCAGCCAAATCAATAAATTGTTTGGCAAAGATAATGGAAGTCAGTGTGTTGAACAATGTAGTGAAAATCATATCCTCCATGTTAATCACTTGCCCTTGCTTTTTACGTAAGAAATCTATCAACTTAGCAAAGTTTTCCTCTCGTAATCTCGAATGGGATTCTAAAGCTTTAACCGAAAACATTTCGGTTCGACAAAGGGTTCTTAGGGTTTTCCATGTTTGGTTGCACTCATTCCACATAAGGGAGTGAGGTAATAGAGATGGTTGTTGAAATGCACTAGGCACACTACGAGCGGAAAGAAGGCGATCATGAGTCTGGAGGATTTCTTTGGCCGCCTCTGGTGTAGAGGCGACCACAAGAAGTTGCTTGCCTAAGCGAAGAGATATGAGTGGGCCATATCTTTTGGCCAGATTGGCAAGCGTAACATGAGGTTTGTCTCCCAGTTGATGTAGGTTTCCGATGATTGGCAACTTTGTTGGACCTGGTGGGAGGTTTTCATCACTCTTGTAATAAAACAATTTTGTTTGCTTTAGTACAAGTAAAACTAGAAAGATTGTGGTGAAAAAGAGAAGAGGCGAGGAGAAATTGTTATCTTTAAGAAAAGTTGTGATATCCATTGGAATGTTGGGATGAAATATAAGGGAAATTGTGTTGTTTGTATTTATAGTTTGTAAATGATTTTGGAGCATAGATTGTATTTATAGCCTTAAAATTGGATGTACTTTGAATAATAGTTCCATTCTTTAATAACCACTCTCCCACTATCCCATAAAACATGAAACCTAGCACTTCCTTCGATGGTTTTCATTAGCTTGTTTTGAGACTGCAAACTACAATGAATAGGTCATTTTCATAATTTAATTCATTGTATACTCTTTCTCTATATAATATATAATAAAATAATATGTACATTTAATTGTATACTCTTTCTCTATAGATATTAGATAATATATAATATATAATAAAATAAGATGTACATACGCACACTTGTATCCTCCTTCTCAATCTTCTAAAGTTTGACCAAGTACCATTCGAATTTGTTTTTTCTTCCCTCATCTCTTAAGACTAAAGGGTATGGAGAGGATGGGTTTGGAGGAGATGAGCCGTCACGTAGGAATGGCTCGGAGGGGATGGACCTAGGGGGGTGGAAGATGAACCCCTTTATGTATATATATGTATGTATGTATAGGTATATGTGAGAGGCAAGAGAAGAAAGAAGGACCGGCTACCCCGGCTGTGGGGTGCCGGGTGTGCCGAGCCGAGCCCCAGGGGGCGGTGTGGGGGACCGGCGCCAGTCCTAACCGGGCCTCAGCCGGCCCCCATACCTTCTAGTCTAATATGTAGAATTTTATAGTTGGAATTGCTATTTATCTTTTTTATTTTATTTTATTTTGTGTATTTAAATACTTGATTTAGAGTTGAACTTGGAGTTTTTTTTCCAAATGGGTGGAGGTGGAAAAATTATTTACTAAAATAGGTGATTTGAAAAATAATTACCAAAATGGGTGAAAGAAAATAATCTTTATTTTGTAAATAGGAAATAGGTTAAAACACACGCGACGTTTCAGTATTCTTATTTCAAGAAGATTTCATTAGGGCAACTTCATCAATTCATCTAGTTCGATCCATTCAGTTTTGCATTCAAGGATTTCATCAGGTTGGCTTTTGTTTTATTTATCTCCTAGGTTTCAATCGTAGATTATTGTGCTACTTGGTCAGCCGAGTTTTTCCCGCTTCCTCAGGAAGCATATTGGCCACACTCATTGTTTGTTCAAAAATTACTTCCCAATTCGGATCTTAAACGAGATAAAAAGGGTCGCCTTCGTTCAACAAGGCTACGAAATGGAATGGACATTAAAGAAGGGAAAAAGACTAACCTTTGTGGAATTTGTAGACAACGTGGTCATAATCGACTAATCGAGCAAGATATCCTTCTAAGCCTAAAAGAATGGATGCCTAAGTGGGTCAAGTTGTTTTGAAATGTTTCTTTTAGTTTGTATTGGATGTTGAGACCGCTAGCTAGTCGACTTTATTTGACGTTTTTATGTTCTTTGTATTTGACATTGAGACGGTCAAGTTTTAAAAATTGTTTTGCTTTTTTATACTTCTTAGTTCGCTTCTTTTAATTTAGTTTCAAATGATTGTTCAGTTGTTTTTAATTTAGTTTCTAATGATTGTTTTATCAAATGTTTTAGATGAAACCCATCAACCGAAGAGATGCTACAGCACAGTAAGTTGCACCACCTGTGATTCTAAAAGTAAGAATGGTTTATTTGGTTCTTAAAAGAAAAAAACCAAGAACTCATAACCTTAATGTCAGGTTATGTAGTAATAGTATTACTCAATTATTTGAGAAGGTGCTGAATATTAAAAAAACAACACATATTTGTAGAGTCATGAAGAAAAGAAATTACAGTGAGTGGATTGAAGAAGAAAAAAAATGATAATTGATTAATGGAATGATAAATAAAACAAAAAGAGTTTAGTTAAAATAAGTAAATATGAAAAAACACCCATTTTGGTAATTATTTTTCAAATTACCTACTTTGATAAATAATTTTTCCACCTCCATCCATTTGGGAAAAAACTCGTTGAACTTGTTTAATTTCCAAGTTTTGAGAAGGAGAACAAATTTAGAGTATATTTGGAAAGTTTATTTTTTCACTAAAACTCACTTCAACTTTAATATGTGTCTGTCTGTCTTTTAGACCATACGTAGTGGTTAATGTCATCTGAAAAACATTTTTAGTCACATCAGCATCATAACGTCTCTTCAAAAATTGTGTAACGCTTAATACCTCTTAATACTCATTTATTAAATACTTTCCAATTTTTTCTCCTCTTTGGGTATTATTCTAGAAATACATCTCTCTCTTCATGCCCCTAAAATGCCCAGAGGGGATGGTGTTGGAGACGTTATCAAACTTTTTCATGTTCCTATAATGCTCATTACGCATGGCGTTAAAAATCATATACAAAAATGTATGCAATCATATTCTCACTTCAACTTAACAAATTTATGAAAATATAACTGATTTTAGAATCCTTTTAAACCCCTAAAAACGAACGTTGAGCTGAAAGTCTGGAACTCTTTTATATCTCTGTTTAATTTTAATGTTTAAATAAAACTCATTTACGTCTGTAGGATGCAAGCAAAAGCCATCTTTTGAGTTCCGAATCTTGAAATATTATCCACTTGGAGGCGCCCAAGGTTTTAAAGCTATTTTAAGTTTCGGATTTGGATGGTTGACTTCAAATGAATTGTCATGCATGAAATGAAAGCAAAGACTTGGATAAGAGCTGGATTTTGAGCATTAAGGGATCCACTGGCAGAGTTTGACCAAAAGTTTCGAAGGGGCGTAAAGTGATGGGATCTAAAATTTTTTTTTCCTATCGTTATGTTTCGGGTCAGGTCAGGTTGGCTATTTGATTCAAGTCGGGTCAAATAATAATAGTTCCAAATAAAATAAAGTGTATATTTACCAAGCTACCCATCATTTATATACAAAGTTTATAAATATATAGGATATACAATTTAGGAAAAATAATCGGGGAGCGATCCTATATAATTTTAAAATTTTCGGACGAAAAATCGGAACTTATACACTTCTAACCGAAACATTGGGGTGGGCGGGTGCACCCCCAGGCACCCACTATACTTCGCCCCTGGGCGGATCTAGGATTTTTTCCATTGAGTTCACTTTTTTCTCAGTGCTTGAATTTTGGTTAACTCAACGTTTGAATTTCCGGGTCAGGTCGGGCTTTATCATCTTTTTTTTCTATGATGCTTCTTAGCATTCCTATCCTAAATGGCGTGAGGATGCGTTGTGCAAGATTCATTGTCTACGTGAGGTTCATCTCTACAACCAAATGTGGACTTATATCACATACTAGGTGGTATCTCTTTCAACATCATATCTAAAGGCAACAAAAAGTGATGGTTACTTTTTATAAACCATTAGGTGCATATAAAGTTGAATGAGCTTAGATCATGATAAATGTTGTGCTATCATCAAAACGAGCAAATAGGGATATGTACAACTTGTTGGTTGCTACTTATGTAACTTATATGTCTAAAAATATACCCCACCATTGAAGATCAGATACCTTTGAAATAGGCTTTAATATAAGACAAGGATTGGAGGTGTAAGTACCAACTAAATTAGAAATCAAATAAACAGAAATAGAATCGTATCAACACATACTTTTTGTCAATTGCAAACACAACAATCATAGAATATATCGAAACAATAAGTCTGAATTTAATACGCCTAATTTACTATCACATAAATTGTTTTTTTTTTTTTTGTTCGGATGAACAAATTTTGTTTCTGATTATCACAAATTAGTGATTATATAAACAAATAAAAGCATATTAAAAGAATAAAGGACAAACTATTGAAACAAATTAAAGAGGGAGGAGACTGGTGTTCACAGTTCTGATGATGTGTTCAAGCTTTTTAATTTTTTTTTAGTTTAACCCTAAAAAAGAGCAAAAAAAATGAAACTGACATGGGTTTTGCCAAAGAACAAAAAAATACAAATAATGAGTGATGCTTGAATCGAACTTAGCATGTTGAGGTTCGAAACAGTGTGTATTACCAATTGAACACAAGACAAGTTTTGTTTATGGATTCCTACTGTGTTTTCTATATAGGTTTTCGCTAAAAATTATAAATCGAATGGGTTCCGGGAACCTGGTGTTCTAGCGTAGATCCGCCGCTGATTTTGAGATGTTGCTTAATGGTCACTTAACATTCACCAATGTAATGGTTTGAGGTCACTTGAGATTATAACTTTGGGATATGTGAAAGATTTAGGGACATGAAAAGTAACGGTTGAATTGGTCGTTAGACTACTATCAAAACATGTGACGGAATCTGTATGTTTCAACTGGCGATGTAATATGATTTTGTTTTTTTACGTTCATTTTATGTTTTTAACTGTTCTATCACCGACAATTAGAGTAGTCAAGTTACAAGAAAGCAATTCAGAATTCGTTTTGAGTTAAGTTTGATTTGATTATCAAAAATTTGTTTCGATTATCAAGAATTCAAATTTGATTCAATTCGAGTCCAGTAAATCGAATACGAAATTATAATTTTAGATTCGATTTGAAATTCGAATTAAAGTTATACATATTTATTTATTATTTTTTATATATACTACATATATAACTTTTATTGAGCAACCGTATAAATTAATCTCTAAATTTATTTAACGATTTCATTTTTGTGAGAGAGATCTAAAACATGAAATGAGATTAAGTCAATATTCTGTTACCGTATGTTTCTCTCTTTAATTCCTGTTTTATTTTATTTTTTTGAAGTTGATGAATTATTCTATCAGAACATCTTTGTTAATAAGAGCTATGAGACACTCAAAGCAAACTAAATCTGCATTTTTATACAGGTGAAATAAATAATTATTTTAACAACTAGATGTATGTCTATTATAATTTGTGATGCAATGCAACTACAGGCACACATGCAATTACAGACACACCACCGTTGCTACAAAGCATATTATTACTACAAGACTCTTGAGATGGCTGCATTATATACTCAGCGGTGTTGGAGGCGTCGAGTTGCGAAAAAAAAAGCTTCGGGTCCTTAAACAGGTGTTTGTTTATATCCTAACAAATAGAAATTGAAGATCTTATGTTTATGTTTTACGGATGACGCAAACATATATGTTTAGTGTCGGTATTTGTAAATTTCAGGAAGCAAAGCCCCATGGGGCCATCCGACAGCGGATGTTTTATGGATGACACTAATTCAAATAATTAACTAGCCCTTGTTGGAAGGTTGTTAGTTTTATTCTGATTGTTTCTCTTTCAGTTGTAATGCTTTTATAATAAGCATCAATAAAAGATCATGTTCGACCACACGTTTAGATATCGCAATTCATATTGCAATTTTTAAACTAATGGACTGAAATAGTGATTTTTGACAAACCACAGGGACGAAAACAGTAATTAACTCTTTTTTCACTTTATGAAGAAGATGACATGAATCAAAGTAAAGATCTTTTAAGAACAAAGTTATATGATGATAAAATTTCGCGATGAATATTTATGCATATGAAAATAATATCGAACGTGTATATTGGTTTCAAAGGACGGAGTAATATGATGAATTGTCATATCATGTCACGTCACGTCACGTCAGTCTAATATCAAAAACATACTCATGCAGTCATTTGTATTTACTATAACTTGTAACGTTTTTTTATAAACGCTTGACAAGTATTTGTTTTGTATCTCCAGCCATTGCTCGAGACTGTTGCTCTTGTGGAGGACATTGTTGTCGAGTATGTGACAGCTATGGTGAGAATTTTTTTTTTTTAATTTATTGAATCCGATAATAAATACTTGTTGTAAGAAGTTTTCAATGGAAATGTAGGTGCATAAAGCGCAAGACATTGCATCAAAGAGGGGAAAGCTATTGACTGAGTATTTCTTGTTCTCGATCCGCAAGGTATCTTATTTCCTCGTTTACACAGTTTATTGTGGTTTTCGTGAAGCACAAGTTAAGGTTGAAACTAACTTAACGTTAAGGTTTGCTAATATTGCGTTAAAATGTCTTTATAGGACTTGCCCAAGTTAAACCGTTGTAAAGAACTGTTGTCGATGAACGAAGAGCTGAAACAAGCCAGGAAGGCATTCGATGTGGACGAGGAAAAGATGGCTTCCGCAGAGTAATGAAATGGTGCAGAAAACAATTCTTGTGAACTTTAAGGTTTCGGTATAGGTAATAACCTTGTACTACAAAAAAGTACGAGGATATAATTAATTAATTTAACTGCACTTTTACAAGTTTTGACATCTAGAAATAGTTTGCGTAGGATATTATTTTTTCAACAGATCTATTATACATGTATACTAACTAACTAACTAACTAACCAAGAATGGCTTTGTTCTTGGTCTTCTGGTCATCTGTTAGTGATGTAGGGAAAAGATCTTCGAAAGTAACTATATTAACACCAAAATATATTTTACTTACAAGAGGTGGTTAAGCCTGGTAAATGGGCGGGTCATAACCAAATAAGTTGATGGAGCAATTACTATATTAACACCAAGACACTGTCGATGGGTGGTTCCGGCCCACTCGGACCCATTCTAGGTTAGCAAATTTCATACGAACGGCCCATTTTTACCCATTATATAACATGGAACTGCACGAAATTTCGATATACCATCAGCTATAAACAATTTTCTTCTTAAACAGATTGATTTTTTTATTTAGTCATGAATAATAACAAACTAACCCTCAGAGGCGGATCGAGGTAATCCCGAATGTGACTCCCAATAATCTTTTTTCATATATGATATATACAACCAAAATCCAAGTGACAACCATACTTATTAAAGAAGTGTCTGACCGGTGACTACCCAAAAAAAATTGATTTAAAATTTACTAATTTTAACTTACGGACCCAGTACAACACAACACAACACATCAGATAAGCCCACATCTCTAAACCTAACCTCCCATGGACCCAACTTTCCCTCCCCCAGCCCCTCTTTGGTTGCTTCATTTTTAGATTGTTGAAAGTTTGAAACTTAATTACTACCAATTTGGATTGTTGACAGTGTGATTGCTTCATGTTTTAATCATGTATAAAGTAGAGTTTGGGGAGAATGAGATGTAGACAAGACCAATAATATCCCATTTAGAATACCTTAAACGGTTCTTATGTGGCGTGACATCAGTCCGAAAATCCAAACATCCCAAAAGAACGAGTACTGTTAAAGAGTTGTTTGGGCTCCACTCACATCCCTCTCACACACGCACACCCATGTACACACACTTGTATAATATTATTTGAACATTTAACATGATGTTTGAAAAAAGAATGCAGCGTTAGCGATCATGGTACGAGTGTTTGGAATTAAACTGCTTTGGCAGCTAGCGTGGCGTGTTTGAAATGTTTAGCGTTGGAGATGTTATAAAGTAGGAACGGGAAAGAATGAGATGCGAGACACCTTTAGTTTATTATATCTTGCAAACTCATATTTATACCAAGCAACAGACGACGAGAATCGTTAATGCTAGTTATAGTTGTCGTTAGGTTGGTATTTGCCAACAAGTAAGCATAATGGTAAATGCAGGATCTATTTATACCACCTCCGTCACAAAGGGTCCCCAATACCTATACTTTGATGCACGTCGTCTATGCACATCTTCATCACCTCCGTCGTCTTGATGGAGCATTGGTACTACCCCGGCGTATTGGAGCAGGAGGGGCTTAATTGTTTCTATGGTTTGAGGCTTGTAATTTTCTAACGAAAATCATACATGTACTTAACAAAAATTGCTAACGCAAATTGTACATGTACTTCACAAAAATTTCTTATCATAGTTACCACGCGCGCGTGGGCCTCACTCTCCTAACGAAAAGTGGAACCGTCAGAATCAGCATGATGACAGCCGTGCCAGGAGTCAACTCAAAAGTCACCATCAACGACTATCTCACCAAACCGTCAGAATTCAAATTTCGAGGAATTTCCCGCTCAAATTTCAAGAAACTTAACAAAGAAGTTACTTAGGGGCGCGCTAGATGCTTAGTTACCCAAGACATCCGCGCGCTACCAACTTAGAAACAAATCAGCATCAGCTGGCAGAGATGTAGTCGCGCCGTAACACCCGACAAGCGCTTGTAAGAGCGCGCCTACCAAACTAAAGCGAGCATTTTCTGCACTTTCTTTTTATAAGTCCAGAGCTCCAACCACTTGCCTTGTGCATGGTGCAGCACTGGACTGGGGGGACTTGAAGGGGTATGGTCCCAAAAAGGTCGCGCAAGCCTTCCTCAAGGCTGCGCGCGGGACCATACTCCTCATCCAACAACCGTCTTATTAGCAACCTCGCGCGAGCTACGTGACGTTCCATTAAGGTGGCGCGAGGTCCGACCAAGAGAAGCCACAATTATGACACTTAACATTCTGAAGGAGCATACAATCACCATAATCCCTGCGCGAGGTAACTACGTGGCCAGCAAGAATCTTACAAGGCAACGACGCGGGGCTGTATCAGACAGTACACAAGGTACAAGTGGCAGAAGGAAAGAGCCAATCAGCGTCCTTCTGGACCTGCTCAATCGTGCTCCATGATCATCTGACATGCAGGGGACAAAAGGTACTGAAGGATGCCAACGTGGCACCAATCACAGGGCAGGGACACCTGCCCCACGATCTCCACTCACCTGCTGATGGCAGAAAGGTGGCAGGGCCGACAACCACGATACGTGGCTCCAATCACGGTGCGCCAGCACCGAAGAGCCTCTAGAAGCCACTAACGGTCGACACCAGTGGGACAAAGAGCATATCCGCTACATTGTCGCCTTCTGGCCCAAGGCCCATCATCCCACACCCTCTTACACCTCTCCGGCTATAAATAGAGACCTCAGGTCACAGGTTAAACGTTCCATTCCCTCTACTCTCACTCTTAACACTTGATTATTATTCCCAAAGCAGTCGCTTATTCTCACGCCGGAGCCCGGTTAAGAGGGAAACCCCCATATTCCCCTCTTAACGAGTAACGGTGTTCTGTTTTGCAGGATTAGACGATAAGGTCGAAGCTCAGAATATCATTAAGAAGATTAACCTCTATGGTAGAAACATAAACCAAACTGATTATTCATATAATTAGTTCCGTGTTTCTTCAATGTTATATTTTTATTATGTGACCCGACCTAAACTTGATAATAATTCGAATTGATATAAACTCTAAACTTGATTTATCTTATGTTGCAACTTGCAAACTCATAAACTTACAAACAAAAGCACTTGGTAATATCCTACTCATAAAGTAGAGTTTGGGGAGAATGAGATGTAGACAAAGCGAGTAATATCCCACTTAGAACACCTTAAACGGTTCTTATGTGGCATCAGTCCGAAAGTCCAAACACCCCCAGAAAACAAGTACCGTAAAAGTGCTTGTTGTTCAGCCTTTGCTTTGCATTCATCCAGAATTTCAAAAGGACCGGACAAGAGTTGTTTGGGCTCCACGCCTCCACTCACATCTCTCTCACACACGCACACCCGTGTACACACACTTGTATAATATTATTTGAACATTTAACATCATGTTTGAACAAAAAATGCAGTGTTAGCGATGGAACGAGTGTTTGGAATTAAACTGCTTTGGCAGCTAGCGTGGCGTGTTTGAAATGTTTAGCGTTGGAGATGTTATAAAGTAGGAATGGGAAAGAATGAGATGTGAGACACCTTTAGTTTATCGTATCTTGCAAACTCATATTAATACCAAGCAACAGACGACGAGAATCATTAATGCTAGTTATAGTTGTCGTTAGCTTGGTATTTGCCAACAAGTAAGCATATAGACGCATACATCTGTTTTCAGTTGTACACCGATGATCAAGGACATTCATGATGGTAAATGCAGGATCTTTTATACCACCTCCGTCTCAAAGGGTCCTCAATACTTATACGTTGATGCATATCGTCTTTGCACATCTTCATCGCCTACGTCATCTTGATGGAGCAGTGGTACTACCCCGGCGTACTGGAGCAGGAGGGGCTTAATTGTTTCTATGGTTGAGGCTTGTAATTTTCTAAAGAAAATCATACATGTACTTAACAAAAATTGCTAACGCAAATGGTACATGTACTTCACAAAATTTCTTATCGTAGTTAAAAATCTACATGTGTGTAACATGAATTATAGATGTACTTGATGGAAATTTCTATCGGTCGTCTATCGTAGAGACAAATTGTGTGATGGTGGAGTGAAGAGTATGAACCATGGTCCTAATTTCCCGAAGAGTTAACTGTCATCTTCGTCCCTGTGGTTTATCCAATTATAACAGTCCAACCCAAATTTCAAGTTTGTACCATTTCCATCCCTGAAGTTCTTGAAACATGTCAGTTCCGTCCAAAAACTAAGGTTGAATCGAATAACTGGACAAACCACAGGTACGAAAATGGCAGATAACTCATGTTTTTTGGACGGAACTGACATGTTTCAAGAATATCAAAGATGGAAATGGTACAAACTTGAAATTTTGCCTGAACTGGCATAATTGGACAAACTAAATGGACGAAAAATGACAATCAACTCTTTCTTGAAAAATGTATCATTATTAACACAAATGCTATGAAGGCAACATTTCTGAGAATTTTTTGTAATTTTTATCAAATATATTTTAAGAATGTTATATTTACAAAAGATGAAACATATTTTCCCAAATTTTGCCTAGTGCCCTCTCCTTTTTTAGATATATATATATATGGGGAAGGATGTATAGAAAACTTATTTGTGCTAAGAAAACCTAGGAAACCCAATCTATAACCATTGATCAAGATCATCCAATGGCTCATAAATTTTGAAGCCTTTTTGAATTAAATTAAATAGAATGATGAGGTCAACAAAAGTACTTGAAGGGGATATAGGTAAAATCAACTATAATATTAGTACATTATATATATTATATTAATAGTGATTTGACATGTATGAAAGGACATGAAAGGAGGCACACGAATATCAATGAGAAGTAATCAAAACCCCAACCTCATTTCAAACATTTCAAAAATCTCAACCCAAATTCATCTCTTTCTCTCTCATAAACATTCGATCTTCCCAAAACCCACCGGAGAAGAAAAGGGTCACCGGAGAATATAATCTGACCGGAGAAGAAAGTCTCGCCGGAGAAGAATAAAAAGGTGCTACGGTGAATCGCAAAACAAAATAAAAACAAGGTGCGACGGTGAATCGAAATCCCTAGATATGAGATCAACATTTCAGTTGTTATTGTCTGGTAAAAGTCGCCGGAAATGGAAGAAAGCAAGAACCAAGTGCAGAAGCAAGTAAGTTTCATTCGGTTTTTTATCAGTAGGTGTTTTGATCAGTGATGAATTTTGTTTTTTCTGATCGGTAGGTGTTTTGATCGGATAAATGTTGGGTTTTCTGTTTTTTTTCCGATCGATCGGTGTTTTGGTCCGATCGGTGTGTGATTTGATCAGTGGTGATTTTTGTTTTGAATGAGACTAGAAAGTGTTAATGTTGGTTTTTATGATTTTTTCCAATCGGTAGGTGTTTTTTGGTAGAAACTGTCTCGGGTTAATGTTGGTTGAATGAGACTAGGAAGTGTTAGTTATTTTGAGTAGAAACTGTCTCGGGTTACTTTTTTTTTTTGGATTGCAAACTTGCTAACTGCACGTTAAAACTATTGATTTGTAACAATAATTTGGTGGTTCGGCCGTGTATGGGATTGATTTGTAACAATAATTTGGTGGTTCGGCCGCGTATGGGTAGGTTAAAGTTACGTGGCGGGAACGTATGGGTAGGTTAAAGTTACGTGGCGGGAACATCAGCGAGTTCAAGAGGTAGGTGTTTTATCGAAATTAGGTAACATGTGTTAAACCTACCTTGTTTTTATCGAAAACAAATTAGGTAAACCTGTCATATTAGGGTTCGATGTGTTAAACCTACCTTGTTTTTATCGAAAACAAGTTACGTCTTATTAGGGTTCGATGTGTTAAACATATGTAAACATATTATCGGTGTTAAACCCGTCTTATTTTTATCAAATTAGGTAACATGTGTTAAACCTGTCTTATATTTTTATCAAAAACATATTAGGTAACATGTTTTAGACCTGCCTTGTTTTTTGTCAAAAACAAATTAGGTAAACCTCTGCCATTAAGGTACAAGTCTAAGGGCTCAAAAGCATATAAATATATTAGCGTAACATGTGTTAAACCTATCTGATATTAGGGTACAAGTCAACGGACTCAAAAGCATATAAACATATTAGCGTAACATGTGTTAAACCTTCTTATTAAGGTACCATGTGTTAAACCTCCCTGATTAGGTAAACATATTAGTGTAACATGTGTTAAACCTGTCTCATTTTTATCAAATGATGTAACATGTGTTAAACCTGTCTTATTACTATGTGTTAAACCTCTCCTATTAGGTAAACATGTTAGTGTAACATGTGTTACACCTGTCTTATTTTTATCAAATTATGTAACATGTGTTAAACCTGTATTATTTTTATCAGATTAGTTAACATGTGTTAAGCTCTCATATTTTTTCCAAGTTATCTAACAAGTGTTAAACTTGTCTTATTTTTATAAAAATAGGTAACATATGTTAAACCTGACTTTATTTTATCAAAAACATATTAGGTAACCTGTTTTATTTTTATGAAATTAAATAACATGTGTTAAACCTATTTTATTTGCAGCAACAAAGAGAGTAACAAGATCGCAAACTGGTAAGATACCGAAAAAGCGAAAGAAAGTAGACAAAAACCCACGATGAATGGGATGAAGAAAGAGAAGAAGCTGAAGGGGAGGTCATGTATAGGTTGAGGAAAAAGTCAAAGCGTGATAATTGGCCAGGGATTAGAACGAGATCATCACCAATCCAACTAGCCCGATGCATTAAAGTGTTGTCGTTCGAACAAAGAATGGCAGTAAAAGAAATGGGATTTGGTTTTTGTAACTATCGTAGTCACCACGAATTTTGTTTATTTTAAATTATGGCCATAACCCAAAATACAATATGACCATTCTGGTCTTCTCTGTAATATGTTGTAACTATCGTAGTCACCATGAATTTTGTTTATTTTAAACAGTTATGGTGGGAAATGTATTTGGTTACCACTTATCAGTTAACATGTGTTATTAGTTAACATGTATTATTAGCTACCAATTGTAAGAAAAGTAGTAGACGAGCATTGGGTGGTGAACATACTGTTTCAATTGTAACATGTGTTACTCATTAACAAGTGTAACGTGTGTTACACAGGATGAAGTAGAAAACAAGGTACATACCTTTACTGTTACTTGAAAACAATAAGCAATTGTAACATGTGTTACACATCTTACGTAAGTATATGCAGTACATGGTGGAACATGTAAGTAACATGTGTTACATAGATGTAGTGAATAAAAAACAAGGCACATATATGGTGAATAACATACGTATAGATGTAACACGAGTATATGCACCACAAAGGCATACGCATGTTACATGTGTGTATGAAACACACTTGGTATATATAAAACACTTAGTATATGTAACGTGTATACATCCAAACATGCTAGTACATGTGATTTGTAACTGTAACACCCGTTCTTATAAACTAAGGTTTAACGTCTCATTTAGGAAAAACAGTCATGTAATTAAGATTACATATTGTAACACTCTGGTTACTATTTAACGTTTATATATATATATATATATATATATATATATATATAGGGTAAGGTTCATGCGAGAACCACCTTTATTGCGAGAACCGCGAGAACCAATGTGAACACAAGCTAAAATAGCTAAAAAAACCTAAAAAAACCCTAAAAAAACCTAACCCCCACCCCCCCACCCCCCCCCCCCAAAAAAAAACCTAACCCCCCCCCCCCAAAAAAAAACCTAACCCCCCCCCCTCCAAGCTAAATGCTAAAAACTAAAACCCTCAAAAAACCTAAAAAAACCTAACCCCCACCCCCCACCCCCCAAAAACCTAAACCCCCACCCCCCCCCCCCCAAGAAAAAACCTAACCCCCCCCCCCCAAAACCTAACCCCCCCCCCCCCAAGCTAAATGCTAAAAACTAAAACCCTCAAAAAACCTAAAAAAAACCTAACCCCCCCCCACCCCACCCCCCCCCCCCAAAAAAACCTAAACCCCCCCCCCTCCCCCACCCCCCCAAGCTAAAATGCTAAAAACTAAACCCCCAAAAAACCTAAAAAATCTAAAAAAAAAATAAAAAAAAATCTAAATTTTTTTTTTATTTTTTTACTATTTTTTATGTTCAAATCGCTACTTTTTGTAGCCAAAAAAAAATTTTTTTTTAAAAAAAAAAAATTTAAAAAAAAAATTTTTTTTTTGGATACTAAAAGTAGCGATTTTTATATAAAAAATAGTAAAAAAATAAAAAAAAAATTTTTGGGTGTTTTTTAGATTTTTTTAGCTATTACTGTTTGTGTTCACACTGGTTCTCGCGGTTCTCGCAATAAAGGGTGGTTCCTAACGGATCTTTGTCCTATATATATATATATATATAAATACCAACAATTAGATGTGTAATTAAGTTTACACATACTATGAAAATACGAGTTTATTAAAACTTTTACAAATCATAAGTTATTCAACATAAGTGATCGAGTTTGTCGTTTAAAAATTTACGACGAGGAAATGTGCGGAAGCATGTATCTTTATCGTGTTCGGTCCTTCGACGAGCTTGATCGTCTTCCGGCATCCAAAAAGAACCTACATTTCATCAACATGAAATGCTTTAGTCATACGGGAAATGTGATAAGTCTAAACAAATCCGGTAATAATAATGGAAGGAAAAAGAATCCCAACGTTAAACTTTTGATCTCAAAACATGGATTTTCAACTGGCCTCCACCGTAACTTACGGTGGCACCGTAAGTTACGTTGGCCCCTGGTGTGACATGCCCCTACCGTAAATCAGTAGGGGGCTGCCGTAAAGCCTTCAGCTCCACCGTAACTTACGGTGGCACCGTAAGTTACGGTGGCCCCTGCATTCCAGCTTTCCTATTTTGCCGTTTATTTGCACGAAAACTTTCGTATCTTTCAAACCGCTTATCCCATCTTCACCTACGGTCAAAACCATGTAAATAATTAGTTTTGACACTTTAATAATCGAGTATAAACAAGTTCCGTACTTAACGTAACAAAACAAGAAATTATTTTTGTTTTGTTTTCAGCCCCTTCACCCGGCCGTGTCAAAAAGTCACCCGGCCGTGTCAGCTAACATATATTTTTCACAGCCCAGCCACCCGGCCGTGTCAAAAAGTCACCCGCCCGTGTCAACTCTGCACGTCTATTTTTCATTAGTTCTTACCGAAACGGACATAACTCTCTCGTTTTTAATCCGTTTTATACGATTCTTTTTCCTACGCGTCCTTAATTTAATTCTCCATCATATGGAGTTAAAATCCGACATCCGGATTAACAAAAATTTAAGACTTTTAAGTCTTCGGCTTATTACCATTTTTACCCAAATTTTGACCCGTTCATGAATTCATCTAACAAACTTGATTGTGGCCCTTGTTTCTTTCGTAAACATAATATTATGATTATTTCCTATTGTACAAGGTTCAAATCACGGGTTATTACACATTCTTAACTCGTTTCGCTAATACTTCTATTTCGACCCGTTAAGGGTATTTACGCATTTTGGTCTAGAACTTGTGCTTTTCTTTTGATACTACAATATTTTCCATGTCTAATTAACTAGAAATATTCCACCACAACTTTTTTGTGGTGGATTTAACATATGAACCCCTTTTTCCCAATTTTACCTATCGGTTGGTCATTTTTCCGCAATTAACTATTTCTAGGCGTTCGACCCGCAATTGTTTTTGCCTAGAACTTTTATACACATCTAAGGGTTTCAAACTCATAATATAAGTTTCTAGGCAACCTCTAAGGGTCGTTTACATTGTTTACCTATTAAGGGCTCTTTGGTCACATTTAGTCCTTCATTTTGAAATGAAGGATTTCGGCTAGATGTTAGACCTTCTTGCACTTTTAACTATAAATTCACATATGCGTACCTGGCTCGGATCATAGTATTGACCCGTTTACATACTTCTTGCTTTAAATTTTCTAATTAAAGCAACGCAACACATGTTATTTCCTGAAATCACAAAACTCAACAAGCGATTGTCAATTGTTATTGCCAAATGGTGTTATCCACACCATTTGACCCATTTAGTCTAATTGACCATTTGTCCGTGTTGAGATGGTATTTAATTACCATTTCACCCCTTTTACCTATCCCGGTTTTCTTTGAACTTGTTTTACTTAAAACCGTTTTTAATTATTCGTCATTACATGACTAATTTACCATTTTCCCCTCATTCCAACTCTCATTGAATCGCGTCGGAATATCATATACCAACCACTTAGTAGCATTCATATCATGACTTGAAATTAAGTAACTTTGCAAATAATGTAAAGGGGCGTAAGCTCTACTTACCTCGCATCCGAATACGTTTTCTTCTCGTGCTTGATTCGTTTGACCGCTTCTTTTCCAAGCCTCCACCTAGCTCGTTAGGCGACAAACTATCATTATTCACAAGGTGGTTAGATTAGTCATTTCAATTCACGACTATTCCACCTTACGTATTTAGTCAAACAAGGCAATTACGCGTTTCATTCGTAATCTCAACATATAACATTCACTTAGGCATTTTAACAAACACCTTGCGGGCATAATTTCTCACAATTTATTAACAAGCTCAATACTTGTCATTTAGCCATGGTTAACATCAACTAAGCATGTTTACATAAATTTTCACATTAACAAAAATCTGAATTTACTTCCTAGAACTCAAATTACACTAGAACCACAATTAAAATTCTAGTGTTTAACATGTTCCTACTACACCCACTTATCACCTTCAATGGTGATTGTGAATTCACAAGAAATAAGCATGATTTCAACATGTGATTGACTAGGGTTTTACTCCTAGACATTATATCATCCCTATTCTATCAAATTAACAAACATGCATCATCAAATTTCAGATTTCCCAAATTCATGAGAATTTCAAGTAGAGGATTTTCATGAATTTTCACATACCTTATGATCTCCTTTCAATGGGGATCACGAATATATGCTCGATTTTCGTTTTGGACTTGATTTGATCCTTCAATTGGTGATTTTTGATGTGAACTAGGGTTTTGGGGAGCTTGAAGTCGCCCCCTGCCTTCTGATCGAACCCAACAACACAAACAAGTGTTGTGTTTTAATTTTTTTTTGTTTTATTATTACTAGTTCTCACTTACACAACTTTAGTCCCTCAAGTTTCATTTTTCTTTTGTTTTAACATTTTAACTACTCATAAGTTGTCATTTAACTAGGTTAATGCCAATCCTGGTTAGTTTATTTTACCAATTTTATTTGTAACTAAATACAAATTTAAAAATGTGTATTTTCGGGATGTTACACCCTTCTTATTTTAAATCCACAATCCCTCTTATTAACTAAACCATACATTTCTAGTTAACTTAGCGGGTTTCGGGGATATTTACGACTAAGTTTATTTTAGGTCCCGTTAACTCAGACCTTTTATAAACTTTATTTATCCATAGACCTTTATTTATCTTTTTATTAAATATTAGGTCTATTTACTTAAAATTCCTAATATTCACCGGGTAAATTTTATTACTAATGGTACTTTACCCGTCTTTTAGTATTAACGGGGTTTGATTACCAAACCCGTTTTCGGGGTGTTACAAGTCTACCCCCCCTTAAAGAGGTTTCGTCCTCGAAACCTTTTTCCTTCATAATTTATAGAGTTTAACTCCATGCATATGCTCTCAATAATCAATTGAGCATTGCTCATATTTTAATCGATTGTTAGTATTACCAGAAAATTATGGTAATACCTTTTTGGTTACAAAACATCTACGTGCCCCATTTGACATAATGCAACTTGAAATAACGTAATTTCGTTATTTCTACTAGTTTAGTTAATTTAGCGATATCCATATTATCGAACCCTTTGTGAATCAGTTTCCTTGACCTGTTTAAAGGTTTTTAGTAAAATCTTTCACTTTTTAACTACAATTTCTTTTGTTTTCAAGTTCATTTATTCGGTTCAGTTATACCGAATCCTCTGCTTATACGCAACCAACTTTGTTTAAATGACCTTAACCGGTCTCACTAACTAGACTTATTAGTCCGGTTACTCTTTACCGCTCGCTTGGTTATATTGTGATTCTACTTCACATTGTATTTCTTGACCCTGATCGGGTCACATCATGTTTAATTTATATCAACCTTTCATTTCTCGAAAATATCTCTTTTCGAATATATCGTCTTGCTCCTATCCGTGTCAAGACTTGTATCTTTTAATATTAACCTTTTCTTAACTTCTCTCATAATACTTATATATTTGTTAAATGTCATTTCTTACTAAAACTAAATTTTAGTTTAACGTTTTCTCTTCACCTTGCCTTATGTCCTTTTATTACTCCTAGGAATTTTAAGTCCGAGGATTCATTCTTTTCCGATATTATTTAATTCGTGGAATTAAAATCAGTTCCCACACTTAACTCACCGACCCGTAGGTTCTTTTACTCAGCCTTGTAGGCTATTCCTTTATATTTTTGCACCTTTTTAAGGCGAGGCCCTTATGATCCCTTTTTGCTTCAATTCATGACCCGTGGGTCATTTTGGCCCCGTAGACCTTTACACTAATTAATATCCCGTAGGTTATGATGATCCCGTAGATCATCTTTTATTCTAGTCTTTGTTCAAATGTGTATACGTTTATATACGCATATGGCGTTAAGGCACCCCTTTTTATGTTTATAATTATTCACCTTTACTTTTTGGATTTCATTTGACCTTGACCGTAGTCTAAGGCTACATTGTTTTCTTTCGAATCATCTTTCCGACTTCTCGACTTCCAACTTCGATTTACACGTCGGTTTTTTTTCCATACACTTACCGTTACCCGGTTCATACTTATACCCCTTTACGTCCCATTACCCGGGTTCTTTTATTTTAATGTTTTTAACATTTTTTTTTGTTTCGCTAGTTTGCGTTTTTCCTATGTATATTCCTTTATGAGCCATCACGTAGGTTCATTAATGTTTCGCGCTTCCATTATTCGGTTTGCGCTTACTTGCACTACCAAGTTTTTATACTTTATTTATCTCGTTTGACTTGTTCGTGTGAAATTTCATCACTTGTGAACATCAAACTCTGTTCTTTATTCGACCCGTTTAACTTTAAAATAGTTGAGCGTAGTTATTAACATTTCTGTTTGCAAATTCTCATTGTCTTTTAGTCATGACTCATATTCCGAGTCTTTTGACTTTCTGTTTCGCGTTCCCGTCTCTTGGTTTACGCATTCTTTCCAAATCCTACCCATTCATCGGGTATCCTTACCGTAATCCTTTTCAAGTAACCATTTCTATATGGTTTTAGACGTTATTTTAATTTAATTGGTCGTCTTAGCGAGACCCATCGCTTTTATTCAATCAAGTCCTTTATTCTTTATTCAATTCGTTTGACTTGTCCATGTGAATTTCATCACCTGTGACAGTCAAACTTTTATCCTTATACGTTAGCATTCCTATTAGTCGGTCTGTATTTCCATTTACTTTAATCTTTGTCCCTTCTCTCGGGCTCGTTATTCTAACGTAATACGCTCCCGTCATCCGACTTGCGTTTACGTTTGCTATCAAACATCTTATTTGTTTGATTCATTTGGGTACCTTTTTAATTCGTCCCATTCACCCCGTCCCTACTACATCGAATGTAAGTATGTCCATCATAAAAAGTTCATGACATCATGTGTTCACTGCTTACTTGGCGAGAGTAAACGATCAACACATGACACACATGACCTTTTCATAATTTCCGCACTACACCCCATGTAAGTAACGCCTCTAATCTTTCTATATTCTGGACTTTCATTGGCAACCATTTATTTAGTTACCATTTAACAGTTATTTGATTTACATGTTTTATTCATGAACATATACAATGTTTTTTTTTTTCAAACTAATATATAATCACATTTGTTAATGTGATTGCTACTTTTCTCAATAGTATTAAATTGAGAGTTTCCCACTTGGATAATTACCCCAATCCAAGTTTCCGTATGAACAAATCTTGTTACTCATTTGTAAATCATCATCGTGAATGACACATTTTCTATTAAATTTCTCTTGGAAATCAGGTTTTCTAAGTTCTATCATATGTGTATGCAACCATCATTACTTACGTGTTTGTTGCATATTGCTACTTGTGCAATTAAATTTTTAAAAGTGTGCACCTGGTAATGCTTGCCCCGACGGGCGTTTCTTGCCTTTAACTTTGTTCGCGGTCGTTACGCGATTTAGTCCTTGGTGAGCATGCTCCTCTTGTCATACTTTGGACCGTTCTTCTATCATATCCGTAATTTGTTAAGCTCTCGCTATCCTCATATGCGAGTGTCCTTCAACTAAAACATATACAAATGTTAATAATTTCAACATTAAAGGATGCCCGTATTATAATACAAGGCTTTTCTACTATACGCATCAACGCGTGTAACTTCATTGACTATATCTATTCTATATCGATTTTATTGGTGTCACGTGTATTACACTGTAACGCCCGGCTCTTTTGTACTTTCCATTCATAGAAAGTTTTGTTCGTATTTCTATTTTTGGAAATCTTGTATTCTTGTAATCATTCCTTTCTTTGTAATCATTATCAAACCGAGACTTGGATCATTAATGAAGCTTGTATTTTGTTACACTTATGTTATACACACTCTATGTATGCTCGTATGTTCGACTTCGTGAATCAATCAATGTCTAATTGTTATTCTTGGAAACTATGTGCGAAACTTATAATTAAACTAAACTTATGCATTGAACGTGTTTCGAACGAGAACGATACTTAATTTCGACATTCATGCACTCAATTATACTTGGTTTATGATAAACATACTTGTCTTGTCCTTAAACAATGCTTATATGACAAGAACATCCCCTAAAAACTCTTAAAAACCCTAAACTATGAACTACAGGGGCCAAATTGTCATTTTTCAAACTTAATCCAGAAAATTGGACCCCGTCGCGTAGCGCGACGGGTATGGGGCTTGATGCTCGCGCTACGCGAGCGCCTTGTTTCGGCAGACTTGTGTTTTCTTTCAAATTTTGCACGAAAGCCAACTCTCCAACCTCACCCAATCACCTTTAATCCACCTCTAATCACCTCCAATCACCTTCTAACTCTTCCATTATAAATACCCACCTTCTCCAACCCATTTGACACTTTCACAACTCTTTAATCCTCACAAATTCACTCTCAATCTGCAACAAATCTGAGTTTTGGACAGATTCTTGTAACTTCACTAAAGTGAGTGTAACTTGCTTATTTCTTAGCCAAATCACTTGGTTCTTCTTCCTATTGCTTTGTTATGTCCTTGGGTTTGAATCCTTGGGTTTTCCTTGGAAGAATCAGGCTTGGATTTGCCCTAAAATGGACTAAAACTTTCTGTTTTGTTTCAAACTTATGCAAACTTCATCTAACTTGTGTGAAACACATCTCAAACCAATGTCCTAATGCTTACAACCCCTCTTATGGTTGGTTAAGCTTAAAAACATGGTTGAGACATCTAAATTAGAGGCTAAAACCTCATAAACTTTCTGTTTTTAATTAGGGTTTTACCCACAAGTAATGTTCAAGTGTGAAACTTGTTGAATGTGTGATGGTTGGATTAGCTTGGGCTATCCTTCATAAGAATCCACTCATTACTTGATGTTTTGCTATAGATTAGTTGTTGTTATTACCTTAATACTTGTATGTTCATGACCCTCCTTGTTGTTTATAACAACAAGTGTAGTGGTGAACAATAGAGGTACCTAAATGGAAGCTTGTTCTTCCTACCTCATGTATGTATTCTATAACACAAAGAGGTACCTAAATGGAGACATTAATCTCCTACCTCATGCTTGAATCATAAGACTTGTAAACTATATAATATCTAAGTTATTCTATATGTATACATCTAAGTAACTAAGACTTGATGATGACTTAATAGTTATTTGTTAAGTGGACGTTACATCATCTATGACCATGCCCTTGTTACGACTCTAATGGATCTTAGAATCCATGAAATCATACCAACTCTTTTGAGTTTCAATAGTGTCAAGAACAAGAGTTATGTGTACAAGATGATTATTTTCACCTATGCTACTTTCTATATATTTTAAAAACTCCGAATCTATAATCTTCCGTTATACGCCAAACTCACACACCTTTGCTTTCCCGTGTAGAAGGACAAGGTGCTCCGAACTAATTCATCTACAAACTTGCTCTCGGAATTTCAAGTCACCACTTGTAAACCGTGAGTATACTCGTATTTCCCCCTTTTATTTTTACCACTTTTGGGGTGTAACATGTTTACCTATTGAAACTTACACATGAACTTTTGTCTAAACACATGAACATTCCTATAACATGCTTGTATATGTGATGACTTGATACTTTAAATTTGGGTGATTCTTATGTGTTGAACTTATCATTAACTTCGTACGAGCCAAACCTTGACATATGTAGCGCTATAGGATTAACGACCCGCCTCTACTGAAACTTTGGTTATGTCATGAGCAAGTTGCGTTTTCTTGGTTTGATTTGTTATACACATGCCATATTTAATGTTTATCTTGAATCGAATGCTTGCTATGAGGAATTGTTCACACTTTTATCTTATGCTATGTATGTACCAAACTTGTATACTCGCCTTTGCTTTTGCATTGAATTGTATTTTAAACATGTTACAGGTTGATGATGATGAAATGAAAGAGGTAGCACGATGCCTAGATACACACTTTAGACGTTAGGTTTAATATGTTGTATCGAATTTTGGTTATGTTAGTTTGTTATTTTGATTAAACTTGTTGTTATTTGGGATCTTGTATTGATGACTACTTGAAGTTTGGGAAATGAAATTTGGATTATTAAATTATTGTCACAAATAGTGTTATGATGTCTCGAGCAATCTTCACACTTCGTCTCATCCCGATGTTTCCGCCATTGGTTGGGGTGTGACAGATTGGTATCAGAGCCATAACTATAGGGAATTAGGAAAATTGCCATGCTTTTGCCCTAGTCTATAGTTTTAGGAACTTTGTCTCTTATTTGTTGTTTAAAACATTTGTACTCTACCTTGCATGCTTCCTAGCTACACTTCTTGTTATTAAACTTATGCGCCTTTCCTAAGGCTAACACGAATACACTTATGTTATTTCATACTCTTGTAACACCAACGAGAAGAATTTACCAAAATAGGCGTGAAACCCACAATTTGGTAAACGACTCTCATTCTACCTTTAATCTATTTTTGGCACGAAATATCACCATTAAGCTAGGAGTGACATCCACAACTTAATGGTAATTTCCATTTCAACTCTAGTGGACCCTTGTTAAAGTGTCAAAATTTTATTTTGGCCGACAAGTACCAACCACATTTAGGGTACGAAATCGTCAAGTTAGGGGTGAAACCCGCATCTTGTCGATTAAGTCCCATTCCTTGATTTTTATTCTCGCCAAAGTCCCGAATGTTCCAATCATTTAGAGATGTGTAGTAACCGGAAGAGTAAGATACCGTTAATCGCTTCTCGACGAGAGTATCTTACTTATAGGCCAAAGCACAATATCTCTAAATCGAAAGGACTTTCGACCCACTTTGGAATTGTCGACGTTTCTCTACCCGAAACATTCCTATGTTTTATTGAGCCTCTCTTTTATGTATCTCAATTTATATGTGACTTTTATACTTGAACGTTCATTCATTCCAAATGTCGTTTTAATCATTTCGCACGTGATCGCAATCACAAACGATAATAATCCCTCGTGAACAAACTAAATTTACAATGCTTTCGTTTATTCATGTTATGTTATGTGGAATTCATGATTATGCTATATGAGACGTTTAAACTTTTATGCTATGCAAATCAACTTGAATCTTTATGCTATGTGACCCTTTATGCTATGCAAATCAACTTGAATCTTTATGCTATGTGACCCTTTATGCTATGTGGTCAATCTCATCTTCTTAAACAAACGTTATGACCAAGTCTCACCTACCCCCTCTTTTCAAATTCGAATTATTTTTTTTGAAATCTCACTTTTACGCATATATCGTACGAATACTTTATCATACATTTATACATTGTTCACATACATGATTTCACATAATTTCATTTATACCTATTGTAACAATAAATGGAGACATATCATCAAGATGGGAGTGATTTCCTTACCTTGACGACTAACTCCGTTTCTTTTCTCATCTTACAACGACCTCGCCAACGAATTTGGGGTGATTCTCTTACCTAGGTGATCGTTACCAATATTTTCCTTAATAGGCTATATTACGTAAACATGATCACGTTTATATCTAAATCTTTTACCATTAGCCAAATCCCTATTTATTTCAACATGCATTGTTTATATGAACGAATTTCTTATTCTACAATCTATTTTTATATAGCTCATACACACAAAATTCTTAACCTATACCATAAACGCTCATCCCTCGATTTTCAAAATTTACGAAATGCTACTTATCAACCTAGTTGGTTTAATAAATCCATTGCCCACGAAATTTTGTATTCAACGTAACTATTGAAAAAAAAGGCTCATTTTATGTCCTTAAACTAGAAATTTTCTATTTTCAATTGGGAATCAACCAACTTCAACGTATGCAAATTTTCTTTTTTTTTAAAGCAAGAGTAGCATTCCCTTTTCTTTCACAAAGTATAACACGCATAACCAATAAATATTTTATGCTCTCTTTACATTTATGAACTAGATTCTATATGTCAACTCAATCTATTTTAATTAAACTTCACACTTTGCTCAAACATCTATACATGCATACTACCTTACGTGTTTTAGTTTAGATCTCACGACAAATTCGCATATACCCCTCATTTTGTTTTTATACTCAAAACTTCTCAGCCTTTTACATGCTTAAATTCGTATATTACGATTAATACCACATACAAAATTATTACTTATTACCCTCATATCCATATTCGTATTTTTACATTTTATGTCTACACTTATATTTATATTTACACATCCATGTTAATTCTCATAATCATATCCATATTCATACGTTTTATATTACACTCATGTTCCCAAATTATACATTTACACTATACTTATATCCAAGTTTATGTCCATATTAATACAATTATACTTACACTCACAATTACGTTTATGCTAATATTCATATTCGTGTTTATACTCATATACTTGCACCTATACAACTATGTTTGAACTTATATTCACATCCATATATTTTCCTCATACCAATACAATTATGTTTATACTTAAATTCATAGTTATATTCGCATTTATACAATTTACGTTAGACTCATACTTATACATATACTCTCATTTATACAATTTACGTTTATGCTCACGCTCATTCGGTTATGCTCAAAATTGTACTCACATATATATACTCATATTTTTACTCATACTCCTAGCATGCGTTTTGTGTTTATGCTCTCGTGCGTGTTCGTATTTAAACTTATCCTAGACTCATGCTTTTTACACAAAATTTATACTTTCGCACTATACGCGGGCGAAACCCGAGAGATTCGCTTACGTTGTTATACTATTTGGAACACAAGCATGCTTATATGCTATGCCTCTATGCACGCAATCTTATTTTTAGAATTTATTTATACCTTAATTCATACGCAACTAGTACAAGTTATGCGGATCATGTGATGATCAATGTAATCGCGGGTGCACACGAGATTATAGTGATAGTCGTATGAGAACCATAGAGTGTACTATTGTGTATGGTAAGACACGGAACGTAACATGACACCGGATACGAAACGGACGTCACATGGTCAAAACATGGTGGATACGCCGCTGGTACTTCCTATATATAAGTGTTTTCACCATGTACCAAACTCTCGTAAAACGTGCCATGAGAAATTCAGTGTTTTACAGACCATTTAGACCTATTACAACCTTAGACAACTCACAAACGCATTATATTCGATTATCCTTGACGAGACCTCATTCTTTCCCTACGTCTTCCTAAATAATTTCCTAAAGAAGGGGAGACTGTAACGCCCGGCTTTTTTGTACTTTCCATTCATAAAAGTTTTGTTCGTATTTCTATTTTTGGAAATCTTGTATTCTTGTAATCATTCCTTTCTTTGTAATCATTATCAAACCGAGACTTGGATCATTAATGAAGCTTGTATTTTGTTACACTTATGTTATACACACTCTATGTATGCTCGTATGTTCGACTTCGTGAATCAATCAATGTCTAATTGTTATTCTTGGAAACTATGTGCGAAACTTATAATTAAACTAAACTTATGCATTGAACGTGTTTCGAACGAGAACGATACTTAATTTCGACATTCATGCACTCAATTATACTTGGTTTATGATAAACATACTTGTCGTGTCCTTAAACAATGCTTATATGACAAGAACATCCCCTAAAAACTCTTAAAAACCCTAAACTATGAACTACAGGGGCCAAATTGTCATTTTTCAAACTTAATCCAGAAAATTGGACCCCGTCGCGTAGCGCGACGGGTATGGGGCTTGATGCTCGCGCTACGCGAGCGCCTTGTTTCGGCAGACTTGTGTTTTCTTTCAAATTTTGCACGAAATCCAACTCTCCAACCTCACCCAATCACCTTTAATCCACCTCTAATCACCTCCAATCACCTTCTAACTCTTCCATTATAAATACCCACCTTCTCCAACCCATTTGACACTTTCACAACTCTCTAATCCTCACAAATTCACTCTCATTCTGCAACAAATCTGAGTTTTGGACAGATTCTTGTAACTTCACTAAAGTGAGTGTAACTTGCTTATTTCTTAGCCAAATCACTTGGTTCTTCTTCCTATTGCTTTGTTATGTCCTTGGGTTTGAATCCTTGGTTTTTCCTTGGAAGAATCAGGCTTGGATTTGCCCTAAAATGGACTAAAACTTTCTGTTTTGTTTCAAACTTATGCAAACTTCATCTAACTTGTGTGAAACACATCTCAAACCAATGTCCTAATGCTTACAACCCCTCTTATGGTTGGTTAAGCTTAAAAACATGGTTGAGACATCTAAATCAGAGGCTAAAACCTCATAAACTTTCTGTTTTTAATTAGGGTTTTACCCACAAGTAATGTTCAAGTGTGAAACTTGTTGAATGTGTGATGGTTGGATTAGCTTAAGCTATCCTTCATAAGAATCCACTCATTACTTGATGTTTTGCTATAGATTAGTTGTTGTTATTACCTTAATACTTGTATGTTCATGACCCTCCTTGTTGTTTATAACAACAAGTGTAGTGGTGAACAATAGAGGTACCTAAATGGAAGCTTGTTCTTCCTACCTCATGTATGTATTCTATAACACAAAGAGGTACCTAAATGGAGACATTAATCTCCTACCTCATGCTTGAATCATAAGACTTGTAAACTATATAATATCTAAGTTATTCTATATGTATACATCTAAGTAACTAAGACTTGATGATGACTTAATAGTTATTTGTTAAGTGGACGTTACATCATCTATGACCATGCCCTTGTTACGTGTCACACCCCGATTTCCATGTGTCTCACCGGTGGGCCCGGTGGGGGATTACCGTGACGATGTTGGCAACAATATAGTCAAACCACACAATTATATAATGCACAGCGGAAGCATAAGATAAATATATAAACTTCAACCTCTGGTTGTAATATCAAATGTATTACAGGGGTTGAATATATCCACAGTGGATCGTAAACAAACATAAAGTATTGTTCCATCAGATACTGCAATCAAGCTTGCGAGACTTATCACGACGCTAGGGAGCTAATACCAGCCAGTTTACGTTTAGGTACCTGCACTTAATCTTTTTGGGGAAAATACGTCAGTTTACACTGGTAAATACATTCAACTGACACATTTGAAAATGTTTATTAAAATTGATTTGAATGCACAAGGCACAAACTCTTTTATAACTTGGGAAAATTATAATAAAATCTTGTGAACGTTTTACATGTTCTTTTATGCGTTCAGTAGCCCGGGTCGTGCCGGGTTAAAGATTTATAGACACACCACGTTTGCGTAAAACCGTAGTATAAAAACCAACGGCTACGTCTTTTAATTTTAATGTCGACACTTTATACCGGGTGTACGCCTACACCGGGATGTCGATGGTCGTGGCCATTTCGTAAAATGATGCCAAGGATATCCGGGACAACGGTCATTAAACCCCCCAAAGGCTTATAAGCAACAAAACTGTTTAAATGAGCCGATCATATTTTATCAATTAACCACCTAAGCGATGGAATTATATAATGCTCAATCAAGCGGTATTAATATACCGTAACCCAAGCCCATATAGGGGAAATAAGTTAAAGTATTTACCTTTGCAAGTGTATTTCCTTAATTTGGATTAAATCACCGATAGCTTTTACTGGGGCTCCTAATCTGGAACGAAGGTTTTAATTAACCTCTTAGAATCCTAACGGGTCGTTATAATGGCCGTAGCCTAGACCGGTTGGTTCCGATATATATATAGATAAGGTTTAATCGCGCGAAAAGGCGAAAACCGAGAATGGAGTGTGATTCCGTCCCAACAAGTTCAGAGACTTGTTTTATATGGGTTAATGGTTCACATTCTGGATTTTGGGGTTCAAATAATATTATTTGACCCGTATCGGCTAAATTATGAAAACTAGTTTCATAAGCCGAACCGTGCGCGCAATAGGCGAAACGGTTAACCATGAGAGTCGTACGCTTATTTCCTAAGTCAATATGCCTTAAATGGGTTGTGGTATCAGTAGGATACCTTCCGTGACGCCCGTAACGAGTTTAAGTTGGTATTATGCCCCGTAGGGGTTTTTCGGTCATTTTAAAGACTTTAAAAAGGCTTTTCGAGTTCTACAGGAAATCTGGGTTTCCCGAACAGCTTATAAAGCTTGAAATACTTTATTTATTATTTAAAACCAGTAGCAACTGGAATCGGGTCAAAAGACCTTGTAGAACTCAGGTTTTGGCCGAAAAGGGCATATTCGGTATTTACCGAACCGTAGCCATAACCGCAGGTTATGAGCGAGGTAAAATTTATTAAAAATCTTTAAAATTCCCAAAATATTATTTTAATACAGTGGGTAAAAGTTTTGGTGACGAAATCTTGGTTTAGATAGGTGTTATGCTAATTGCGCCGTTTATTACAAAAGTTTATTTAGATTGCGCTAATTAGCATAACTCTCATTCTAGACCTCGGATTGACGTGAAACTTTAAGGACATGCTTATAATTTAATAAGCAAGGTTTTGGTCCGTTCACGTGTCCGAAATACTCGTTTTTATTTTAAAAGGCCGTTACGGTCATCTTTTAGGCGAATGACGGAAATGCGCAAAAGACTCGGATAACTCATGAACCGACCACAGGGGTTTATACCAACATGTGACCTGGTCCTAAGAGAGTCCTAAGGTATATTTATACCTCACTAAAACGGGTCAGAACTGAAGTCAAAGCAAAAGTCAAACTTTTGCGACATTCGGCTCCGAACCGGTTCAATATAGCAAATGATCGATTCAAACGAGCGCAAACAAGTTTATATACTTATTATCATATTTTATAAGTGTCAAAACAGGTTTCATAACATATACATTACAGATTATGCATAAATCGCTAAAATAGCTTTCTGTTGACTTTTAACCGCACGTTTGACTCGATATTTGACATAGTTAGAGTGGTGATCAGGGGGAACCTTTTTAGAGGTTTATTACCCACATAATTACCTACTCAAAACTACTTTTGATCCGTCATAAGACTGAACCATTTGCAAGTTATTGTAATGACAACCGTTAGTTACGACGGTTGCGTTTTTGAGCTATAACTATGGAAATGCAGGACCAAATGAGTATGAACGACTTACAGAGGTGTGTTCTTGCTTATAGAGCAGAGAAAGATGCTAGAGAGCTCTTGGAATGATCAGATGAATGTGTTTTTGTGTTGTGTGATTGTAATGCACATAGTGTGGCTATTTATAGCCAAGGAAAGCTCTCTAGATCACTACACAACATCCTATACTGGTCATGATGATGGGTAGATGTCCCCTGAGTGATATGGGTCGAGCATAGAGTGCCCATGCCCCATTAATTGGTTGTTGGTCGTTCAAAGGGTCCAAAGGTCAAGTAGTTACAATGTTTCTGCATCTGGGCGTCCCACGCGGCCCGCATGGGAGTTCCATGCCATTTTAATGCGGGTCGCCTAGGATTTGAATATCAGACGCGTAATACAGGAGGCTCGCGGCCCGCCTCAACTTAACCATAACCTTCACGCGGGTCGCGAGAGGTTAAGATTTCAGAAATTTTAAATCTTTTGTCATGATTGCGAAATCCTGGTAATTAATAACGAAATCTTTCGTAATGATTTACCTGACCTTTCGGGTTTGAAGGGGTAACTTTGCGGTTTGGCCCTCGGTTATTTACCGATAGGGGCCTCGTGTTATTTACCCGCGTTGTTAAGTCCCTGATTGGTTTATTAATTATTCAGAAAGTCTTAACTTTCATTATTGACGCTTTTAACCCTTCTCATACGAATCTAAGTATAACTCTCTCGTTTTAAGGCGGAACTTCGCGGAATTTATACAGTATATTCTAGTGAGCGTATAACACTGTTACGAAGCTTTGGGAACGTTAAAGGGTCACTCAGAGGTAATATTAAACATGTTGACACAGTTAACCCCTGTAGCTTGAAATCTCTCACTTTCTTCCGCGTTTCGCTTCCGCACGATCTATGATTTATTCGTTTGAAGGTACAAGCGTTATTTAGGGTTACTATACAGTATATTTACCCTTGTTGACATTTATAACCCTCGAATTTATATACTTTCAAGGTTTGTCAAAATCAGTCCTTTATTTAATATCAATGCCACGTGTAAACAAATGACACGTGTTAACACATTATTGGACACAAAAATTCGAGGTGTTACATCCTCACCCCCTTAAAATAAATCTCGACCTGAGATTTACTCAAATAAATAGGGGTACTTTTCTTTCATTGTTTCTTCGACTTCCCACGTATATTCGGGACCTCTACGAGCATCCCATTTGACTTTTACAATCGGTACGTGCTTTCTGCGAAGCTTCTTTACCTGTCGATCCTCAATCGACAAAGGTTTTTCTATAAACTTTAAGCTCTCATCTATATGCACATCTGTGTGTGGAATCACCAACGATTCGTCGGCGAAGCACTTTTTGAGATTGCAGATGTGGAACACATTGTGAATTCCATTGAGCTCTTCAGGCAAGTTCAGTTTATAGGCAACTGATCCGACTCGTTCAATGACCTCAAAAGGCCCTATGTATCTCGGACTCAGCTTGCCCTTCTTGCCGAAACGCATCACCCCCTTCCAGGGTGATACCTTAAGTAATACCTTTTCACCCACTTCGAAGTGAAAATCCTTACGCTTTGGATCAGCGTAGCTCTTCTGCCTATCGCGGGCAGCTTTGAGACGTTCCCGGATCTGGACAATCTTGTCCGTTGTCTGGAAAACAATCTCTGGTCCTGATAGTTGGACCTCCCCTACTTCCGCCCAACAAACAGGCGATCTGCATTTCCTACCATATAATGCCTCAAAAGGCGCAGCCTTTATGCTGGTGTGGTAGCTATTATTGTAGGAGAATTCGATCAGGGGTAGGTTCTTATCCCAGTTGCCACCCAAATCGATCGCACATGCACGAAGCATGTCTTCTAGCATTTGGATAGTACGCTCACTTTGACCGTCCGTCTGTGGATGGTAAGCCGTACTAAAGTTTAAACGCGTGCCCAAAGATTGCTGGAAACTCTTCCAGAAGTGAGATGTGTATGTAGTATCCCTGTCGGAGATAATAGACACAGGTATGCCGTGTAAGGCCACAATCTTATCAACATAAAGTTGGGCTAACATATCGGAGGTATACGTCTCCTTGATGGGTAGAAAATGAGCTGATTTAGTCAGCCTATCGACTATGACCCATATTGTATCGTTTCCTTTCCTGGTTTTGGGTAACTTGGTTATGAAGTCCATAGTTACGCATTCCCACTTCCACTCGGGAAGCTCAGGCTGTTGCAGTAAGCCAGACGGCTTTTGGTGCTCGGCTTTGACTTGAGCACAAGTCAAGCACTTTGCTACATGGGCGGCTACAGACTTTTTCAAGCCTATCCACCAATAATTTGCCTTTAAGTCTTGGTACATTTTGTCAGCACCAGGATGGACTGAGTATTTGGAACTATGGGCTTCCTGGAGAACAACATCTCGTAGTCCTCCATAAATCGGAACCCATATACGTCCGTTCAGCCTAAGAATTCCATCCTTGCTAAGAGTCAACTGCTCCTCAGTTACTCCTAGCTTTTCATTAGGATAATTAGCTTCCAACACAGCCTCTCGCTGTGCAGCTAAAATCCTTTCAATTAAATTGTTCTTGACTTCAATGCTCTTGGCATTGATTCGAATGGGTTTTACCCTTTCTTTTCTGCTCAAGGCATCGGCGACTACATTCGCCTTGCCGGGATGGTACCTGATTTCACAGTCATAATCATTCAGGGTCTCCATCCAACGGCGCTGTCTCATGTTCAACTCTTTCTGGTTGAACAAGTGCTGGAGGCTTTTGTGATCAGAATAAATCACAAATTTAATTCCATAAAGGTAGTGCCTCCACAACTTAAGTGCAAATACAACGGCACCCAACTCCAAGTCGTGGGTGGTGTAATTCTTTTCATGCACCTATAATTGCCTTGAAGCATAGGCAATCACCTTGCCCTTCTGCATAAGCACACACCCCATGCCTGTATGTGATGCGTCGCAGTAAACCACGAACTCATCAGTACCTTCTGGTAATGTTAACACAGGAGCGTTGCTTAGCTTCTGCTTCAGGATTTTGAAGGACTCTTGCTGCTTTGGGCCCCAAATGTACTTTTCTTTCTTCTTGGTCAAGGAAGTCAGGGGCGCAGCAATCCTTGAAAAATTTTCAATAAACCTCCGGTAGTATCCTGCTAACCCCAGGAAACTACGGATTTCGGTAGGCGTCTTTGGCTCTTGCCAGTTCATGACTGCCTCTACCTTAGCGGGATCCACTTGGATACCACGCTCACTCACAACGTGACCTAAAAATTGAACCTCTCGTAGCCAGAATTCACATTTCGAGAATTTGGCGTAGAGTTTCTCACGCTGTAGTAATTTGAGAATGCCACGGAGGTGCTTCTCGTGGTCAGCTTGATTCTTGGAATAGATAAGGATATCGTCGATGAAGACTATGACGAATTTATCCAAGTATGGCTTGCAGACGTGATTCATGAGATCCATGAACGCAGCCGGTGCATTTGTGAGCCCAAAAGGCATCACTAGGAACTCGTAATGACCATAGCGAGTCCTAAATGCTGTCTTATGTACATCTTCATCTCTGACCCTTAGTTGATGATAGCCCGACCTTAAGTCGATCTTCGAGAAGTAGCTTGCTCCTTGCAGCTGATCGAATAGATCATCGATCCTTGGTAAAGGATATCTATTCTTTATGGTAACTTTGTTCAGCTCACGGTAATCAATGCACAACCGCATTGATCCGTCCTTCTTCTTTACAAACAGGACAGGAGCTCCCCAGGGAGATGAACTAGGTCTGATAAAACCTTTCGCCAGCAGTTCATCCAACTGGGTCCTCAGTTCTTTCATTTCTGTTGGAGCTAGCCTGTAAGGTGCTCTTGCTATCGGAGCTGCTCCAGGAATGATGTCAATTCTGAACTCCACTTGTCTATCTGGTGGCAAACCAGGTAGTTCTTCAGGAAAAACCTCAGGGTATTCAGAAATGACAGGAAGATCCTCGATCTTCGGCTTTGGTTCTTCAATTATCACCTGAGCCATGTAAATTACGCAGCCTCTGTTCAAACACCTTGAAGCTTTCAGCATAGATACGTCTTCGGGCAATCCGTAATGCGTATCCCCTCGAATGGTAAGAGATTCACCACTCGGAGTCTTTAAAACTATCTGCCTTTTGCCGCAAATGATTTGGGCCTGATTACGGGATAACCAGTCCATGCCTAGCACAATGTAAAAACCCGCTAATTTGAAAGGGAGTAGAGATAAAGGAAAAGAATGGTTCCTAATGGACATTTCACATCCTTCTAGAACAGTAGAGACGGTTTCTATCGTGCCGTCTGCTAACTCTACTTCGTATTTCATATCAAGGGTCTTGATAGGCATATTTAGTAGTTGGCAAAATTTCTGGTCTACAAAGGATTTATCAGCGCCAGAATCGAATAGTACTCTTGCAAATATATTATTTACGAGAAAAGTACCTGTAAGCACATTGTCGTTCTGGACCGCTTCCTTTGCATCCATGCGAAAAACTCTCGCATTTGACTTCTTAGTCTCCTCCGCCTTCTTGGCATACTTTGGGCAACTACTCTTTATGTGCCCCTTTTCGTTACAACCATAGCAGGTTGCATCCTTTATCTTTTTGCACTCCACGGTCTTGTGATCCTTGGACTTGCATAGCCCACAGGATGGAGTCTTTTGTTGCGACTGTGAACCAGACGCAAACCTACACTTCCCGGAGTGAGGTTTCTTGCAGACCTTGCAGTGAGGTCTTCCATCAGCTTGCCCCTCCTTCTTTGCCTCCGACCCTCTCTTGCCCTCACCGTTTCCACGGTGCTTTTTCCCAGACTTTCGTGAGGTATCATCCTCACGTTTTCGCTTTTCAGCCTCCTTGCTCCTTTGTGCCCTCAGACGGACAGCATCAAGTGTAAGAGACAAGGAGAGGTCAGTAACTGACCTGAAGGTCGTCGGCCTAGAGGCCTTCACACTGGCCTTGATCGCCGGCTCTAAGCCCCCAATGAAGCGGGCAATCCTTCGAGGTTCTGGTGTCACGAGATATGGCACCAGGCGTGACATGGTGTTAAAGCTTGTCAGATATGCTTGACAATCCAGGTTTGTCATCACTAGTGAGACAAAATCCGCCTCAATCTTCTCAACCTCGTGCTGAGGGCAGTAGTTTTCTTTAATGAGAGCAATAAATTCCTCCCATGTCATCTTGTACAAAGCAGACTTACCAGATGCCTGCACCAACGCCCTCCACCATGCCAGGGCCTCGCCCTTGAATGACTGCGACACATACTTCACCACATCCCTCGCTGCACACCCGCTGATGTCCACAATAGTGTCCATCTCGTCTAGCCAGGTGATACAGTCAACCGCACCTTTCTCCCCTGTAAATTCCCGGGGCTTACATGATACAAAGTATTTGTAGGTGCAACCCTTAGCACTGGATGCATCAGTATATTCTCTATCGCGATGAACGCTGTGCTCAGTGGACGAGTGTTTGTCGTCATCTTTCTTGGGTTCAGAGGGTGGTTTGGAGTGTGTCTTTGGTTTAGAGGGTGGTTTTGACACGGTTCTGCCTTGGGACTCAGTATATTGACGATCAATAGCTGCCTAAACAGCATTGTCAATTAGAGCCTTCAGTTGTGCGCCTGTCAGATGCACTGGCGTATTGTCATAGTCATCTTCATTTGTGTGGCTGTTCTCTCCATTGGGATCCGCCATTGTAACTTGAATCTGTTACCGAAGATAACAAAATTTTATTCAGGAGATTATTATATAATTGTCTTTTATGACAATTTGTCAACCATGGTACAGAGACCATATTTGGTTATCTTTTTATTTCATTAAATATTAGGATTTGAATATATCCTATTTCAGCTATATAAATAGTATTGGCGGCATAAAGCCTAATCATGATGATATTTTATAATATTAGCCGAGATTTCAGAGAATCAAAGGCATAGAGAATTGAACCGTAGTTCTTTTATCTCTTTCTGACAGGGAGTCATAGACCACCACTGTCTTTTGTCGTTATAAGTCAATTATTACGGCTCATAGGCACTACACCTCTAATGGATGTTTTAGTATGGTTGGCCCGTAGGCACTACATCTCTAATGGATGTTTTAATAATATTGGCCCGTAGGCTCTACACCTCAAATGGATGTTTTAATAATACTGGCCCGTAGGCAGTGCATCACTAATGGATGTCTTTATAATACTGGCCCGTAGGCACTACATCACTAACGGATGTTTTAATAATATTGGCCCGTAGGCACTACATCACTAATGGATGTTTTCATAGTATTGGCCCGTAGGCACTACATCACTAATGGATGTTTTAATAAGATTGGCCCGTAGGCACTACATCACTAATGGATGTTTTAATAGTATTGGCCCGTAGGCACTACATCACTAATGGATGTTTTAATAATATTGATCACCTTCATTGATGATTTAACCCACGATTTATTAATCTTTTAGTTGGGTTTTGAAATCCTTAAAGGATTATTGTATAAGAATGACGTGCGTGATTTTAACGAATCACATCTGCCATGATCGTTAACATGCGTACAGAGGTTAACAGGGAATCAGAATCTTTTCAATTAGGTCGTACCATCTTGACTGGATCTGAAAGACACCAAGCTAGGTTTCACCTTTTAAGATTCTTTATTTAGGCAGATCAATATAAAAGGAATGGTTTTGATTTATTTTATACATATTAAAACAAAACTCATAACATACATTCCAAAATCTCAAATACAATTACATATTGCCCTAAACGGGTCTTTCAAATAGTACATACCTCCACAGAGGTTTCAAAATAAGTGACAAGTCCACGCAGGGACCAATACAAGATAGGTGTCCAAGCAAGGACTAAAGATAAGTCCACGTAGGGACTGAATACCATAAGTTGTCCACGCAGGGACTTATTTCAAAGTAGAAATTACATTAGTACAACTATTAAGGGCTAGTGGTCACGTTTCTTCTTTTTGCCCTTTAGTAGGTTCGCCAAGCCCTTGAGAAATCCTCGGTGGCTTTTCTTCTCTTCCTCGAACTCTCTCTCCACACGATCTAGTCGATGGAGTATCTCTTCCTGTTCAGGAGGAGAGAAACGTGGTTGTGGCGCTTGATGCGGAACTGGAGGTCTGGGAGGTATTGGATACCCATGAGCTGAGTAGTCCGGTGGTCCCATGTTTCCATGTGCTCCGTCAGGGTAGCGCGCATTATATCTTGCCGACACCACATAGGGGTCGCGCTCATAGCCGTAGTTGTATTGTGCTTGTGATGGTTCAAACGGGTTATAAGCCGTTGGACCCGTGTAAGCTGGTATGGGTTGGTCATACCCAAACGGTGGCGAATTTTGTGCAGCTGGTGCGGAGTTCGCCTCCTGTATAGGACTTGAAGGTCCTTCTTCTTGTAGCGGCGGATAGTGGCTACTACTAGAATGTCGAGGAGTGCTGAAGTGGATACCCCCTTTTCCTCGTGTAGACATACGAGCATTTGTCCTCCTACGCCTCGGCGGATCAGGTATTACTGGTTGTGCCGGTGGCGGAGGTGGTGGCGTAACTGCCTCAAAGCGTGAATCCTCAGAGGGATCCTGTGGATGTCGCGGTTGTTGAGATGTCTGTTGAGGTGGCGTGTAGTACCACTCATGTCGGTCAAACATCGCTTGGAAACTGTCTGGTCCTTGATAGGGCGTTCCATGGAAGGATGACCTATCAGAAACTTCTATCGGATGCGTGGGCGTACCACGCGCAGGTTCAGTAGGATCCTCATCTTCCTCCATGGGATCTTCAGAAAAGTGGTCTTGTGGCCCTAGTGGAACAAAACCTGATGGTTCCTGTATGTAGTCAGCCGGATTAAACTGACCTATGTAGTATGGAGTAGGGTCGTCATAATTCCGGTGCGAAACCGAACGTTGTAGAGGTATGAAGGAAGGTTGTGGGTTGTTGGGATCATTTTCTGAATTTGGCCCAAAGGAGTGCCGGTAGGATGGCGTCGAGCTGTGCGAAGTGGAATGCCTCGCGGGTTCGTAAAGATCTCTTCGTCGTTGTGGCTCTTCGCTCTGTGTCATCGAAGGATGTCTTGTACCAGATGGTCCAGCTTCGTTATCGTGATGTGTCACGATTTCTCCTCGGCCTCTTCTTCCCCTTCCTCTTCCTCGGAATATAACAGGTGGCATTTTCCTGCTCCAAAACTTATTAAAAATCGAATCAAAAATAAAGACAAAAAGGAGTAATAATCCGAATTTGTCCTAAGTTCTTGTCTAGACTCAAGTATGTGCAATTGTGTCATTGAGATTAAACACAATAGGATAGTGTTTAATTCACTCAACGTTGGCTCTGATACCAACCTGTCACACCCCGATTTCCACGTGTCTCACCGGTGGGCCCGGTGGGGGATTACCGTGACGATGTTGGCAACAATATAGTCAAACCACACAATTATATAATGCACAGCGGAAGCATAAGATAAATATATAAACTTCAACCTCTGGTTGTAATATCAAATGTATTACAGGGGTTGAATATATCCACAGTGGATCGTAAACAAACATAAAGTATTGTTCCATCAGATACTGCAATCAAGCTTGCGAGACTTATCACGACGCTAGGGAGCTAATACCAGCCAGTTTACGTTTAGGTACCTGCACTTAATCTTTTTGGGGAAAATACGTCAGTTTACACTGGTAAATACATTCAACTGACACATTTGAAAATGTTTATTAAAATTGATTTGAATGCACAAGGCACAAACTCTTTTATAACTTGGGAAAATTATAATAAAATCTTGTGAACGTTTTACATGTTCTTTTATGCGTTCAGTAGCCCGGGTCGTGCCGGGTTAAAGATTTATAGACACACCACGTTTGCGTAAAACCGTAGTATAAAAACCAACGGCTACGTCTTTTAATTTTAATGTCGACACTTTATACCGGGTGTACGCCTACACCGGGATGTCGATGGTCGTGGCCATTTCGTAAAATGATGCCAAGGATATCCGGGACAACGGTCATTAAACCCCCCAAAGGCTTATAAGCAACAAAACTGTTTAAATGAGCCGATCATATTTTATCAATTAACCACCTAAGCGATGGAATTATATAATGCTCAATCAAGCGGTATTAATATACCGTAACCCAAGCCCATATAGGGGAAATAAGTTAAAGTATTTACCTTTGCAAGTGTATTTCCTTAATTTGGATTAAATCACCGATAGCTTTTACTGGGGCTCCTAATCTGGAACGAAGGTTTTAATTAACCTCTTAGAATCCTAACGGGTCGTTATAATGGCCGTAGCCTAGACCGGTTGGTTCCGATATATATATAGATAAGGTTTAATCGCGCGAAAAGGCGAAAACCGAGAATGGAGTGTGATTCCGTCCCAACAAGTTCAGAGACTTGTTTTATATGGGTTAATGGTTCACATTCTGGATTTTGGGGTTCAAATAATATTATTTGACCCGTATCGGCTAAATTATGAAAACTAGTTTCATAAGCCGAACCGTGCGCGCAATAGGCGAAACGGTTAACCATGAGAGTCGTACGCTTATTTCCTAAGTCAATATGCCTTAAATGGGTTGTGGTATCAGTAGGATACCTTCCGTGACGCCCGTAACGAGTTTAAGTTGGTATTATGCCCCGTAGGGGTTTTTCGGTCATTTTAAAGACTTTAAAAAGGCTTTTCGAGTTCTACAGGAAATCTGGGTTTCCCGAACAGCTTATAAAGCTTGAAATACTTTATTTATTATTTAAAACCAGTAGCAACTGGAATCGGGTCAAAAGACCTTGTAGAACTCAGGTTTTGGCCGAAAAGGGCATATTCGGTATTTACCGAACCGTAGCCATAACCGCAGGTTATGAGCGAGGTAAAATTTATTAAAAATCTTTAAAATTCCCAAAATATTATTTTAATACAGTGGGTAAAAGTTTTGGTGACGAAATCTTGGTTTAGATAGGTGTTATGCTAATTGCGCCGTTTATTACAAAAGTTTATTTAGATTGCGCTAATTAGCATAACTCTCATTCTAGACCTCGGATTGACGTGAAACTTTAAGGACATGCTTATAATTTAATAAGCAAGGTTTTGGTCCGTTCACGTGTCCGAAATACTCGTTTTTATTTTAAAAGGCCGTTACGGTCATCTTTTAGGCGAATGACGGAAATGCGCAAAAGACTCGGATAACTCATGAACCGACCACAGGGGTTTATACCAACATGTGACCTGGTCCTAAGAGAGTCCTAAGGTATATTTATACCTCACTAAAACGGGTCAGAACTGAAGTCAAAGCAAAAGTCAAACTTTTGCGACATTCGGCTCCGAACCGGTTCAATATAGCAAATGATCGATTCAAACGAGCGCAAACAAGTTTATATACTTATTATCATATTTTATAAGTGTCAAAACAGGTTTCATAACATATACATTACAGATTATGCATAAATCGCTAAAATAGCTTTCTGTTGACTTTTAACCGCACGTTTGACTCGATATTTGACATAGTTAGAGTGGTGATCAGGGGGAACCTTTTTAGAGGTTTATTACCCACATAATTACCTACTCAAAACTACTTTTGATCCGTCATAAGACTGAACCATTTGCAAGTTATTGTAATGACAACCGTTAGTTACGACGGTTGCGTTTTTGAGCTATAACTATGGAAATGCAGGACCAAATGAGTATGAACGACTTATAGAGGTGTGTTCTTGCTTATAGAGCAGAGAAAGATGCTAGAGAGCTCTAGGAATGATCAGATGAATGTGTTTTTGTGTTGTGTAATTGTAATGCACATAGTGTGGCTATTTATAGCCAAGGAAAGCTCTCTAGATCACTACACAACATCCTATACTGGTCATGATGATGGGTAGATGTCCCCTGAGTGATATGGGTCGAGCATAGAGTGCCCATGCCCCATTAATTGGTTGTTGGTCGTTCAAAGGGTCCAAAGGTCAAGTAGTTACAATGTTTCTGCATCTGGGCGTCCCACGCGGCCCGCATGGGAGTTCCATGCCATTTTAATGCGGGTCGCCTAGGATTTGAATATCAGACGCGTAATACAGGAGGCTCGCGGCCCGCCTCAACTTAACCATAACCTTCACGCGGGTCGCGAGAGGTTAAGATTTCAGAAATTTTAAATCTTTTGTCATGATTGCGAAATCCTGGTAATTAATAACGAAATCTTTCGTAATGATTTACCTGACCTTTCGGGTTTGAAGGGGTAACTTTGCGGTTTGGCCCTCGGTTATTTACCGATAGGGGCCTCGTGTTATTTACCCGCGTTGTTAAGTCCCTGATTGGTTTATTAATTATTCAGAAAGTCTTAACTTTCATTATTGACGCTTTTAACCCTTCTCATACGAATCTAAGTATAACTCTCTCATTTTAAGACGGAACTTCGCGGAATTTATACAGTATATTCTAGTGAGCGTATAACACTGTTACGAAGCTTTGGGAACGTTAAAGGGTCACTCAGAGGTAATATTAAACATGTTGACACAGTTAACCCCTGTAGCTCGAAATCTCTCACTTTCTTCCGCGTTTCGCTTCCGCACGATCTATGATTTATTCGTTTGAAGGTACAAGCGTTATTTAGGGTTACTATACAGTATATTTACCCTTGTTGACATTTATAACCCTCGAATTTATATACTTTCAAGGTTTGTCAAAATCAGTCCTTTATTTAATATCAATGCCACGTGTAAACAAATGACACGTGTTAACACATTATTGGACACAAAAATTCGAGGTGTTACATTACGACTCTAATGGATCTTAGAATCCATGAAATCATACCAACTCTTTTGAGTTTCAATAGTGTCAAGAACAAGAGTTATGTGTACAAGATGATTATTTTCACCTATGCTACTTTCTATATATTTTAAAAACTCCGAATCTATAATCTTCCGTTATACGCCAAACTCACGCACCTTTGCTTTCCCGTGTAGAAGGACAAGGTGCTCCGAACTAATTCATCTACAAACTTGCTCTCGGAATTTCAAGTCACCACTTGTAAACCGTGAGTATACTCGTATTTCCCCCTTTTTATTTTTACCACTTTTGGGGTGTAACATGTTTACCTATTGAAACTTACACATGAACTTTTGTCTAAACACATGAACATTCCTATAACATGCTTGTATATGTGATGACTTGATACTTTAAATTTGGGTGATTCTTATGTGTTGAACTTATCATTAACTTCGTACGAGCCAAACCTTGACATATGTAGCGCTATAGGATTAACGACCCGCCTCTACTGAAACTTTGGTTATGTCATGAGCAAGTTGCGTTTTCTTGGTTTGATTTGTTATACACATGCCATATTTAATGTTTATCTTGAATCGCATGCTTGCTATGAGGAATTGTTCACACTTTTATCTTATGCTATGTATGTACCAAACTTGTATACTCGCCTTTGCTTTTGCATTGAATTGTATTTTAAACATGTTACAGGTTGATGATGATGAAATGAAAGAGGTAGCACGATGCCTAGATACACACTTTAGACGTTAGGTTTAATATGTTGTATCGAATTTTGGTTATGTTAGTTTGTTATTTTGATTAAACTTGTTGTTATTTGGGATCTTGTATTGATGACTACTTGAAGTTTGGGAAATGAAATTTGGATTATTAAATTATTGTCACAAATAGTGTTATGATGTCTCGAGCAATCTTCACACTTCGTCTCATCCCGATGTTTCCGCCATTGTTTGGGGTGTGACATACACGATAACCATATGTGTTGTTCTCAACACTTTAATCATATTAAACCATTGATATACATGTACTTACCGGATTTGCGATCAAGCCTCGAACCGAACACCAATCTTTATCAAGAGCGTAAGGTTTAAGTCCAAGCATAGCTTTCCCGCCATACTTGAATCTCTTAAACCAAGGCTCTGATACCAACTTGTAACACCCGTTCTTATAAACTAAGGTTTAACGTCTCATTTAGGAAAAACAGTCATGTAATTAAGATTACATATTGTAACACTCTGGTTACTATTTAACGTTTATATATATATATATATATATATATATAAATATATATATATAAATACCAACAATTAGATGTGTAATTAAGTTTACACATACTATGAAAATACGAGTTTATTAAAACTTTTACAAATCATAAGTTATTCAACGAATATCAATGAGAAGTAATCAAAACCCCAACCTCATTTCAAACATTTCAAAAATCTCAACCCAAATTCATCTCTTTCTCTCTCATAAACATTCGATCTTCCCAAAACCCACCGGAGAAGAAAAGGGTCACCGGAGAATATAATCTGACCGGAGAAGAAAGTCTCGCCGGAGAAGAATAAAAAGGTGCTACGGTGAATCGCAAAACAAAATAAAAACAAGGTGCGACGGTGAATCGAAATCCCTAGATATGAGATCAACATTTCAGTTGTTATCGTCCGGTAAAAGTCACCGGAAATGGAAGAAAGCAAGAACCAAGTGCAGAAGCAAGTAAGTTTCATTCGGTTTTTTATCAGTAGGTGTTTTGATCAGTGATGAATTTTGTTTTTTCTGATCGGTAGGTGTTTTGATCGGATAAATGTTGGGTTTTCTGTTTTCTTTCCGATCGATCGGTGTTTTGGTCCGATCGGTGTGTGATTTGATCAGTGGTGATTTTTGTTTTGAATGAGACTAGAAAGTGTTAATGTTGGTTTTTATGATTTTTTCCAATCGGTAGGTGTTTTTTGGTAGAAACTGTCTCGGGTTAATGTTGGTTGAATGAGACTAGGAAGTGTTAGTTATTTTGAGTAGAAACTGTCTCGGGTTACTTTTTTTTTTTTTTGGATTGCAAACTTGCTAACTGCACGTTAAAACTATTGATTTGTAACAATAATTTGGTGGTTCGGCCGTGTATGGGATTGATTTGTAACAATAATTTGGTGGTTCGGCCGCGTATGGGTAGGTTAAAGTTACGTGGCGGGAACGTATGGGTAGGTTAAAGTTACGTGGCGGGAACATCAGCGAGTTCAAGAGGTAGGTGTTTTATCGAAATTAGGTAACATGTGTTAAACCTACCTTGTTTTTATCGAAAACAAATTAGGTAAACCTGTCATATTAGGGTTCGATGTGTTAAACCTACCTTGTTTTTATCGAAAACAAGTTACGTCTTATTAGGGTTCGATGTGTTAAACATATGTAAACATATTATCGGTGTTAAACCCGTCTTATTTTTATCAAATTAGGTAACATGTGTTAAACCTGTCTTATATTTTTATCAAAAACATATTAGGTAACATGTTTTAGACCTGCCTTGTTTTTTGTCAAAAACAAATTAGGTAAACCTCTGCCATTAAGGTACAAGTCTAAGGGCTCAAAAGCATATAAATATATTAGCGTAACATGTGTTAAACCTATCTGATATTAGGGTACAAGTCAACGGACTCAAAAGCATATAAACATATTAGCGTAACATGTGTTAAACCTTCTTATTAAGGTACCATGTGTTAAACCTCCCTGATTAGGTAAACATATTAGTGTAACATGTGTTAAACCTGTCTCATTTTTATCAAATGATGTAACATGTGTTAAACCTGTCTTATTACTATGTGTTAAACCTCTCCTATTAGGTAAACATGTTAGTGTAACATGTGTTACACCTGTCTTATTTTTATCAAATTATGTAACATGTGTTAAACCTGTATTATTTTTATCAGATTAGTTAACATGTGTTAAGCTCTCATATTTTTTCCAAGTTATCTAACAAGTGTTAAACTTGTCTTATTTTTATAAAAATAGGTAACATATGTTAAACCTGAATTTATTTTATCAAAAACATATTAGGTAACCTGTTTTATTTTTATGAAATTAAATAACATGTGTTAAACCTATTTTATTTGCAGCAACAAAGAGAGTAACAAGATCGCAAACTGGTAAGATACCGAAAAAGCGAAAGAAAGTAGACAAAAACCCACGATGAATGGGATGAAGAAAGAGAAGAAGCTGAAGGGGAGGTCATGTATAGGTTGAGGAAAAAGTCAAAGCGTGATAATTGGCCAGGGATTAGAACGAGATCATCACCAATCCAACTGGCCCGATGCATTAAAGTGTTGTCGTTCGAACAAAGAATGGCAGTAAAAGAAATGGGATTTGGTTTTTGTAACTATCGTAGTCACCACGAATTTTGTTTATTTTAAATTATGGCCATAACCCAAAATACAATATGACCATTCTGGTCTTCTCTGTAATATGTTGTAACTATCGTAGTCACCATGAATTTTGTTTATTTTAAACAGTTATGGTGGGAAATGTATTTGGTTACCACTTATCAGTTAACATGTGTTATTAGTTAACATGTATTATTAGCTACCAATTGTAAGAAAAGTAGTAGACGAGCATTGGGTGGTGAACATACTGTTTCAATTGTAACATGTGTTACTCATTAACAAGTGTAACGTGTGTTACACAGGATGAAGTAGAAAACAAGGTACATACCTTTACTGTTACTTGAAAACAATAAGCAATTGTAACATGTGTTACACATCTTACGTAAGTATATGCAGTACATGGTGGAACATGTAAGTAACATGTGTTACATAGATGTAGTGAATAAAAAACAAGGCACATATATGGTGAATAACATACGTATAGATGTAACACGAGTATATGCACCACAAAGGCATACGCATGTTAGATGTGTGTATGAAACACACTTGGTATATATAAAACACTTAGTATATGTAACGTGTATACATCCAAACATGCTAGTACATGTGATTTGTAACTGTAACACCCGTTCTTATAAACTAAGGTTTAACGTCTCATTTAGGAAAAACAGTCATGTAATTAAGATTACATATTGTAACACTCTGGTTACTATTTAACGTTTATATATATATATATATATATATATATATATATATATAAATACCAACAATTAGATGTGTAATTAAGTTTACACATACTATGAAAATACGAGTTTATTAAAACTTTTACAAATCATAAGTTATTCAACATAAGTGATCGAGTTTGTCGTTTAAAAATTTACGACGAGGAAATGTGCGGAAGCATGTATCTTTATCGTGTTCGGTCCTTCGACGAGCTTGATCGTCTTCCGGCATCCAAAAAGAACCTACATTTCATCAACATGAAATGCTTTAGTCATACGGGAAATGTGATAAGTCTAAACAAATCCGGTAATAATAATGGAAGGAAAAAGAATCCCAACGTTAAACTTTTGATCTCAAAACATGGATTTTCAACTGGCCTCCACCGTAACTTACGGTGGCACCGTAAGTTACGTTGGCCCCTGGTGTGACATGCCCCTACCGTAAATCAGTATGGGGCTGCCGTAAAGCCTTCAGCTCCACCGTAACTTACGGTGGCACCGTAAGTTACGGTGGCCCCTGCATTCCAGCTTTCCTATTTTGCCGTTTATTTGCACGAAAACTTTCGTATCTTTCAAACCGCTTATCCCATCTTCACCTACGGTCAAAACCATGTAAATAATTAGTTTTGACACTTTAATAATCGAGTATAAACAAGTTCCGTACTTAACGTAACAAAACAAGAAATTATTTTTGTTTTGTTTTCAGCCCCTTCACCCGGCCGTGTCAAAAAGTCACCCGGCCGTGTCAGTTAACATATATTTTTCACAGCCCAGCCACCCGGCCGTGTCAAAAAGTCACCCGCCCGTGTCAACTCTGCACGTCTATTTTTCATTAGTTCTTACCGAAACGGACATAACTCTCTCGTTTTTAATCCGTTTTATACGATTCTTTTTCCTACGCGTCCTTAATTTAATTCTCCATCATATGGAGTTAAAATCCGACATCCGGATTAATAAAAATTTAAGACTTTTAAGTCTTCGGCTTATTACCATTTTTACCCAAATTTTGACCCGTTCATGAATTCATCTAACAAACTTGATTGTGGCCCTTGTTTCTTTCGTAAACATAATATTATGATTATTTCCTATTGTACAAGGTTCAAATCACGGGTTATTACACATTCTTAACTCGTTTCGCTAATACTTCTATTTCGACCCGTTAAGGGTATTTACGCATTTTGGTCTAGAACTTGTGCTTTTCTTTTGATACTACAATATTTTCCATGTCTAATTAACTAGAAATATTCCACCACAACTTTTTTGTGGTGGATTTAACATATGAACCCCTTTTTCCCAATTTTACCTATCGGTTGGTCATTTTTCCGCAATTAACTATTTCTAGGCGTTCGACCCGCAATTGTTTTTGCCTAGAACTTTTATACACATCTAAGGGTTTCAAACTCATAATATAAGTTTCTAGGCAACCTCTAAGGGTCGTTTACATTGTTTACCTATTAAGGGCTCTTTGGTCACATTTAGTCCTTCATTTTGAAATGAAGGATTTCGGCTAGATGTTAGACCTTCTTGCACTTTTAACTATAAATTCACATATGCGTACCTGGCTCGGATCATAGTATTGACCCGTTTACATACTTCTTGCTTTAAATTTTCTAATTAAAGCAACGCAACACATGTTATTTCCTGAAATCACAAAACTCAACAAGCGATTGTCAATTGTTATTGCCAAATGGTGTTATCCACACCATTTGACCCATTTAGTCTAATTGACCATTTGTCCGTGTTGAGATGGTATTTAATTACCATTTCACCCCTTTTACCTATCCCGGTTTTCTTTGAACTTGTTTTACTTAAAACCGTTTTTAATTATTCGTCATTACATGACTAATTTACCATTTTCCCCTCATTCCAACTCTCATTGAATCGCGTCGGAATATCATATACCAACCACTTAGTAGCATTCATATCATGACTTGAAATTAAGTAACTTTGCAAATAATGTAAAGGGGCGTAAGCTCTACTTACCTCGCATCCGAATACGTTTTCTTCTCGTGCTTGATTCGTTTGACCGCTTCTTTTCCAAGCCTCCACCTAGCTCGTTAGGCGACAAACTATCATTATTCACAAGGTGGTTAGATTAGTCATTTCAATTCACGACTATTCCACCTTACGTATTTAGTCAAACAAGGCAATTACGCGTTTCATTCGTAATCTCAACATATAACATTCACTTAGGCATTTTAAAAAACACCTTGCGGGCATAATTTCTCACAATTTATTAACAAGCTCAATACTTGTCATTTAGCCATGGTTAACATCAACTAAGCATGTTTACATAAATTTTCACATTAACAAAAATCTGAATTTACTTCCTAGAACTCAAATTACACTAGAACCACAATTAAAATTCTAGTGTTTAACATGTTCCTACTACACCCACTTATCACCTTCAATGGTGATTGTGAATTCATAAGAAATAAGCATGATTTCAACATGTGATTGACTAGGGTTTTACTCCTAGACATTATATCATCCCTATTCTATCAAATTAACAAACATGCATCATCAAATTTCAGATTTCCCAAATTCATGAGAATTTCAAGTAGAGGATTTTCATGAATTTTCACATACCTTATGATCTCCTTTCAATGGGGATCACGAATATATGCTCGATTTTCGTTTTGGACTTGATTTGATCCTTCAATTGGTGGTTTTTGATGTGAACTAGGGTTTTGGGGAGCTTGAAGTCGCCCCCTGCCTTCTGATCGAACCCAACAACACAAACAAGTGTTGTGTTTTAATTTTTTTTTTGTTTTATTATTACTAGTTCTCACTTACACAACTTTAGTCCCTCAAGTTTCATTTTTCTTTTGTTTTAACATTTTAACTACTCATAAGTTGTCATTTAACTAGGTTAATGCCAATCCTGGTTAGTTTATTTTACCAATTTTATTTGTAACTAAATACAAATTTAAAAATGTGTATTTTCGGGATGTTACACCCTTCTTATTTTAAATCCACAATCCCTCTTATTAACTAAACCATACATTTCTAGTTAACTTAGCGGGTTTCGGGGATATTTACGACTAAGTTTATTTTAGGTCCCGTTAACTCAGACCTTTTATAAACTTTATTTATCCATAGACCTTTATTTATCTTTTTATTAAATATTAGGTTTATTTACTTAAAATTCCTAATATTCACCGGGTAAATTTTATTACTAATGGTACTTTACCCGTCTTTTAGTATTAACGGGGTTTGATTACCAAACCCGTTTTCGGGGTGTTACAGTAACACACGTTACAAAAGTATATGCAACACATGGGCATCATTGTCATCTAATATGATCGAAGTAATCGAATAAAAGCAGTGTGTAACACAAGTAATACATGATGGTTTGATTGGTTACCGAATTGGTTACAGGGGTGCACCCTTTTAAAAAAACAAAAATAGGTCGTTAAACATAAAAAGTGGTAAAGGTAACATATAAAAGTGGTACCATACACAAGAATATACACATCTAGTAAAACCAGTTAAGGGCAATCATGCCATTGTCAAATTACAACCAAAATACATGTTGAAACACGAGCGGGATATTGTTTATGTTTCACATGAAACGTACATATGTTAAACTAAGTAACGAAGAACATACTGAGCTTCACCAATCAACTTCCAAAAAGTAGCTTACCTAAACAAAAACAACCATTGGAAAATGCGTGTTACACACGTAACACATGTTACAACTACCTATTGTTTTGAAGTAACAATGAAAAAAGATATCTTTACTATTACTTCAAAACAATAAGCAATTGTAACATGTGTTACACATATTAGGAAAGATTGTAATATAAGAGCTACATGTGTAACACATGTTACAACTGCCTATTGTTTTGAAGTAACAATGAAGGAATCTTTTTTCACAACATTATGCAGGTACATGTAAGAATGCCTATTTCTACTTCAAAACAATAGATAATTCTAACATCTTTAACACATCTTATAAGGCCCACATGTAAAGGTGTAAGAAATGTAAAAAATGCAGATATGTAACACATGTAACACATGTTACAAATGCTTATTGTTTTGAAGTAACAGTAAAGATATCTTTCTTCACAACCATTTATCTTAATAGTTAGACGTGTAACACATGTAATACGCCTAACGTTTGTTAGGAGACATTGTAAGACAAGAGCTACATGTGTAACACATGTTACAACTGCCTAATGTTTCGAAATAAGAATAAAGGTTGTGACAGAAAATGATGTAAAGTAAGAGCTAAATGTGTAACACATGTAACAAATTGTTTTGAAGTAACAGAAAAGGTTGTAAAGTAAGAGCTACATGTGTAACACATGTTACATATATTAGGAGTAATATATCTACTAACTTGTTTGTCTGGTAAGTAGCATCGAACGCTAACACATCCCCAAAAGCCTTGTAGTTTAGCTTGGAGATCTCATCAGCCCAAAACACAGCATTCAATTTCCCATCAGATACAACAAAGTCATAGTAGAAGTTGGGAAGACTTTCCCTTCGATCACAAAGGCGGTCCAGAAAAAGTTGAGCATCCCGTTTACCTATAAAAATCCTCAACTTCTGGCTAAAGTTTTTAAAGTCGTCGGGAGTACCATGCACATTGTGATGACCACCTTTAATACTTACAAGGAACCTGTGGGCCTTGACTGGACCAATACGATTAATGCTCATTCGGTGAATAAATTGTTGCGTTGCAAATGGGAGTTTTCTTGATATTTTTGAAAGGTCGCGGTTGAATGGGTCAATAAGGGGGTGATTATGCACATCAATCCAGTTGTGTACAACAAAACGAGTAGGGTTTTGCGTGATGAGGACAAGAATCTGCGCCTTGCAATCAGTGTGTGTGAGTGTAGTTTTCCTGTTGGTCATCACCGAAGACTCACAGAGAGTGTCGAACGTCCTTTTCTGTTGCGGTTTAGCAGCTTTCGAGCACCTCAGGTATTTGTGCGTCGCATACCCATTCCAAACCTTTGTTTGCGCCTTTTTTACATTGAAGCCAGCTTGATATCTGTATACCTTATACATTGCAATAAGCTCCTCAAATGTGTCGTATGATTTTCCAAGAACGGGATGGAACTCCTTGTCAACAATAGGAGTCCAATATTTGGTTCCTTGTGGGGTCTGAGTTACAAAGTAGCGGGGAGTTCCTTGTTCATCTGTGTATAAAATGTGTAAATTAAACAAAAACTGAATATTTTTCGAAAAAAAAAACATAACGGCTACATATTTAACACATGTTACAACTGAGTAATTTTGAAAAATAACATGAATTGTATATTTTTTGGAAAACCTTGTCATAAGGGCTACATTTTGTAACAACATCATGGATTTTTTTACTTTTCTGTAAGGTTGTAACACATGTTACATGTTACATGTGTACGTGTTACGTTGATCAATGCATATGAGACTTGTAAACAATGCATATTTTTTTTAAAATACAAACATAAAAGTTATTTTTATTGCAGTGCTAACACTTTTATTGCAATGCTAACACATGTTACAATTTACCAATGAATATTTTTCAATAATATTTATGGTTTCATGCTGCCAAAAAGGTTAAAGATAACCTTCATGAACATCAGGTCCGGTTAGTGGGAAATTCCCAATGTCGTTAGCTCGTGCGCGTAGCGGTGATTCCTCGTCATACTCATCACTCCACATATCTGAAAATCTAGTTTGCACCGGTAATTAGAAAAACAAGAATAAGGTATTTTTTTTAGAAAAAAAAGCTTTTAAATCTAAATGTTAAATCTTCTTCATTTGGTGAAAACATCTGAAAGTGAGACTATTGAAGTTCTACCTCTGGCTGCATGTTCTCAGCTCTAATATGTCCAACACCTGATTATAGAATAAATCACAAACTTGTATAGTAATGGGTTTCAAACACCAACAAAACAAAAAGAAAATAAAAATTGGTTGCTTGGTTGTTCAAGATATTAAAAATGTGAAAAAGCTTCAAATAATTTGAACAAAAGGATCCAAAATAAATCATCTAATCCGCAACACCAACAAACATGTAAATGGCAGGGTGTTCATGATTGACTCATAAAAATGAAGAAAAGGAACCAAAAAGAAGATGATTACCCAGAAAAAAAGATGATTGACTCCTAAAAAAAGAAGAACACGAACAAAGAAAAACATGATTATCTTCTAAAAAAAGAGAACAAATTTTTGATTCATTCACATACCGGAAGAACCTGATGTCTGCTGGAAGTAAACCGCCGGTGATTGATCGTCGATTAAGTTGTTCCGGAATACATGGCTAGTAGAACAAGCCTGAAAATCGGCCATGAAAGATGGGAGAAAGCAATGGAGTTAGGGTTTTTGAAGAAGAAAGGAATTGGGGATGAAGAAGGAAGAAAGAAATGAAAGTTTTGTATATATTTTTTGGTTTAAAAAAGTAATGAGTTGATGGGTAATAAATGACTTGATGGGATGGGGAAGAGGGTGAAATGATGGCTTGAACAAATGACTAATTTGCCCTTTTAACATGTGTTTTAAAGATATGATGTGGATCAATCTTGTCCACACAATTCAGGTTTCCCAAGTTTTCTAGATTAAATGGGTTTTTCATAGATACTTACATATATATATATATATATATATATATATATATATATATATATATATATATATATATATATATATATATATATATATAGTGGAGAGTTCAAATGAGAAGAAACTTTATGTAAGAAGAAAAAAGAAGAAATTTCAACCAATAAAAATGCTTCATTTTACTTCATTTAATATAAGTATTTAATGTTACTATAAGGGTAATATGGTAAACCTACAATGATCATTAATTAGTAGTATTCCTCTTTAATAGCTAACTATGTTAAAAGTTGTAACTTATCTTCAAAATATATATTTTTTCAAAAAAAAAATAATTTAGAGTGTAGGATAAATTACAATGTGTAATATGATAAATTACGGGTTGTGTAGGATAAATTTCAACATGTGTAGGGTAAATTTCGAAAGGTGTAGGGTAACTTTTGATGTGTGTAGTCAAAAAAACATTAGTGTGAAGGTTGATAGTTTTTATGACTAATTAATTAGTCAAGATGATAATAAATAAGATAAATGAAAAACTATTTAATGTTTTACAATAATACCCTTTGTTCTTTTTATTCTCAATTAAATTTTCTTCTCAAATGAACCTTCCCCTATATATATATATATATATATATATATATATATATATATATAGGGAGGGGCTCATGCGAGAACCACCCTTATTGTGAGAACCTTGAGAACCAATGTGAACACAACCTAAAATAGCTAAAAACCTAAAAAAAAACCTAACCCCCCCCCCCTTCCCAAGCTAAATGCTAAAAAAAACCTAACCCCACCCCCCCCCAAAAAAAAAAAAAACCTAAACCCCCCTCCCCCACCCCCCAAAAACCTAAACCCCCCCCCCCCCCCAAGCTAAAATGCTAAAACTAAACCCCCAAAAAACCTAAAAAAATCAAAAAAAAAATCTAAAATTTTTTTTTTGAAATTTTTAATATTTTTTATATTAAAATCGCTACTTTTAGAAGCCAAAAAAAAATTTTTTAAATTTAAAAAAAAAAAAAATTTTTTTTGCTTCGAAAAGTAGCGATTTTTTTATAAAAAATATTAAAAAATTCAAAAAAAATCTTTTGTGTGATTTTTAGCTATTTTTAGGCATTTTTGGTGTGTTCACATTGGTTCTCGCGGTTCTCACAATAAGAGATGGTTCTCGCATGATCTTCTCCCTATATATATATATATATATATATATATATATATATAAGGGAGGGTTTAAATGAGAACGCTAAATTTTTGTGAGAACCGTGAGAACAAATGAAAAAACCGCGAGAACTTGGTCAAAAACAATTCGAATTCAAAAATTTTTTATACACTTATCATTATTATTCGAATACAATGTTAGAAATTTAATTTACACGTTTAAATTTGAGTGAATTCGTAAATAAAGAAAATTTACACATGTGTAAGTTTGCCATTTACACATGTGTAAATCTGGTATATTTACACATGTGTAAAAAATATAAAAAGAGTGATTTTGAAAGGAGAAAATGAACTATTTGACGTTGTAAATTCTTTTTTTGATGTTGTTTCTTAATTACAATGAGTTTTGTATTAAAAAAATGGTTTTGATTGGTTTTTTCATTCGTTCTCACGGTTCTCGCAATATTTAGCGTTCTCAAGATAACCCTCCCCTATATATATATATATATATATATATATATATATATATATATATATATATATATATATATATATATATATATATATATATATATATATATATATATATATATAGGGGAAAGATAAATCGAAAACCCATGTGAGTTGAGAAAACCCAAATAAACCCTATGTAACATTTTTATTTTTTTCTAAAAAAAATAGGGAATGTAATATAAATGTACACGGACCTATTTATGAAAAAAAATGTAAAAAACGCTTACTATTTTTTTTTTTAAAATGTTGAAAATTTGCATGTTACATTTTTTTTGGACATATATATTATGTAACCTGAAATTTTGTAACATTTTTTAAAAAAAAAAACTACTTGGTGTTTTTTTGTGTTTCTTTTTTAAAAATGTTCAAATATATGTATATTACATTTCCTATTTTTTTTAGAAATGTTTCTTGAGTTTACATGGTTTTTTTACAAAGGTTTTCTGAGTTTTCTCAACTCAAGTGGGTTTTCGATTTATCCTTCCCCTATATATATATATATATATATATATATATATATATATATATATATATATATATATATATATATATATATATATATATATATATATATATATATATATATATATAGGGGAGAGTTTAAATGAGAACGCTAAATATCGCGAGAACCATGAGAACGAATCAAAAAACCTCGAGAACTTTGTCAAAAACAATTCAAATTCAAAATTTCTTTTTACACTTATCATTATTATTCAAATACAATGTTATAAATTTCATTTATACGTTTAAATTTACATGAATTCGTAAATAAAGAAAACTTACACATGTGTAAATTTGTTATATTTACACATGTGTAAAAATTCTAATAAAAGTGATATTGAGAGGAGAAATGAATTATTTGATATTGTAAATTCTTTTTTTGATGTTGTATTTTAATTACAATGAGGTTTGTATTAAAAAAAATTGGTTTTGATTGGTTTTTTTATTCGTTCTCACGGTTCTCGCAATATTTAGCGTTCTCAAGATAACCCTCCCCTATATATATATATATATATATATATATATATATATATATATATATATATATATATATATATATATATATATATATATATATATATATATATATATATATATATATATATAGGGGAGGGTTTAAATGAGAACGCTAAATATTTGTGAGAACCGTGAGAACAAATGAAAAAACCATGAGAACTTGGTCAAAAACAATTCAAGTTCAAAATTTTTTTCTACACTTATCATTATTATTCGAATACAGTGTTAGAAATTCAATTTACACGTTTAAATTTACGTGAATTCATAAATAAAGAAAATTTACACATGTGTAAGTTTGCCATTTACACATGTGTAAATCTGTTATATTTACACATGTGTAAAAAATCTAAAAAGAATGATTTTGAAATGAGAAATGAATTATTTGATGTTATAAATTCTTGTTTTGATGTTGTATCTTAATTACAATGAGGTTTGTATAAAAAAAAATTGGTTTTGATTGGTTTTTTCATTTGTTCTCACGGTTCTCGCAATATTTAGCGTTCTCAAGATAACCCTCCCCTATATATATATATATATATATATATATATATATATATATATATATATATATATATATATACATACATACATACATACATACATACATACATACATACATGCATATCATGTTATGTTATGCATGAGAATAACAAAATATGAAATTGATTAACATAAACATGGTTAAATCACAATTTGTAAAAACCAAAATTAAAACTTGTCCTCAAACTAAGCTGCATAATTTATATTATCTGTTTGTTGACTGCAACTATCCCTATATCTCCTATATTTAACATCTCATGTGTTCCACACCCTCCATTCTGCAAAATCCAAGACACGAATCGGTAAATAAATAAATCGGTTAAGCTGGAAATACGAATAATATACAGGTAGAAAAAAGAAAACATGCCAAACAGGTCTGGTTGACAGTGGCGGATCCAGAAATTTTTTTACATTGAAACGTAGAGTAATCCGAATTCATACCGTTGAATGAAAATGTATTATATTTGACCCGACTTTTTTCCATACAAAGTTTACGTCGAAACGTAAACCAACTCAAAACGTACATAAAATAAATACGTGCAGTGGTGTCACACGCGGCGTGATAAAGTATAGACTACAATCGACCCGACTCGTTTTCGAACTAAATTTACGTCAAAATGTATAGCAACTCAAATTTTTGTTGTCGAATGAAAACGTATTATATTTGATCCTATTTGTTTCTAAACAAAACTTACGTCAAAGTCAAAACGTAGTCCAACTCAAAACGTACATAAAATAAAACATTTTCTAATTGTCCCGACTCGTTTCCAAACAAAAATTATGTTAAAGCGTAGACAAACTCGAATTTATACCGACACGTACATAAAAACAAAAACGTAAAAATTAGTTTTAGTGTAAACTCGAAACTTTAGGAACTTGAGGGGGTCAAAGTGACATTTACAAAATTAAGGGTTAATTTTGACACTACACAAAAGTTTAGGGGTAGACTGGGTCGGCGGCAAAGCCACCGACCTTTAGTATTAAGGTTATATAAATAAATTTGGTTATAACGGCCAAGTCGGCGACTTAGAGTGCTCAGCCCATTTGACCTGTTTACTTTTGAGTAATTTTCTTTTGAGTAAATTACGTTTTTGGCCCCTGTGGTTATATCACTTTTACTATATTAGCCCAAAATAAGAATTTTTAACATATCTGCCCCCATGGTCTCTATAACTAACCATTTTGGCCCCTAAGTCTAACCATTTTAGCCCCCATGGTCTTCATAACTAACCATTTTGGCCCCCATGATCTCTAGACTTAGGGGCCAAAATGGTTAGTTATAGAAACCATGAGGGCAGATATGTTAAAAATTCTTATTTTGGGCTAATATAGTAAAAGTGATATAACCACAGGGGCCAAAAACGTAATTTACTCTTTTCTTTTTAACCCATTTAAGATAAAAACATAACCAATATCAACTAATTTATAAACGACTGGGTCAAAACTGTCACCTTTAGTAAGAATAACATGAAAAATGTAATTTGAAATAAAAAGTAAAAAAAAATGACAAACCTGATATTTGAGCGGTATGGTTAGACATCAAGACTGAACTAGTAACCATCGAACGCTTGTTTATGTTGCTGGTTTTGACTAGGGTTTGAAAGATGGTTCAGTTGGTCCGAACTTGGGGAAGGCCTGGTCAACTGATTGGGCCCAAACTGGTTGCGTGGGTCCGGTTTAGAATTACTCATATTTGCTTCAGAGTACGAGTTTTCCATCAGTCCTTGTATCTGAATTCATAATGGTTTAGTTATTTAAACAAAGTAATTACATTATCAAAAGAGAATGTAACATTATATAATGCTTACCATATCGATACGCTTCTTGTGGAGATCGGTTGCTGGCTGCGTAGTAGAGCGTAGATAATTAGAAGTCGTAATTTCAACAACTTAAGTCAAACTGGGTCAGCTTGGTTAAGTTTCAATTTTGGGGTGTAGACGAGCCGGGCCGAGACCAAGCCCGACTAGGCTCGAGCTCGGCTCATTATGTTTTTATGAAGCTCAAGCTCGGCTTGGCTCGACTTGGCTTGAGCTATTTTGAGAACAACCTCAAACGAGCTAAAAGCTGAGCTCGAGCCGGCTTCAATATCGCTTAAACGAGCCAAAGCTCGGCTCGCCAATGTTATCATCATTATTATTATATTATATACATGAAAAGCTCGAGCCGGCTTCAATATCGCTTAAACGAGCCAAAGCTCGGCTCGCCAATGTTATCATCATTATTATTATATTATATACATGAAAAACTATAATTTTGTTTGGGCTCGTTTAGGCTCGCGAGCCTAAATGAGATTTGTATTTCAGGCTCGAGCTCGAGCTCGGGCTCGATAACTAAACAAGCTCTATTTCAAGCTCGGGCTCGTTAAGGCTCGACTCGTTCGAGCTTTTAACCGAACCGATCACGAGCAGCTCTCGAGCCTCTGGGCTTGTATACGCCCCTAAGTTTCATCACCAAATCATTTTATTCAAAAGGGTACCATCACTATGTTAATAATAATATACAAAAAAATATTTAATATATTACTACTTATGAAAATTGAAAAAGAAGAGTGAGTGCATTAGTAATTTTATAGTGAATAAACGATTCACAACCAATACGAATAGTGATTTAACTGTTTAGTCGAACGTAAATAGAACTGTTCTAGATAGCGTAGATAAATTATATACACACAGTGTGATTTAGCGGGTTGTTAACAATAAACATAGCACACGACAAAAGAACTTACGTTGTTTTGTTCTTGTTTCTTCTCTTCACTTGAGAATCCAGGGATTGTTAATTTGTAGTTCTTTTCTGTAAAAAAAAAAATACAGCACATATTACATAATAATAGATAACAACGATGTTCAAATATAATTCTCGTTGGCAAAATGCCTCAACTTAGTTTGCATTATACATAAAAATTTACAAATATACGAATTTACAATTGCATACAGGGATGAGCTCGGTACCAGTATCGGTAGGTACCGAAAGTACCGGAACCAAAAGTACTGATCCCAAAAATCGTCAGAAAAAATTGGGTACCAGTACGGTACGCATTTGACGGTAACGATTGGTAAAATACCGATATCGAAAAAGGAAAGTACCGATCCCAAAAAAAAGAGTTAATTACTATTTTCGTCCCTGTGGTTTGTCAAAAATCACTATTTCAGTCCATTAGTTTAAAAATTGCGATTTCAGTCCCTGTGGTTTCACTTTCGTAACCATTTCAGTCCTTGTGATTTCACTTTTGTAACCATTTCAATCCATTATTCTGTTAAGTACAGGGACTGAAATGGTTACAAGGTGGACTAAAATGGTAACGAAAGTGAAACCACAGGGACTGAAATCGCAATTTTTAAACTAATGGACTGAAATAGTGATTTTTGACAAACCACGGGGACGAAAATAGTAATTAACTCCAAAAAAAACAAAAAGTGGGTACCGAATTGGTACCGAAAATCATTCGATACGGGAAGTTCGGTACCGGTACCGTTCGGTTTCGGGATTTGGTACCGTTTGTTCATCTCTAGCTACATATACATTGCATTCAAACTAACTAAAAATATAAAAAAAAAAAAAAAAAAAAAAAAACCATTAAACAATATAGTAGGAATCAGAAACTACATGTATACTACATGGAAAAAAACGGTTTTAAGTATTGGGTCCAAGGGACTTGGACTTTAGAACCAGACATTCAGGCCTAATCGGTCTTAGGATTGACCCTAACCGGGATTTTGATAAGATGTTAGAACCAATATGCCACTTTATATAATCAACTGGGCCTCTTTGGGCCACTCTCAAGCCCGTTTATGAATCGTGCATTGTGTGGATGAAGCGAAGCACGTACCTAGGTGTAGCAACACATCTTTTGATTCTACAATCGAAGATTTTCGATGTTTCGCCAAGGTGGCTCCAAATGAAGTAACCTACAAAAAATTCAGAATCAAAATCATGTATAATACATGAGTAAACAAAACATATTCCAGCTGTTGTAATTAGGGGTGCAATCGAGCCGAGCTACTCGCGAGCAACTCAGGCTCGGCTCGAAAAAAAGCTCCAACGAGCCGAGCTTAAGCGAGCTCGAGCCCAAGCCCGAGCCTAAAAACAAGCTCGTTTAGTAAACGAGCCCGAGCTTCGCTTATCAAGCTCGAGCCGGCTCGCGAGCCTAATCGAGCTTTCTGTTTATATATATTTTTTTATTAATATAGTAAACATATATTTTTATAATAATAATTACCATTTATATAAATATAAAAAATAACTAAATTATATGTATAATAATAATTATAATTAATATAAATTAATTAATAAATACTAAACGAGTCGAGCCCGAGCCGAGCTCGAGCTTGAAAAATTACCTTCGAGCCGAGCTCGAGCTTTAGAAATAAAGCTCGAATCGAGCCGAGCTTGAGCTCGAGCTTTCATATGTTAAACAAGCTCGAGCTCGAGCCTGGTCGAGCTCGGGCTCAGCTCGGCTCGTTACACCCCTAGTTGTAGTAATATTGTTCTGTAATCATAGTTAAAATGTTAACTACTAATAACTATATTTAATAGACGGAGAATATCATGTTTGTGGGTCAGCCCAACACATACCGAAAACAGCCCGTTTAAAACCAAACCTGTTTTGACCCATCACCCAACCCACCCGTATTGCGACCTTTACACACAAAGTTCATATTGTACAGTCAGCGAGTCTCACCGAATCGATAAATTCATCAGCAAGCATCAAAAGAAGCTCTTCAACTTCAGGATCTAAAGTTGCATTTGGATCTACCTGAAAAAAAAAAACAAAAAAAAACAATAAATATGAATAATTATGTACCAAATTTACCTTATAAAAAATGCTAAAGAATAATAATAAACCCTAATTTAGTTAATATTCCTAATGTGAATGCAGAATCTAAATATCGACAGACCTGTGCGACCAAATCTTGAATTTTCCGTTTACCGAGAAGATGATTGCTAGCTTCAGTCCCTTGACTTGAACTGCCACCTGGAGTGGTGGTCCCGGAACCAGTTGCATCGGGTTGCGATCCGGTCAAACTTAGCGATTTCTGACCAGCAGATCCTGCAATTCTCGGAGACTGCTGCTGCTGCTGCAAAAGTTGTTGCTGACCTGGCAGTTGTTGCTGCTGCGGATGTCCAATCGGTTGTTGTTGCTGATTCACCTGCTGCTGCTGTTGTTGTTGAATCATTTGCGATAAATGTTGTTGGTTCAACGACATTGAGTTGTGCAATTGAGAAGGAAGCTGTTGACCTAAAAGTTGTTGTTGCCGTTGTTGTTGTTGTTGAAGTCGAAATGACGACGGAGAATTAGGCGCTGCCATCGTAGGCATTTGCTTCGGCCATTGTTGTGTTGTTAGATTGTTTTGCAGCATCGCTAATTGACCATTTTGACCTAATTGTGACAGCTGTGAGTTCATGAATGACGTCCTCGATAGCCCCTGTGCCTGCATTTTCTAAAAATTAATTTCGTAATATCAGCAATATTATAACGAATAAGTTGTTATTAGATATGCAAATAGTATATGTGTACCTTTTTTTAATTTTAGATAGGTCTTATTATAGCATATGACAATAAAGAGACGATAAAAAGCAGCGGTTGTTTACTACCGACAAAATCTCACATCAAACCAGCTATAATAAGAAATACTCATATTTTTCGTGTTCGGGTTTTCTAAAGTCAATGAAATAAAATTCAAACTTTCACATTGGTCTTCATTGGTTTTGAGGATCCGAGTGTGTGATATATGGACACGAGGATTTGGCAAAAAAGATAAAAACATCAAGGATACAAGATGCGCAATTTAAGTCTGAAAAAACGCGTTAAATAAATATGTTAATTTCATAATTTTGTAGTCGTATCGTATCAGGAAAAGGTCTAAAAATCGTAATCAATTAAATGCTATGCAGTTAATATCGGTGATATATGGGTTATCAGTCCCCATGTAAAATATCAGTGTCAAATATCGGTCAGAATATCGGTACCGATATTATCGGCGATATATGACCGATATATCACCAAACTGTTCGTGTTAAATTGCTATATATATAAATTCTGCATGATATTAAGATTGCCAATATCCCACGATATCTCACCGAGATAACCTATATCTCAAATATCGGTCCTTGACCGATATCCGATATTTTACCGCATTAACTGCATAAATTAAATGTCTACCTAAACTGTTTTACCAATTTTTCTCATCTGCGACCATTAAATAGAATTAAGAGTAAACTTCCGTTTTGCTCCCTGTGGTTTGGTCACTTTAACGGTTTTGCCCCAAATCTTTTAAAATAGTCATTTTACTCCCTGATCTATGAAGCTTATCTCTATTTCACTCCCCGCCCCTAACGCCATCCAATTCAACTGTTAAATCCTGGTCACATGCCCCTCACACGAGGGGCATTTTAGTCTTTTCCCATCCCATTTATTTAACAGTTGAATTGGATGGCGTTAGGGGCGGGGAGTGAAATAGAGATAAGCTTCATAGATCAGGGAGTAAAATGACTATTTTAAAAGATTTGGGGCAAAACCGTTAAAGTGACCAAACCACAGGGAGCAAAACGGAAGTTTACTCTAGAATTAATTTATCCCAATCGGCAAAATATCAAGCCCAAATCAGCGTTTCAAAACATAAAAACCAAAACCTCAAGAGTGTTTTAAATCTATTTTTGCCAGTTCAAAGTGATGATGGATCAAACGAGGTTCAACTTATAAAAAATCACTTCATCTCCACCTTCTTAGTCTCCTCCAATTCCTTTTTATCATTTGAAGATTGTTCGACGATGTAAGTAATTACTTAGCACTTTAGCATATTTTTTCAAGCCATTTTTCTTATAATACACTATGCAGTTAATATCGGTGATATATAATCCACATGTAAAATATCGGTGTTAAATATCGGTACCGATATTATCGGCGATATTGACCAATATTTAACCGATATTTGACTGATATATCACCGATTTTCCCAATATCAATACCTTTCTTCTTAGTTCTACCATTCGGCTTTCTTCTTATTGCTACTATTAGTGTTTTAAGTCTTAATCTATGTAGTTAATATCCCGATATATCAGTGATATATCGGTTATCGGTCCCCTGCCAAGATAGCCGTACAAAATATTGGTCAGAATATCGGTACCGATAATATCAGCCATATTGTCCGATATTTGACCGACATAGGACCTATATTTTTTCGATATCAGTACCATTCTTCTTATTTCTGCCGTTCATTTTTCTTCTTATTGCTGCTATTAGTGTTTTAAGTCTTAATTGTTAGTTGTTAGTGTTAAATGTTAGTGTTTTAAGTCATAGTCAGTTCTTACTTGTTACAATAATTGCTATATATATATAAATTTAGCATGATATTAAAATTAGTGATATCCCACAGATATCCCACCGCGATAACCGAAATCTCAAATATCGGTCCTTGACCGATATCCGATATTTTACCGCATTAACTACTTAGGTCTTAATTGTTAGTGTTAAATGTTAGTGTTTTAAGTATTAATCAGTTCCTAGTTCCTACAATGTGTTTTGCAAGTTGCGAAAGGTTAATTTGTTAATGGTAGGAGGGTATACTGAATTGTTAGTGTTAAATAGCTTTATATATAAATTCTGCATGATATTAAATTTACCGATATCCCACCGCGATAACCTATATCTTAAATATCGGTCAAGGACCGATATCCGACTTTTTACCGCATTAACTTCATAGGTTAAAGAAGCACTTAAAAATGCCATATTGGTTAAGAAAAGATTAAATTTTCATATTCGAAGCCTATCAAAAGCATTAAGCTGTCAAGTTAGTATAACAACCGTCAAGAGGCCACAACTTATATCTTTCTTCACATCTTTTACATCTAAACGGTAGAATTATCCAAAAGCATTATGCGTGTGTTTCGTTTTTACATAAAAAGGGTTTGAGTTAATTACTGTTTTCGTCCTCGTGGTTTGTCAAATATCACTATTTCAGTCCATTAGTTTAAAAATTACGATTTCAGTCCCTGTGGTTTCACTTTCGTAACCATTTCAATCCATTATTCTGTAAGTACAGGGACTGAAATGGTTACGAGGTGGACTGAAATGGTTACGAAAGTGAAACCACAGGGACTGAAATCGTAATTTTTAAACTAATGGACTGAAATAGTAATTTTTGACAAACCACGGGGAAGAAAACAGTAATTATGACACTAAACCTTACAAAAAAAAAAAAAACAGATACCAAAAGCAAATTGTAGTTGAGAACGACAAATATGTATACCTGACCAGACGCTAGTGCGTTTTGCTGTTGCAATTGCGGTCTCATCTGCCCCTGATTCATCCTTTGTTGGTTAAAAGCAAGAGACCCGTTTGACCGAATTTGATTATTTATAGTGTAGGAATTCATCATGTTCATCCCCATCTGCATTCCTTGCAATTGCCCACCTGTATTTCCGGGATGAAACTGAGAACCTTGAACTAACCCCGTCTTCTGCCTCGGCTGCAAACTCAAATCACACAACGGTTTAAACACAAAACTGACCGAAAAAAACAACTTTTTTCAACTGAATCAAATGTACAACACAAGTAGAGTGTAGAAAATGTAAATTGTACTAAAAATTGAAACGTGTACACGACAGTTTACACAGAAAACTGACCAAAAAACAACTTTTTTTTCAACTGAATCAAATTCACAACACATCATAGTTTTAAAGGCGCGAGGCGCACTCGGGGCGCTTTGTTGGGCCCGGGGCTTTATTTGCGCCTAGGCGTGCCTGGGCGCTCGCTTTAGTAACTATGACATGAACTAACTTGAAGCATAGTTATTAAAGGCATGAGGCGCACTCAGGGCGATTTGTTGGGCCCGGGGCTTTACTTGCGTCTAGGCTCGCCTGGGCGCTCGCTTTAGCAACTATGACATGAACTAACCTGAAGCATAGTTATTAAAGGCGTAAGGCGCACTCAGGGCGATTTGTTGGGCCCGGGGCTTTATTTGCGTCTAGGCACGCCTGGGCGCTTGCTTTAATAACTATGCAACCCATGTGTAATATAAAAAAAAAAAAAGTAAATTGTGCTAAATGTTGAAACTTGTACACAACAGTTTACACAAATAACTGACAAAAAAAAACAACTTTTTTTTCAACTGAATCGAATGTACAACACAAGTAGAATGTAAATAATGTAAGGGGCTGTTTGGCAACTTCTGGATGGTTAAGTGCTGAACCAGTAAGAGGTAGTAAGAGGTCTGAACCATTAAGAGCCAGTATAATGCTTAACCCTTCAAAGGCATATTAGAGGTCTGACCAATTCAGATTAGAGGTCTTAACCATTCAGACTTTGTATAATACTTAACCATTCAGAGGCAAATGTCTGAACCATTCAGACATCTGCTCACGAAACAAAAAGTCTGAACCATCAAGTGTTGAACCAGTAAGAGGTCTGATCATTAAGAGCCTCATTAAGATGTAAACGAACAGCCCCTAAATTGTGCTAAAATTTGAAACTTTTACACATAAAACTGACCAAAAAAACAAACTGTTTTCAACTGAATCAAATCTACAACACAAGGGGCATATAAACAATGTAAATTGTGCTAAAAATGAAACTTTTACACTTAACATTTTACACATAAAACTGGCCAAAAATTAAGCTTTTTTCAACTGAATCAGGGGCGAAGCTATGAAGGGACCGAGGGGCGCCCGACCCCCCGAACTTTTTGCTCAGTAGTGTTATGTATGTACGTTTTGTATAGAATTTTTTTAGGTATATACGTTTTCGACCTCCCGGTTTTATAAAAGAAAAAAAAAATTAGGTATATACTTTTAGGTCCGTTGACTTCCGACCCCCGGGTGGAAATTTTCAAGCTTCGCCACTGAACTCTGAATCGAATCTACAACACGAGTGGCATATAAACAACGTAAATTGTGCTAAAAACTGAAACTTTTACACAACATTTTACACACAAAACTAACCAAAAAACAACCTTTTTCAGCTGAATCAAATCAACATCACAAGTAGAACCTAAAAAATGTTAAAAATTCTGCTAAAAATCAAAAGTTTTACACAACAGTTTACACACAAAACTAACCCAAAATTCAACCTTTTTTCAACTGAATCAAATCCAAAACACAAATAGAATATAAAAAATGTAAATTGTACTAAAAACCGAAACAGTTTACACATAAAACTGACCAAAAAAAACAACTTTTTTCAACTGAATCAAACTCACAACACAAGAAGAACCTAAAAAAACATAAAATTCTGCTAAAAATAAAAACTTTTACCGAAGCTAACAAATGTGACTGCAAATTAAGCTGAGCAGCAGCAGCAGCTTGATTAGGCAACATAGTAAGATGACCCGTTTGACCCATCAAGTTTGACCGGGCTAAATTCGCATTATTCCCAATCTGCCCCATTTGCTGATTCTGTTGCTGCCCGCTTCCAAAACTCACCTGCCCGTAAACCCTCGCAGCATTCAAATTACCCGCACCCAAACCATACTGCTGCTGCTGCTGCTGTTGCACGTGACTCGCACGTGACATCGAAGGAGACCTCTGTAAACCCTGTTGATGAATTTGAAAATTGGGTGTTCCCGTTCCCGTTCCTGTTCCCGTTCCTGCTCCTGTTCCTGTTCCCATTAGATTGCTTTGTTGCTGTTGCTGTTGCTGTTGTTGGATCAATTGTTGTTGGGATACAACGTTGGATGAATTGGGTTGTGAAGAGGTTGATGTGATTTGGGCAATGGTGGAATCGGGTAGGGTTTGGGGTTGTTGATCTATGGGTGTTGTGGTGTTGGAGATTGTGGGTTGAATTGGGGATGATGAGGAACCATCAGCCATGATTGAAATTGGGAGTGAAGGAGGGTTACAGGTTACAACATGTGGGAATGAAAGAACAATGAAGAGTGATGATGATGATGAGAGGGAAACTAGAAGAAAGAAAGAATGAAGGTGAAAGAGAGGAGAATGAGTCGACGAGATTTATAAATTATTGTTATTATTATTATTATTATTATTATTATTATTATTATTATTATTATTATTATTATTATTATTATTATTATTATAATTATTATTATTATTATTATTATTATTATTATTATTATTATTATTATTATTGCTAGTATGTTGAGTGTTTCTTCCTAAGAACAAAAGTTACAACTTAAACCTTGATGATGATATGTAAATACTAACTATTTTTGTTTGATTTATTGTAAAGATTAGTAAAGTGATGATGAAATCTTTGTGTATTATATACCAAGTAAAGGATTTAACTAATGAATTCTTTTGATATACTAAAACAATTTAACCAATAAATTCTTTCTTTCTTTGCTCTTTTGAAGTATGTTGTTGTCGTTGTTGCTGTTAGAACTCGACTTTTTTAACAAATACAAATCAAGCTAAAGTATTGTGTTAACTAAACGTATCAAGAATTCTAGTTCCTTTAACGAGTTTCGGTTTCTTTGTAAGATTTAGTTTTGATTATAGTTTAAAAATAAATGTCAGCGAAAAAGCCCCAAATGCTGGTTATTGGAATTTTATTTGAATTGTGGGATTTTGTTAATTATTTTATAAAAGAGGATTTTATTTTGATTTGGATTTAAGAACTTCTATAGTATAACTAGGAGAGGCATCAAACAAAACTTAGGAACTCAAGATTTGGCAACTCTATTTTTCAAAACCAACTATTAAGAGTGGTGAACACTTCAAGTAGTAAACATTTGTTTACGAACAATCTTAGTAATTGTCGAGTCCTCGGGTCACTGATGACGGTCAAAGGATCTCGTTGACGTTGTAAATGCCCTTGCTTCCATTTCCTACAAGAAAGAAACCCGTTAGCCTCGTCACGGAGGACCCCGGGAGGGGGATCCGTGACCAAGCTCCGGCGTGAGAGTAAGTAAACTGGCCGAAAATAATGAGAAGCTTATTCCGGCGAGTATTATCGTCGGAATATTCTCCTTGGTGTGGATTCTTATGAGTGAGCAATTATCTCGGAATAAATGCTAATATGAGGTGGTCGGAATAAATGAGGTTGTTAAGCATTTAGTGAGGGTTTTTCTTGTGTGTCCCGAGTTGTTTCTTACCTTCCTTATATAAAGGAGACCACTTAACTCTCTTGGAAACCGGCACCGAATCATCTAACGGCTTTCTGCTGTCTTTGGGGGACTCAGACACGTGTCTGAGCCCCAACAGTGAGATCAGGGGCTTCATTTAATGAAGCCAGCTTGTTTGTACCTTCTTTCTGGCGGATCCTTCTTCTCCATCAATCAAGCATTTAATGCTCTATGCCTTCCTCGGATCCTTTCTCTTTTTCCCGCTCATTTTATGTGTGTGAGGCCCTTTCTAGGGCTTACTTGTCACACCCCCAAAATCCACACGCGGAGTAACACCGCATGGGGGGCGTGACATGACCAGGATCAAGCCACCAATCATATTGAACATTGCAAGTATTAAATAAAATTCAACCCATCAATATAAAAGGTGGTCAAAAACCAAACATAGTTAAAGTATAACGGAAGCATAATTGTGAAACCCAAACATGAGTACAAGTTCATAAAGTGTAAATGTTTAACATGGAACTCAACAGTCCATGTTCCCACAACGACCGCGCCTCCCGTGCAAGCTCCATAAGTACCTATTGTCCTGCAAGGCATGTAACAGAGAGTCAACAACTAGTTGAGCGAATTCACAGTAAATAAGTTCGTAATAATAGGTCCGTTGCATCACCATGCGTTATTAACTAAGTCAATTGTATGTTCATTTAGTGGGGGCTTCCCATGTATGTATGTACTAGACTAGAGGTAGCCATAAGCGTTCTTCTTAACCCAAGAAAAGTAGTACGTACGTGGTTTACGTAGGTTTTACGTAAGTGTCCTTCTTAACTCGAGGACAGTGGTACGCGGGGGTTTACGTAGGTTTTACGTAAGTGCTCTTCACAACCCGAGGCAGTAGTGAGTATTATTTTACGTAGGTTTTACGTAAGTGTCCTTCGCAACCTGAGGACAGTGATAAGTACGAGTATACGTAGGTTTTACGTATGGGTCCTTCGCATCCGAGGACGATGGTAGGTAGTCTAGTAACAGTGTAAGTACAAGTAATTGTTCAATCCCATTCCTTCAAATCCCATTCCCTACCCGCCGGGAATCCCATGCCTTGGTAAGAGTGTGAACTCACCTTGGTTTGCTCGGCAGAACACGAAAAGGTTACTTGAGCTAAGAGGGGTCAACCACGTCCTAACATGGTCACCATACGAGTCAGGTTTTGATTCAAGTATTGCACGTATGTTTACACATAACTAACAGGTTTCGAGCACGTATGGATCATGGCAAACACGTTAACAGTCATGAAACAATTCCAACTTGTGCGATTCAAATATAAGCCCAATAGTACCCGGCCCAACATGTTGTGCGTTCAGCACAGCCTTGTGCGATCCACAACATGTTGTGCGATCCAATGAAAACCCGGCCCAACAGTTAAGAAGTCCAGCACGTAAACGGCCCAATCAACGATCTTGTGCGACCCGGATGACTTGTGCGATCCAGTTGGGTTGTGCGGTCAGGTTTTGGGCTGTCCGGCCCAGCAACATCAACAGTTTACTCATGTGTGTGTGTGGCCCAACATCTTGTGCGATCGGCACCAGCTTGTGCGATCCACAATATGTTGTGCGATCATGCATAACTAAACAGTACCCCTAGCTTTAAATGTTGCACCTAGCTTGTGCGACTCTATTGTGCGATTGCCCTTGTGCGATCCAAGAGCTTGTGCATTCAGCTCTTGTGCGACTAGAGGGCTTGTGTGATCAGTTTAATTGTTCCTAAAATCTTGCAATCAGTTTCGTGGTTTCCATTTAGGTAGTTATCAATCAACAATCAATCAGTTTTAGATCATGCACATGCTCGATCAAACAAAGGTTTTTATCATCAAATTCATAAGAACCCTATTCATATTCAAAGCATAAACAACCACTTAACAAAACATATTACTTGGTTCGATTACATGAACACACAACCGATTACATACATTCGATACTAAATCATCATGCAACAAATCCGAAAACAAGATATGATAGCCGATTAACATCATCATACAAATCCGATTCACAAGAACATCAGCATTCACACAACTATTCTAGTTATCACATAAAATCATGGCATTCATAGTATCATCTTATCAAAACAATAACAGTGCAACACTAACCGGTTAAGAAAACGTAAAGAGAATGATCCGAGCAATAAGAATCTTTGATCATAAAGGGGATGCTTGCCGTCGGCTTCAAGAGGAAAGGAAAGAGAGTAGGGTTTGTGTGTGTTGTGTGTTTTGTAACTAACGAGGAACACCATCCTATCCTAGGTGGTTGTACATGCATAAAAGGAGTGGGTCGAACCCATACATGGGCTGCCCCTTGGGTTCGAGTACAATAAGTGCAAACCGAATGGGCTTGTGCGACTACAAAGCATATACACACACAATACATGCAATCATATGACATATCAACATAGCATGTAACATTTATTCATAAAACCAACACATCGATTAGTCACATAGAGTTCATACACGTTACATTAAACACAAAGACATGTTCTGAAATACGAGTTGTCACATTATCCCCAAGTTGAAAGAAATTTCGTCCCGAAATTTGGTACGTACTCACTGAGGAAGCTAGTTAAGTTGCATGGTTTTCCTGGTTTTCCTGGGGTGTAACATTACTAGTTGGGCCCAGGCGATAAAGCCCAAGACGGGTTGTGTTGGGCTACCAACTGGACCCGTCGTCAGTAATAAATACGACATCTATATTTTTCAACTTTGCTTTAATCTCTAGTTGTGTTTAGTGTATATCTTGTTGTTATTGAATCTCGTTGTATATTAGCCAAGGAGGCACCTAGTTAACATATTATACATAACTACGTCTAACATCATTAATAAACGTTGTCTTTAATATTTAAAGGTTGTATTTTTACAAACGAGCATATGATTTACATGGCTTTAACCTTGGCTCCTTTGCCATATCAGTGCCTAATTTGATATATGACCTTTTGTGACACAAAAAGTCTTGTCAAAAGTTCGATATTTGTTTGTTAGTTATCATATAAGACTTTACAAGTTGACTTAGGCAACATGTCTTCTTTCTACCGCATTATTTTCTTCTCGTATAATACATGTTCATAGATGATACTGACTTAATCGTCGGACATAGTACTCGAGGCCACAACTTGGGACATCTTCAAAGGATTTTCTCTATGTTGCAGTTTCATCTTAAACTCTAGAAAGGATTAATCCAATTCATATAACACTAATATCTGACCCCAATGACTGATGTAGCAACACCCCCAATTAAGAATAATACATTAAACAAACACTTTTTTTACTTTATGGGACTACAATATTATCCCAAATGTTAATTTTGAAACTAACTACCACAAAAAATATCACAAACACTTATTCCATAGAAATGCAAAGAGTGATAAATGATTGTTCTAATATATTTATATAAAATGATGATACATACGTGTTGCATATTTTATTGAAAATTTACCATAAAATAAACAATTATCTTGCAAAAATCATAATACTTGACTATTAACATCTTAATGTTTTGCAAATCCAATAGCAAATGAATCACACCATGCTCAAATTTGGCTAAATAGCGTTAAACTAAGACCAAACTCGAATGGAAAAATTCTTTTCGTTGAAGCAAACTAAAATTTAATGTTATTCTTAACTAATGCATGTTAAACACAACTTAACAAAATATGAGCTTGATGATGAATCAAATAACATAAAAACATTTCTACCAGTTGTATTTGATGACGTTAGATATTCAATATAACAGTTGATGGGGGTAACAAGTAACAACCCATATTCCCTAATGACATCAAAGATATTCAAGTGCAACTGAAGGCAAACACAAAAGCTAAGCCGTGAAACACCTCAACCCTAGTTAAAAGCCAAACCAAACGACTTGCTAGCCATATAACGTAAAGGGAAACTAAACCACAACTCAAGGAAAATGAAGAAAATGGAACAGCCAAATAGTTGAGCCGCAACACATTAAATATAACCCAACCACAACATGATATATAGTGTAGACTGAGAAGGCTAGGTGCAACTCCAAGACCTAGAAATACTTGAGAAAACGTAAGGGATATCTGGGAATTACACGAATAATCATATCATTGGTTGCTAGCGAATATGGTTAACATACAGACCACCAAAAGGTAACGTTCAAAGTTCTGGGTTGTGTATAAAAACCCAATAGTTAGTACATACCAACAATATCAACAAGGTTGTCTCGGAAGAGAGTCAAGGTAGGCAGGGCCCGCTTCCCTCAGAAGCCAAGAATTCAGAAAAAATAGAATAAAATTATATTATGTAATTTACATGGGTTTGTGTGTGTGTGTATATATATATATATATATATATATATATATATATATATATATATATATATATATATATGTCACAGCCCCCGATCCCTAATTCCCGGGGACGGGCGGCCGTGAGCCAGTTCTGGTGGTATCTCGTTATTATCAAATTTGGCAGCGGAAATTTCATCAGGACCGTAGTTAGGAAATAATTAATCAGAGTAAAATACCACATTTTCCATAACATTAAACACATGGGTAAAACCCAAGTTTTCAGTACACACTTTTCATAGGATTAAATCCTATTTTTATTTGAGAAAACATCTATTTCTTTTAGGTAACTTTATTGCCACTTTTCCAAGCTTTCATTGCTGTCCAGCTGGCTTCTAATTGGCTTTCACATTTTGTTACCTGGAATGCGTTTTAAAAACATTTTGTCAGTGGGAAATACTGGTGAGTGAATCCCAGTTTAATCAAGTTTAAATAAAAAATCACAGTGAACAGTATTGAGGGCGCATCCACAATTACATTTGTTTCCAAGTTATATCAATTACCACCACACGGTAATGTCGTTCCGACTTATGGTCATGTTACTCCTTTACCAGGTGGTAACAAATTTTGTATACAAAACCCCAAATTTACAGACTGTAATTGTATTCTTACAAATACTTAATAACTGTTATTCGCATGGAAAGATATGTAAGGTTTTGTAAAAACAGTTAACAAAAAGAGGATTACTCACATTGCTGTTTTAGGGTTTTCGGTAAGGATTTCCTGGGAATAATCTATAAATTACACAAATGCATGTGTGTTAGTATAATAACCCATTTTAACATTAGTAATACCTTCCCGAGACGGCATTCCAACGACTACGTCGGGCAGAACCACGACAGTCGTTACCCAACCCTAGATCAATCGGGCAGAGTATCTAATACGTCTCCATGGGTTATGATACTTACATCGTAGCAGAACCTCGCTATTTAAGGGGGTATAATACCCGCGTATTATCTCTACTATTCAGAAATTTGGGATTTGAGAATGATTGTGAGCGATCGGAACTGAAAGTCGATGCGTTCTATTTATAGTTGCTGAACCTGGGTCTCTCGCGACCCGCGTAACATAAACCGAGGGCTTACGCGGCCCGCATCAAAGCCAGTCAACGGACTAGCTTGTCCGGGTCATCAGGTAGGCCCGCCACGATGAGGACACGTGTCGGCCTGGGGTGTTGCCGTGTTCTCGGTCTCACGCGTCCCGCGTAAGTGTAAGCTAAGGCTTACGCGGCCCGCCTAAACTTAAGAAATCAACGAAATCAGGTTCCAACCCTTATACCGCCCACGTAAGGATTGAGGTGGGTTCTACGCGGCCCGCCTCAACTTAAACTTGTTTTTAATTTATTTTTAATGCTATATTGTATTTTGGGCTCGGTTTTCACATACGGGGTGTATTTAAAGACATACTGAGACATTTTAAAATATAATAGGGTGTCGGAAGTATTATGAGGGTGTCGGTTTTATGTTGGGGTTGTTATATCCTCCCCACCTTGTTTTAGAGCTCGTCCTCGAGGTCTACTGGAACAAGTGTGGATATTTCCTTTGCATTTCTGATTCAAGCTCCCATGTGTACTCAGGTCCTCTTTTGGAGTCCCACTTCACTTTGACCAGAACTAATCTTTTATGCTTAAGATTTTTAACTTTTCTGTCTTCAATCTGAAGAGGCCTTTCTACAAACTTGAGTTGTTCATTTACCTCTATATCCTTAAGAGGCACTACGAGTGATTCATCGGCTACACATTTCTTAAGATTTGATACATGAAATACATCATGTATCCCTGCCATTTCCTCTGGCAGTTGTAGCTGATAGGCTACAGGTCCTATTCTTCTAACAATTTCAAAAGGTCCAATACACCTGGGACTTAGCTTTCCTCTTTTGATGAATCTTACCACTCCTTCCAAGGACAGACTTTTAACAATACTTTATCACCTATCTGGAATTGTAACGGCTTACGTCTGTTATTAGCGTAGCTCTTTTGTCGATCACGTGCTGCTTTTAGTCGTTCCTTGACTTGAATGATTTTATCGGTTGTTTCATGTACTATCTCAGGTCCAGATAGTTGTTTTTCCCCAATTTCTGCCCAACAGACTGGGGTTCTGCACTTTCGTCCATAAAGTGCTTCGAATGGTGCAGCATTGATACTTGTGTGATAACTGTTATTATAAGAAAATTCTATTAAAGGCAAGTGATCGTCCCAATTACCTCCAAAATCAATTACACAAGCTCTAAGCATGTCCTCCATTGTCTGAATTGTCCTTTCACTTTGTCCGTCCGTTTGAGGATGATAAGCTGTGCTTAGATTCAGCTTGGTTCCCATTGCTTTTTGGAAACTTGACCAAAAATGAGAGGTAAAACGGCTATCCCTATCAGAAATAATTGATAAAGGTATTCCATGTAATGAAACAATTTCATTTACATACAATTTGGCTAATTGTTCCATGCTAAAAGTTTCCTTCATTGGTAGGAAATGAGCTGACTTAGTTAGCCTATCTACAATCACCCAGATTGTATCTTTTCTTGTTTTGGGTAATTTGGTAACAAAATCCAGTGTTATCAATTCCCATTTCCAAACTGCCATTTCTAATTGTTGTAACAAACCTGAGGGTTTCTGATGTTCAACTTTAACTTGTGAGCAAGTTAAATATTTAGAAACATAAGCTGCTATGTCCTCTTTCATTCCTATCCACCAGGAATTTTTCCTTAAATCCTGGTACATCTTATCACTTCCTGGATGCATCGTATATTTAGATTTATGAGCTTCTTCTAATATACGGTGACGTAAATTTCCTAATTTAGGTATCCATATTCTCTTTTTATGGAATCTCCAAATTCCATCTGTTCCTTGTTCTAATTCCTTAATCATTCCTTTTAATTTTTCAGTATCTTCCTTGATTACTGATTCTTGTGCTTTTCTAGTCTGATCGTTTAAATCTACTTGTAGATTTAATTTAAGAGAACGTACCCTTTTTGGCTTTTTGTGATACTTTCGACTTAAAGCATCAGCCACTACATTGGCTTTTCTTGCATGATACTGGATATCACAATCATAATCACTAAGCAATTCCATCCAGCGTCTTTGTCTCATATTCAACTCTTTTTGCCCGAAAACATACCTTAAACTTTTATGATCTGTAAATATGGTAAACTTACTACCATAAAGATAATGTCTCCAAATCTTAAGGGCAAAAATTATGGCTCCTAATTCCAAATCATGGGTTGAATAATTCTCTTCATGATTCTTAAGCTGTCTAGAGGCGTAAGCTATAACCTTTTGACGTTGCATCAACACACATCTATAACCTAACTTAGAAGCGTCACAATAGACTACAAAGTCTTCAGTTCCATCTGGTAACGCTGGTATAGGTGCATGGGTCAATCTTTGCTTAAGGATTCTAAAGGCTTCTTCTTGTTTTGGTCCCCATTCAAACTTAATGGATTTACAGGTTAATTTAGTCAAGGGAATGGCTATTCTAGAAAAATCCCGAATAAATCTTCTATAATAACCGTTCTGTCACAGCCCCCGATCCCTATCCCCCGGGAACGGGCGGCCGTGAGCCAGTTTCGGTGGTATCACATTTATTTATTCAATTTGGCAGCGGAAATTTTCATCAGGATCGTAGTTAGGAAATATTTTAATCAGAGTAAACCACCATGTTTATAACATTAAACATATGGGTAAAAACCCAAGTTTTCAATACACACGTTTCATAGGAATACATCCTATTTATTTGAATAAAAACATCCATTTTATTCTTAGGTAACTTTATTGCCACTTTTCCAAGCCTTCAGTGCTGTCCAGCTGGCTTCTATTTGGCTTTCACATTTTGTTACCTGAAACGCGTTTTAAAAACATTTTGTCAGTGGGAAATACTGGTGAGTGAATCCCAGTTTAATCAAGTTTGAGTAAAAACCAATTTGCAGTATTGAGGGCACATCCGCAATTACATTTGTATCCAAGACATCACAATTAACATCAGTGGTACGGTCATACTCAACATATGGGATGTTACCACGCCAGTAACCAATTTTGTATACAAAACCCCAACATACCCACTATAATTGTATTCTTTACAAATACTCAATAACTGTCATTTGCATGAAAAGGTATTTAAGGTTTTGTAAAAACATTCAACAAAAGGTTTACTCACAAAAATGAGCATATAAAAAGAAGGATCACTCACATTGCTGTTTTAGGTTTTTCGTAAGGGTTTCCTGGAGATAATCTATAAATTACACAAATGCACGTGTGTTAGTATAATAACCCATTTTAACATTAGTAATACCCTCCCCGAGACGGCATTCCAACGACTACGTCGGGCAGAACCACGACAGCCGTTACGGAACCCTAGATCAATCGGGCAGCGTATCTAATACGTCTCCAGGGGTTATAATACTTACATCGTAGCAGAACCTCGCTATTTTAGGGGGTATTGGACTCGGGTATAATGCCCACTATTTAAAAGCTAGAGAGAAAGAAAAAGAATTGAGCGAGCAGACTGAAGGCCCGATGCCCTCTATTTATAGTTGTGAAATCGCATCCCCATGCGGCCCGCGTGGAGTCTGGGCCTGGTTCTACGCGGCCCGCGTCAACAGGCGGTCAACGCGTAGCTTGGTCCGGTCAGCGTATAGCTTCGACACGAGTTGGACACGTGGCCGCTCCGGGTCACGCCACAAATCCGGACACTCGCGGCCCGCATTGACTTAACCCACCCTGTACGCGGCCCGCTTGGGCTTAAGGTTTTGGCAAATCCTGGTTACTACTCGCGCGGCCCGCATAGACTTGAGGTGAGGCCCTACGCGGCCCGCCTCAACTTAATAATTTATTGTTTTTGTTTATTTTATATAGTATAATCTATCTTGGGGCTCGGTTTTCACATACGGGGTGCATATAAAGACAAGTTGATATATTTACAATATATATTAGGGTATCAGAAATATTATGAGGATGTCGGTTTTACCGAGGGTTGTTATATCCTCCCCACCTTGTTTTAGAGCTCGTCCTCGAGATCTACTGGAACAAGTGTGGATATTTCTTTTTCATTTCTGACTCAAGCTCCCATGTATACTCGGGTCCTCTTTTGGAGTCCCACCTCACTTTGACCAAAACTAGTCTTTTATGCTTGAGATTTTTAATTTTCCTATCTTCAATTTGTAGAGGCTTTTCTACAAACTTGAGTTGTTCATTAACCTCTATATCCTTAAGAGGTACTATGAGTGATTCGTCGGCTAGACACTTTTTAAGATTAGATACATGAAACACATCATGTATTCCTGCCATTTCCTCTGGCAGTCGTAGCTGATAGGCTACAGGTCCTATTCTTCTGATGATTTCAAAAGGTCCAATATACCTGGGACTAAGCTTTCCTCTTTTGATGAATCTTACCACTCCTTTCCAGGGAGAGACTTTCAATAACACTTTATCTCCCACTTGAAATTCTAATGGTTTGCGTCTGTTATCAGCATAGCTCTTTTGGCGATCACGTGCTGTTTTCAGTCGTTCCTTGACTTGAATGATTTTATCATTTGTTTCTTGTACTATTTCAGGTCCAGATAATTGTTTTTCCCCAATTTCTGCCCAACAGACTGGGGTTCTGCACTTTCTTCCATAAAGTGCTTCGAATGGTGCAGCATTGATACTTGTGTGATAACTGTTATTATACGAAAATTCTATCAAAGGTAAATGTTCGTCCCAATTACTTCCAAAATCAATTACACAAGCTCTAAGCATGTCCTCCATTGTCTGAATTGTCCTTTCACTTTGTCCGTCTGTTTGAGGATGATACGCGGTGCTTAGATTTAGCCTGGTTCCCATTGCTCTTTGGAAACTTGACCAAAAATGAGAAGTAAAACGGCTATCTCTATCAGAAACAATTGATAAAGGAATGCCATGTAATGAAACAATTTTATTTACATATAATTTGGCTAATTGTTCCATACTAAAGGTTTCCTTCATTGGTAAGAAATGAGCTGACTTGGTTAACCTATCTACAATCACCCAGATTGTATCATTACCTTTCCTTGTTTTAGGCAATTTGGTAACAAAATCCATTGTTATTAATTCCCATTTCCAAACTGGTATCTCTAATTGTTGTAATAAACCTGAGGGTTTCTGATGTTCAGCTTTAACTTGTAAGCAAGTTAAACATTTAGAAACATAAGCTGCTACATCCTTTTTCATCCCTATCCACCAGAAATTTTTCCTTAAATCCTGGTACATTTTATCACTTCCTGGATGCATCGTATATTTAGACTTATGGGCTTCTTCTAATATACGGTGACGTAAGTTTCCTAATTTAGGTATCCACATTCTCTTTTTATGGAATCTCCAAATTCCATCCGTTCCTTGTTCTAATTCCTTAATCATTCCCTTTAACTTCTCAGTATCTTCCTTGATTACTGATTCTTGTGCTTTTCTAATTTGATTGTTTAAATCTACTTGTAGATTTAATTTAAGAGAACGTACCCTCTTTGGTTTTTCGTGATATTTTCGACTTAAAGCATCAGCCACCACATTTGCTTTTCCTGCATGATACTGGATATCACAATCATAATCACTAAGCAATTCCATCCAGCGTCTCTGTCTCATATTCAACTCTTTTTGCCCGAAAACATATCTTAAACTTTTATGATCTGTGAATATGGTAAACTTACTGCCATAAAGATAATGTCTCCAAATCTTAAGGGCAAAAATTATAGCTCCTAATTCCAAATCATGGGTTGAATAATTTTCTTCATGATTCTTAAGTTGTCTAGAGGCATAAGCTATAACCTTTTGACGTTGCATCAATACGCATCCATAACCTAATTTAGAAGCATCACAATAAATTACAAAGTCTTCATTTCCTTCTGGTAATGCTAATATAGGTGCATGGGTTAATCTTTGCTTAAGAATTCTAAAGGCTTCTTCTTGTTTTGGTCCCCATTCAAACTTAACAGATTTACAGGTTAGTTTAGTTAAAGGAATGGCTATTCTAGAAAAATCTCGAATAAATCTTCTATAATAACCGGCCAATCCTAAGAAACTTCTAACTTCAGTTGGTGACTCTGGGGTTTTCCATTTGGTAATTGCCTCGATCTTGGTTGGATCTACATGAATTCCTTCATGATTAACTAAATGTCCGAGAAATTGCACTTGTTCTAACCAAAACTCACACTTTGAAAACTTAGCATAAAGCTTCTCCTTTCTCAATAAACTTAAAAGTAAGTGCAAGTGCTTTGCATGCTCATCTTTACTTTTAGAGTAAATTAGAATATCATCTATGAAGACAATTATGAATTTATCCAAATATGGCTTACATATTCGGTTCATCATGTCCATAAATGCGGCTGGGGCATTGGTTAAACCAAATGGCATGACAGTAAATTCATAATGACCATACCTTGTTCTGAATGCGGTTTTAGGAATATCCTCTTCCTGTACCTTTAATTGATGATATCCTGATCTTAAATCGATTTTAGAGAAAAATCGAGCTCCTTGAAGTTGATCAAACAAATCATCGATCCTCGGTAATGGGTACCGATTCTTAATCGTGACTTTGTTCAATTCCCGGTAGTCAATGCACATACGCATTGATCCGTCCTTCTTTTTAACAAATAAAATCGGCGCTCCCCATGGCGATGAGCTTGGCTGTATGAATCCCTTTTCCAACAACTCGTCTAGTTGTTTCTTTAGTTCTTGCATTTCAGCGGGTGCTAAACGGTAAGGTGCTTTGGCAATCGGTGCGGTTCCGGGTAACAGCTGAATTCTGAATTCAACTTCCCTGTCTGGCGGTAGTCCTGGCAATTCTTCTGGAAAGACATCTGAAAATTGGGATACCACTGGGATATCTTTTACTTCTTTTCCTTTAGTGTTAGTGATTATAGAAATCAAATACACTATGGATCCTTTTCTTATACAACTTGCAGTTTTCATCACAGAGATGAATTTAGTGGATCTAAAAGGTTTATCTCCTTTAATTGAGATCTTTTCACCTCTTGGTGATTTTAATTGAATTGTCTTTTGATCACATAAAATACTGGCTTTATTGGCTATTAACCAATCCATTCCTAACACCACATCAAATCCTACCAGATTCATTGGGTAAAGGTTTGCCATAAATTTTTGATTAAAAATTTCTATTCTTGCTCCCTGCAAGATTTCAGAAATCTTAACAGTTTCTCCATTTGCGGTTTCCACTAGACATTCTTGTGGTAGTTTAGTTAATGATTGATTTAGGAGTTTGCAAAACGAAGTATTAATAAAACTTTGGTTTGCACCAGAGTCAAATAATACTTTAGCAAAAATATCATTAACTAAAAACGTACCAGCAATGACGTCTGGAATCATCCTGGCTTCCTCTGTAGTTAGCACGAATGCTCTGGCATTTTTAGGATTTTTGTTGGTTGCAGCTGGAGCCAATTTCGGACAGTTTGTTCTAATGTGACCTTTTTCCCCACAATTGAAACACATTCCATTACTGGATTTCTTCTTACAATTCTCTTCCTTGTGTCCTGGGGCCTTGCAAAAATTACAGTAAGTAGAGCATCTTCCAGAATGCTTCTTTCTGCAGGCTTTGCAGTAGGGTGCAGAGGTAGAACCTACATTCCTACGATTGGAATTCCCAGAACGGAATTCTTGAGTAAGCCTTTGGGTTAGGTTTCTCCTCTGGTCTTCTTCTCTAGTACGGATTAACTCATCTGTCAAGGTATTAGCTAGTTCTACAGCTTCTTCTATAGTTTGGGGTCTAGCTGCCTTGACTACATGTCTAATTTCTCCAATTAATCCCCAGATGTAACGGGAGATTAACACTGGTTCAGGTGATGCAAGGGTAGGTACTATCCTAGCATATTCAAAGAATGTGGTAGTGTAACCCTTACTGTCTACCCCGGTCATTCTTAGATTCAGAAACTTATTTGCTATCTGTTCTTTTTCATTGGGAGGGCAGAATTTCCTTTCGACCATGTTTTTGAATTCTTCCCATTCCATATTATAAATCTTTATCACTTCCTCTGGATTGGAGGATAGTGTTCCACCATTCTAAGGCTGCATTTTTAAACAGATTTGAAGCAAACATTATTTTATCTTCTTCAGCACACTTACTTATTTTCAGAACTGCCTCAGTTTTCTCTATCCAGCGTAAAGCTGCAATGGGTCCTTCATTGCCCGAGAATTCTATTGGTTTGCAAGACCAGAATTCCTTATAAGAACAACCATGTGGCATGGTTCTTCTTCTTTTGGGGACGGGCGCTTGAAGTATGGGTCCATTGTTCACGCTGTTTTCTGGTTCAGTTGGTCGCTTACTGCTATGCTTACTTTTATTATTCGCTTCCTGAACTGTTTGAATAATAAATGGCATCGCATCTATAATTCCTTGTGCCACAATATGCTGAACGGCACTATTATCCATTTGGTTTCCGTTGTTATTATTGTCCGAATTCTCATTAACCACGTTAATGTTACTCTGGTTATCGTTATTCAGATTTTCTTGATTTCCTGCGTCGGCCATCTGAATTTTTAAACATTTACCAAATATTAATATCACAATTAATATTTATATATAGCCAATCACATGACACGCTCTTTTTAACCAAAAGCGTCGAGCATTGCGACTTTTACTCTTTTTATATAGTATGCATCAGTACACACCAGTACAGAAATAAAAATTACAGTACCGACTGAAATGTAAAGCTACAATACTAATAGTATGCATCCGTAGTTTTTTTTTTTTTTTTTTTTTTTTTAACACATACACACATATATTATTTTATTATTATTATTATTATTATTATTACTGTTTCTACCATCACCTTCACTGATATGGATTCATCCAAAAATCCATATTACGCTCATCGTATTTCCATACGAGGCGTTCTCCCACCTGTCGCATACGATCACTGCTTTCTAAAATTTCTTCCCCAAAAGTCCTAAGTTCCTGGACATTTTCTGCACTCATTGGGGGTGCAGGTTCTAGGACTGGGTTTGGAAACTGAGGTACTGGTTCCTGATACGGAGGCATAGGGGCTTGGTACGGGTATGGATTTTCTAAAATTTCCCTAACATATGCATTACTAATGTTGTAGGGATCTTGAGGATCTAACCCTGGGTAAGCTCCTAAGTTGGGCATTGGCACATTTTCCTGTATTGGGTTTTGTTGCACGTAGTCCCTAACATCGTCCCACCAGGGGTCGTAGTTGTTTGGGTCTAAAGGATCAGGTGCAGGTACCCTAGGTATCTCCTCCGGGTTGAAATCAGGCATTTCTATCTGGTTTTCTATTTCCATGGGTTGATCAGGATTTTGTGGTTGGGGTGCTAGCATTTGTTCCAGGTTTGGATCAGCAGCAGTGGTTGCTAAAATGTGGATATTAGCGATACCCCTATTGAGCATATCCTGATTATAAGCATCAGTTTCTCTTTTTGCTGCGGCTAACATTCGCTGTTCCTGCAACTTTTTCATTCTTTTCCTACGCTCGTGCGCTCCCCTACTGAACCATCCCCTCTTTTTCTGAGGAAATGGCTCTTCAGACTGAGCCTTAAACACAAAGATCCCTTCTTCTGTGTCAGCAGAATACCCTGAGAGGGCAGGCTGAGAAGAGGAGGTGCCTTCGCTCCTAGGCGAACCAGACAGTTGACGATAGGCGTCAGAAAGTCCTTGGTCACTCATACTGTAAACTAACAAATAGTCAGATAACACATAGCAAGAAATACAATTATACACGTATTTCCATAATTTATTTCCTAACACTTTGAATTTTGATGTCAGCAGAACACTTCTGTGGCTGAATCAGTGGCATAGCTCTGATACCACCTTCTGTCACAGCCCCCGATCCCTATCCCCCGGGAACGGGCGGCCGTGAGCCAGTTTCGGTGGTATCACATTTATTTATTCAATTTGGCAGCGGAAATTTTCATCAGGATCGTAGTTAGGAAATATTTTAATCAGAGTAAACCACCATGTTTATAACATTAAACATATGGGTAAAAACCCAAGTTTTCAATACACACGTTTCATAGGAATACATCCTATTTATTTGAATAAAAACATCCATTTTATTCTTAGGTAACTTTATTGCCACTTTTCCAAGCCTTCAGTGCTGTCCAGCTGGCTTCTATTTGGCTTTCACATTTTGTTACCTGAAACGCGTTTTAAAAACATTTTGTCAGTGGGAAATACTGGTGAGTGAATCCCAGTTTAATCAAGTTTGAGTAAAAACCAATTTGCAGTATTGAGGGCACATCCGCAATTACATTTGTATCCAAGACATCACAATTAACATCAGTGGTACGGTCATACTCAACATATGGGATGTTACCACGCCAGTAACCAATTTTGTATACAAAACCCCAACATACCCACTATAATTGTATTCTTTACAAATACTCAATAACTGTCATTTGCATGAAAAGGTATTTAAGGTTTTGTAAAAACATTCAACAAAAGGTTTACTCACAAAAATGAGCATATAAAAAGAAGGATCACTCACATTGCTGTTTTAGGTTTTTCGTAAGGGTTTCCTGGAGATAATCTATAAATTACACAAATGCACGTGTGTTAGTATAATAACCCATTTTAACATTAGTAATACCCTCCCCGAGACGGCATTCCAACGACTACGTCGGGCAGAACCACGACAGCCGTTACGGAACCCTAGATCAATCGGGCAGCGTATCTAATACGTCTCCAGGGGTTATAATACTTACATCGTAGCAGAACCTCGCTATTTTAGGGGGTATTGGACTCGGGTATAATGCCCACTATTTAAAAGCTAGAGAGAAAGAAAAAGAATTGAGCGAGCAGACTGAAGGCCCGATGCCCTCTATTTATAGTTGTGAAATCGCGTCCCCATGCGGCCCGCGTGGAGTCTGGGCCTGGTTCTACGCGGCCCGCGTCAACAGGCGGTCAACGCGTAGCTTGGTCCGGTCAGCGTATAGCTTCGACACGAGTTGGACACGTGGCCGCTCCGGGTCACGCCACAAATCCGGACACTCGCGGCCCGCATTGACTTAACCCACCCTGTACGCGGCCCGCTTGGGCTTAAGGTTTTGGCAAATCCTGGTTACTACTCGCGCGGCCCGCATAGACTTGAGGTGAGGCCCTACGCGGCCCGCCTCAACTTAATAATTTATTGTTTTTGTTTATTTTATATAGTATAATCTATCTTGGGGCTCGGTTTTCACATACGGGGTGCATATAAAGACAAGTTGATATATTTACAATATATATTAGGGTATCAGAAATATTATGAGGATGTCGGTTTTACCGAGGGTTGTTATACGGCCGATCCTAAGAAACTTCTAATCTCAGTTGGTGACTCAGGGGTTTTCCATTTGGTAATTGCCTCGATCTTTGTTGGATCCACATGAATTCCTTCATGATTGACTAAATGTCCAAGAAACTGTACCTGCTCTAACCAAAACTCGCACTTTGAAAACTTAGCGTAAAGCTTTTCTTTTCTTAATAAACTTAAAAGTGCGTGCAAATGCTTTGCATGATCCTCTTTACTCTTAGAGTAAATTAGAATATCATCTATGAAGACAATTATGAATTTATCCAAATATGGCTTACATATTCGGATCATCATGTCCATAAATGCGGCTGGGGCATTGGTTAAACCAAATGGCATGACAGTAAATTCATAATGACCATACCTTGTTCTAAATGCGGTTTTAGGAATGTCCTCTTCCTGTACCTTTAATTGATGATATCCTGATCTTAAATCGATTTTAGAGAAAAATCGAGCTCCTTGAAGTTGATCGAACACATCATCAATCCTCGGTAATGGATACTGATTCTTAATCGTGACCTTGTTCAATTCACGGTAGTCAATGCACATACGCATTGATCCGTCCTTCTTCTTGACAAACAGTATCGGTGCTCCCCATGGCGATGAGATTGGTTGTATGAATCCTTTCTCTAACAATTCGTCTAATTGTTTCTTCAGTTCTTGCATTTCAGCAGGTGCCAAACAGTAAGGTGCTTTGGCAATCGGTGCTGTCCCTGGTAGCGGATGGATTCTGAATTCAACTTCCCTGTCTGGCGGTAGTCTTGGCAATTCTTCTGGAAAGACATCTGAAAACTGAGATACTACCAGAATGTCTTTTAATTTTTTTCCTTTAGTGTTAGTGATTATAGAAATCAAATATACTTGATGTGCGTGAAGTGTGTTATATTTTAGGTGTATATTTTAAGCCCTTTTTACACTTTTTAGCCAAGTTTTAAATTTATAAACACGATATTCACTAACACTAAAAACACATATGGGCAAGTGCACCCATCGTGGACGTAGTATAGTGTTGGTAAGATACTGAGGTCGTCCAAGGACACAAGATCTTTTAGTACCGGGTTTATCCTCAACGTCTAATCAAATCAAAAAGTTAGAAAAAGATTTTTAAACTAGAAAAATAAAACTAACTAAAATGCTGAAAAGTAAAATAAAAGTAAAAACAGACAGACAAGATGAATCACTTGGATCCGACTCGTGTGTAGTGTAACCTTTGATTATTTTCGCACTTTTGCACCTTGTTTAAGAGATTATCTTAGTTATTGTAGTAGGCCCCTCTTTTGAAGGCGACATTACCCTCAACCCAGTAGTTTGAGTCAGCAAGGATACAATCCTAAAGGGTCGGATTATTGAAAGATAACTAATTAAGTTATTAATGCATAATGTGGTAGGCCCCTCTTTTGAAGGCGACGTTACCCTCGGCTAAGTAGTCTGAGTCAGCAAGGATACAGTCCTAAGTAGCCGGTTAAAGTTTTAGTAGTAGTTTAACTTATGAGGGGGTCAAAGAGTTTGGACCCCCGCCATCCAATACCGTTGGGTATTGAAGGAGATCCTACTAAATTTGACCCAGGTCCTTTGCAGGATCTATACACTGAACAATTGCAAGACTCTTACCAAACCGTTCCCTTAACCCCCGACCAGGTAGCCAACATACCTCCATATAGACCGTGGAGATATGAATGGTGAAAATCTTTTATTTTATATAGACAGTAAAATAATTCCAAGACACCACGGACAAACGATAAGGAAAAATCACCTTCAACATAAGAAACTAGTTATTAAAGTCATTAATACAAAACTAATTAAAAAGTGCAAAAGATTAAAAATAAAAAGTATTACACTAAACACTTGTCTTCACCAAGTGACAAGTGATGTAAGAGACTTAGGCAAACATGGCCTTTGATTTTCAAGAACTCTTACGATCAATCTTGGATCCCGAGACGACTCACACACTCTATGATGGACAATGGATGATGGTGGTGGATGATGTTGTTGTGATGGTGGTGGGTGGTGGGTGAAGTGTGAGAGAGGTGGTGTGCCAAGGGATGAGTTGCAAGAGCTCCAAGCACTCCTATTTATAGGCTGAATAGAAGCTTGGGCACGGCCCCGTGTCCATTGGGCACGGCCCCGTGTCCATTGGGCACGGCCCCGTGTCCATCCTCCTCTCTTTCTTCATTAAATGCAGTTTGTCTGCATTAGTTGACCATGCCCCCGTGTCCACTGAGCACGACCCCGTGTGCAGAAGCATATCTGTACTATCAAGATTTGCCTGAATTTCGTAAATCTTATAGTTGACCACGGCCCCGTGTCCGCTGAGCACGGCCCCGTGGTGGGCGATGGAAGCTTCTACCACTTTGTCTTTTCTGCTGACACTTGGGCACGCCCCCATGCTCACTGAGCATGGGGCGTGTTCAGCCCTCTGTTTCCTTGTTTTGCTTGGGAATATGCTGTCGGGGGGGTCGGGCATGCCACGTTTGTTCCTTTTCTTGTATTTGTGTTAGATTTAGTTGCCTTTTTGCTTCTTTTGTTCCTTTGAGCTCATTTAATCCTGAAAATACAAAAGGAAGACAAAAGCACACTTTTTCCAACATTAGTACTGAAAAAGGGTTAGTTTTATGCCACAATTGATGTAATTTATATGTTGCATTTTGTGCACATCAAATACCCCAACACTTGAATCTTTGCTTGTCCTCAAGCAAAACTCTTTATAATGTGGCTTTTTTTCACTCCCAAATGGAATGGGTAGAAGAGAATGTTTTTGGACTTGTCATAGAGTGTCGGGATTTCCAAGATTCTTTATTAAGTTTTATTTTTATTTATTTACAATCTTATTCGTCATGATTTATTAAAAACGTTTCATAAGATAAATTACTTATTAGGGCGTAACATGCCTCTTTTAAAGTTCCATTTATATACAAGTTCACATACCTCACGGGGATCACTCAACACTCGGCCGAAGGTGTATTTTTAGTGAATCACTCGAGAGCGGCATGGAACTTACTCCTATCATAAGCTTGCCAAGCAATCAATCCTCCTCCTTTTTAACTATATACCTTTGTAAATATCAAGAGGACTTTTGGGTGAAGGGTTAGGCTTGGGCTAAAGGTGGGTGGTTGGGAAAGTGGTTAGTAAAGGGCGAAAAGCGTAAAAAGCATCGGTTTTTGAAAGACTTTTTATTTTTGATAATTTATTTTATTTTGATGAACCATTTCTTTCAAACAAAGTTATTTTTTGATAAACTTGTTTATTTACTTGGTTTCATCATCATTTTTTTTAAGTCATAAGAAAAACCGAGCCTTGTTACTAAAAGAAAGGGTTAAAATGAAAAAGGGTTTTGGTGGGTAAAAAGGGTGTTTGTTTTTGGGTTAAGAAATGAAAAGGTTTAGGCTCAAAGGGGTTAACTAGGGAGATTTTGGATAGGTAGTAAAAAAAATGAAAAAAAACGGTGTAAAAATAAAAAGGGTTAGTCCTAATGCATCCATCATTTACTTACTCGGGTTTAAGTTGGTAAGGACCGGGAATGCATTGTCGTGGCAAGTTCTAGAGTCGTAAGAACCAAGCGGCTATTCACACAAGAAACGAAAAATGAGCATTTAGTGTAAAGATACGTATTTGTATGCTCAATAAAGGCTAAAAACTCACTTTTGTGGGAATGGGTTTTTTATGTGATCAAGTATATATAATCAAATTTTAACTAAGTTTGTCATGCCGTTTCATAGTTTTCTTATGTTGGTTCTTTTTATCACGACGCTATCGGTTGTAAATTTGTAAAAATATAACCTTGTTAGAACTTGAAATTCCCAACTTAAACCTAGACAAGTAAAAAGAAAATGAAAATTTTTGAAAAAATTTGGGGTGATTAGCGGTTCCAATAGAGTTTTGTGTAAGGCTTGTTAATTAGGACTTGCAGATTCAAAGTTTTAGCATCCCCCCCCACACTTAAATTACACATTGTCCTCAATGTGTCCCAAAAATAAGTTTTTAGGTTGATTGAATGTGTAAAAGGGTGTTAAAAGCAAAATTTTATGTTACTGGTACTCTGGACACGGCCCCGTGTCGGATAGACATGACCCCGTGTTCAGTTGCCATTAACGAAAACTTACAAACGGTGGACACGGGGGCGTGTTGGCTGGACACGACCCCGTGTCTGGCAAAAATCTGCAGAAATTAAACAAACAGCAGGTCTGGGAGGTGGGCTCGGGGGCGTGTCGGCCGGACACGACCCCGTGTAGACAGTCTGCAAAGTTGAAAAACAGGTTTCTAGCTCCAGTTTTCCTGTCCCGGCTTTAGTAGTACTAATGTTTAGTACTCTAAGCCTCGTATGTACCTGTTTTATCAATAAATGCCACACCAAACAATACCAAACATCCTAGATTACCAAGTTCAACATCCAAACCATCAAGTTAAAAATAAAAACAAAAGCAGAGAATAAAAAGAAGTTAGGGAAAGTAAATTGTTCGACACTCGGCACGCAGGCCGGAAATTGTTCGATAGAAAAAAGGGTTTAACCTGTGGGATCACCAACCAGCCGCTCCTACTCCTACTCCACCAGCCTAGTCCATGTCTTCATCATCGTCATCACCTCCCCTCCATGCCCCGCCATGTACTTCCGGATGCTTCCAATATCATCTTGGATATCGGAGATCTTTCTTTCAATGGCTCTGATGTGTGCTAAACAGACTATAAAAATTAACTAAATTAGACTCCCTAAGCTAGACACTACGAAGCTTTAAATTTATAAAAACAGACTCTCTAAAACCTAAACCACACAACCGGCAAGTGTACCGGTCAATGTAGTATAGCCCAAGCAAGTCCGAGTATCGAACCACAGGACTCTATGTATCACGTAGACTAGACTCTAACAGACACTGACAGATGCGACTTAAACTTGTTTAATTGTTTTGGGGGGGGGGGTTACGGAAAATCTATATTAAACTACTAAATTAACCAAGAATTAGACTAAAGACGAATAAAGACTGAGGACTTTTCTTATATGAGAATGAGACCACCTAGACAAGAATCCTGGATTGTTTTTAAGAGATTACCGATTAAGTTAAGTGCACGAGTTATGGAACCGGGATCTTAAAATACTAAACCTATTAAGAACCAACGAGGCCCCTCGACCCTTCTCAAGGAGAAACCTGTGGAACTACCTAGGCCGTTAATCCTACCGGTTATTAGACGCCTTTCCAGTTGTCTAATTATTGTGTAAGTACCCTAATGTTGACCTACTCTTTTCCAATCCTAGGTCTAGGGTAGTTTGAAGTAATTAATTTGATTTGATAGACTAATAAGACCGACAGGTAAACCAAGACATAACCTTTTCCAAGGACTATCTAAAGCAATTCGCCGGGTAAGACCTACCAATAGCCCCTCACTTTCCAGGTATTAGGACTAGTAGAACACTAAGACTTAGTAAATTATTACCAATTACTTCTAGGGGTTATCGGCCGATTCTCCCTAAAGAGCTAAGGTTTTCTTATATGATATAGACACTCACCGAAATCCTAAACCCTAATATGACTCTATGTTGTGATATAGACCGTCACTAAGAATCATATGAAGCAAATAATAACAATAAACCAATTCAAAGTACGCATACACATCAAACCATTAAATCAAATCGCTTACAAAACACAATTAATCCATAACAATCATGCAAATAACATAAACCGGTAAAAACTTTATCTTAATCCATTCATCAAAGTCTAGGCGGTTAATAAATCTAGCCGAGCATGCTAAAACATGAAAATAATTCAAAGAAGTCTAAACCGGAATTCATCATAACAAGTTTCGTAAGAAAAGTCAAGAATAAAGAACAAGAAAACCCGATTAGATCTTCAAGTCTTCTTCCCCGAACTCGTACCGATGATTCCTAGGCTTCGAAATCTCCAAAAACGCTCCAAGAATACTCAATAAGTCGCCCAAGATGTCCCACAATCGAAATTAGGGTTTTTCCCACGTTTAGGATGATTATATATCTCTTTTCATAACAAACCCTTTCAATTTTCGTAATAATTACCAGCCAGAATGTTTCTGGCTGGGCGCCAGAAAATCAGGGACTGGGTGGTGGGGTGCCACCTTGTTTTTCAGCTCATGTATTAACTTCAGACTCTCGCCAGGTGCCAGAAACTTGCTCAGTGGGTGATGGGGTGCCAGAAAGTGATTTTTCAGCTTTTAAACTCTATTTCAACTCCTCGACCTTTCCAACATGCTTCAAGACTTGACACTTCAATATTTTAACTCGTTTTACTCGGTTTCTCGCATATTTGAGCATCAAGACCTGCGAAACACGATTTAATTAATAGCATACATATTCTAACGAAAATCAAAACTAAATATAACGAAAACTATACAAACTTTACACGAATAAATGATGTATTTTGCAATACATCAAACATCCCCACACTTACTCTTTTTTCGTCCTCGAAAAAGAATTATGCAACGGAATCATAGACAAATATTCACTCGGGTCAAAAGCATAGGTATATTTAATTAAAACCCAGACTTGCGTTAGCTGCGATTGCGAATATACTTGTCCCCTTAAACCCGAATCCAATCCTAAGCCCTTATCATGTGAATTTAATTTAAGTGCGGTCAATCTACCTAGGGTCTCACGCTAGAATTTACAGTCCATCTACTCCCGCCTCAAGCTTATAGGACTAAAAGAACGATCACTGGACCAATTCCCAACCGTCTTATATCAAAACCAGAAGAGTTTACAATCATATATTTCTTTTTTTTTCCATTTTTTTCCTTTTTCTTTCGTTTTTTTTCTAAGTGAGCGTAGACGATGCTTTCCCTAACTAAGAGGCAATCCGGCTGTAGAGTCGCTATCCCCAACCACAGATTACTTAAGTTTCGGTACTTTTTTCTGTTTTTGCATAGTCGATTTCACACACCCTAGCGGTAATCTTGCTGTAGAGTCGCTATCCCCAGCTCAGATTACATAGGAATGTATTACTTTCATTTAGTTTCTAGCCCACTTTTTATTCTAATTTTTTTCATGATCACAAACTCTAACGGTTTTAACTTATAACAGTGCCCCTTATACTATTATTGGCCGTTTTAATTTCCCATATTTCCCAGGCGAAAACCCACTAGTAAACCGACAATTAAGGTATATTAGCTCAAAGGGACTTAAAACCAAACCCGGGCCTATCCACATATCCCTAACTAGACGCAAGCTCGATTTATTTAAATCTCATATTATTATTATTTCAACCCGAGCAAAAATTCGTCTATTCTATCATTTTCCGTTTTAATTTGCAAACTTCTCTTTTATTCGAAAGACATTTTCTAATTTTTCATTTTTTTGGATTTTTCAATTTTTTTTATTTTTTTTTATTTTTTCATATTTATGACTCAAATATTTACAAGTATCCCATCCCCACACTTAGAGATTGCATTGTCCCTAATGCAAGAACGAAAATACGACTCAACAACTACCTAAAAAAATAAAAAAACTGCAAACGAAATAAATAAAAATATACAACAACAACAACAACAAAAAGGGAAACGACTTAGCTGAGTATGTGAGACTGTCAAAGTGCCAGTCGTTTCCACATAAGCCCTCCAATTCGATACGCGCTCAGCAAACAACTCCTAACCTCGGACACGCGAACGAAAGCGGCTATTACAATCACCCTAATCACGCAAACACCAAACACTAGCAAAAGATAATATATAATATCACGTTCAACAACCATCCACAAGTGTATCAACCAACCCCAAACCCATCCAACCTGCTTAAAATATTAGTACAGACCAAGATATGATGAAAACAGCATAAAAGAAAAATATAACAAAACGGCATGCTCGATCACTGCTGCATCATCCTCAAACCACACCATCTACTCCTCATCTCAAACCATGCTCCACGATAACTGACCACTCTCAGTGGTAAATCAGCCGGCCGTTCCTAAACAGCCCCCTGAGATCTCGTGGAAACACCTCACCTGCGTTTGGTGCCTAACGAGGAGCCTTCACTTGACATCCTGGAAAACTAGTTCAAAAACGCGCAAAAACAGGTGAACAGTCAGTAAACACAAACTATTTTTTGTTATTTTTTTGAATTTTTTATTTTTTATTTTTTTTTGTATTTTTTATGTTTTTTTTTTATAATACTGTACATTCAAACAACGGCCGTATAGCATTTCGTTCGCGGCCGTTGTTCGAAAACAAGTGACTTTATGCAACACAATTACAAACCGACTCCGCCCGAATGGAGATTGAGTACGAGCGAAGCGGTTTGCCCTCGAGTAAACCCAAGTGCCTACTAAACCGACATCGACATTCAAACTTGCTTAAAATAAGCCATGTAGTAGTTTAAAACAAATTTTAGCATTGAAAAATACCGCCTAATTAAAGGAGGTTATTATCCTTTGCAAAAATTCCGTTTCAAAATCGCAAGTTTGGACTCATACGCGTCAACATACTACAACCCACTCAAAATTCAGCACATCAAGTTCCAACCCAACCCGCAAATCCCCAACATCCCGAAACCAAACCACAAACCAAGCGGACATCGAGTGCGAACCAATATAAAGTTGAAACTTTTGTGTCGCTTTAGGGAAACGGGTCAAAATGGATGTTATAAATCTGAATTTATGTCAACAATTCACCCAACCGAATCCCCCACACTCAATGTTAGTGCAACCTAAACCAAGTTTTGATGAACATTGCAATCGAACCCCAAACCGAACCACCCGCAAACAATATTCTGCTTAAAAACCGAAACCGAACCCAAACGCGACATTTACATACCAAAAAATACTCAACCGATTCACAAACTACAACACCAAATCTCTACTACATGAACTTAGACACTAGACTCACACTAAATTCATCCCTAATCTACATAAAATGTAAACTATTTGACTCACATTACGTAGCTGACAAGAGACATACCTCGGGGATGCGAGAAACACGAAGAAATAGAAGAAATTTTGGTTAAACTTCAACTCCACAGTAGAAATTTCGGTGGCTATTAGTGATTGGTGGGTTAGGGAGATGGTTGAAGGTTTTAAGGGGGTTGAAGGGGTTGTACGGCAGAGAAGAAAAATAAGGTGATGTGTGGATTATCGGTGGGTATAGAGGGTGGTTAAGGTTTTCAACGGCGATGGGTGGGAGGGTTGGTGGAGGGTTGAACGGTGATGGAAGTGGTGAGGATAGGGTAAGTTACCGGCGGTGGATGGGAGGGGGCTTGGTTGTCGGCGGTGGAATGGGTGATAAAGGGGGTGGTGGTCGGCGACGGAAGGTAAGGAGAGGGAGGAGTGGTTGACGGCAGTTGAGGGAGGAGGGAGTTACCGGCGGTGGGGAGTGAGGGAAAGATCGGTGGATAAGGTGGGTGTGGAGAAAATTGTAGGTTACGGTGGGTGGAAGAGGGTGTGGAGAGAAGAAGAAAAAGGGTAACAGGTGAACTTTTAGGTAGAGGGGGGAAAAGAAATAGGTTAGAAGGAAAGGATGTTTTTCGGTGAAAAAGTAAATTTAGGGGTTTAATTTTTTTTTTCAGATCTACGTTTTGGCGGCCCGCTAGAAATCTTTGATGTGGGTGGCGGGGTGCCACCACGTTAATTACGTTGTTTGGTTTTAAAATAATTGGGTTTCAGCTATGGTTTCTGGCCGGTGGCCAGAAAGTTCAATAAATGGTGGCGGCCCGCCAAACCGTATGAATTTCCGATTTTTTTTTTTTTATACCCTAAATCTCCTTTTCATGCCTTAAACAAAATTTTGATTTTACCCAAACCATCAAAAAACCAACCGAATTTTTGTTTCTTTTTCTACGACTTAAAACTTACTTGGAACCTTATTCTCCTCGCAATTTCCTGCAAATCCTCGGTGATGCACTCCTGCAAATGACTCAAGACACAAACTAGGACCCGAAAAAAAAACTAACAAAAACGACCGTTAGCTACTAAAAATTACGAAAAAATAAACGAAGATACAAACGGTACAAAATATACACTTGGGTTTCCAACTTTTCGCATACTTATGGAGGATCAAAAAGATGCAGCTCACCTCCAAACACACACTCACGGGCTGTAGCACCATTATACCTATCATCGCTCAACTCAACCCAAACACTCTTATCTCTCTCACAACCTCTCAACTCCTCACTTGGCGGTTTGAATCTATACTCTTCATATCGAACTCCATCCCCACACTGAGCCTTGCTCAGTGTTTCTATCTTAGATTCTAAACGCACGATTCTCTCCTCTAATTCCTCTACTCTCCTATCCGGTGGATCCCCACACTTGAGTCCTATCACTTTTTCTAGACTCGGACCACTCATCACCTTTTCCTCATCTTTCTCGTCCTTCTCACACTCACCCACTAACGATACCGCCTGCACCCTATCACTTGACCCTCTCGAATTCATAACCTTAAAAACTACCGATTCCTCGCCCGCTCTAAGTGTGATGGTGCCTAAAAAGACATCTATGAGAGCTTTAGCGGTGTTCAAGAACGGGCGTCCTAAGATTAACGGTACGTTTTCATCGGCTTCCATGTCGAGAATGACGAAGTCAGCCGGAAAAATGAACTTGTCCACCTTAACAAGCAAATTCTCGACTATGCCCCTAGGGTGTTTCACGGATCTATCAGCTAAGGATAATGTCATTCGGGTGGGTGAAAGCTCTCCTAAGTCTAGCTTTTCGTAGAGGGAAAATGGCATCAAATTGATGCTAGCACCTAGGTCGGCCAAAGCTCTAGTATTAGTGTTACTACCGAATAGACAAGGAATTGTGAAAACACCGGGATCGGTAAGCTTCTCAGGAAGCTGATTTGAGACAACGGCCGAACATCCTCCATGAAATGGGACATTCGATAACTCCCCTAACTTCTCCTTATTCCTAAGAAGGTCCTTTAAAAATTTCGCGTATTTAGGCATGGACTGGAGTGCCTCGATAAAAGGAAGATTAATCTTCAATTGCTTGAAGATGTCTAAGAATTGCCCGTATTCCCTCGAGTATTTTTTATTCTTAAGACGGGAAGGGAACGGGACATACGCATGGTTCACTAAAGGCGAAGGCCTAACATCCACGGGAGGTTTCTCTACTCTCTTCTCACCTTGAGACTCACCGGGCTGTGCGGTACTTGCTGGGCGCAGCCTCGATTGCACTTTGCCGGGAGCCTCCATCTCTATCTCTTTGTCTACAATATCTCCATCCTCATCGACTACTCTCTCCTCTACGCTCGGGTTCCCTACGGTTTTACCACTACGGGTGGTAATGGCCTTTACATGAGCATTCGGATTAGGTTGGGTGTTACCCGCAAACTGGCCGGGTAATCTCTCCTCTAACTTCCTAGACATATCACCTACAACCCTTTGAAGGTCTTGGAAAGCAGCTTGGTGATTCTTAAGCATAAGGTCATGTTCGCTAAGTTTCTTTTGGGTGGTTTGATCCCTAACAATTAATTGACTCATCATGGACTCCATCCTTTCTAGGCTACCCCCAAGATCATAGCTTGAACCCTGACTACTTGACCCCCCATCATTAACCTGCCCATTTGAACCCCCACCAAAGAGTGAACCTAAACCCCTATTTGGATTTTGAGCTATTTGAAAACCAGGGGGTCCGTTTGAGCGAAAATTGTTGTTAGAAGCAAAATTATTATTATTATTATTATTATTACGCCAACCCGAACCAAAGTTATTATTACCAAACCCACTAGGTTGACCTCTACCTTGACCCCCTCCTACAAAATCGACTTGCTCCTCACCTATTAGCAGTGGACACGCACTCGTGTCGTGACCCCCTCGACAATACTCACATTTGTCTACCTTAGCCTTAATTTCCTTAAGTTCCCTAGACATGTTTTCCAATACAGCGGCTAAACTAGGATCCATGGTGACATGGTTCACCCCTCGGGAGGGTGCACTAGTAGTGGTATTTGAATTACCACTTTGATACCGCTAATCGGATCTTGATTGGGATTGAGACTGAGCAAATGCCTCAAAACGCTCTAGACACTCAGCAACTGTAAGAATACCCGTCATATGCCCCCCCGCATTAGTATCGAACCTATCTCGAGTCTCTTGGGTGAGACCGTTATAGAATTTCTCACATAAAGCCCAATCGGAAAGACCATGTTGGGAGCAACGAGCACAAAGGTTTTGGAAACGCTCCCAAGCAAAGTAGTAAGGCTCGTCAGGCTCCATGCGAAAAGAGTGGATTTGGTCTCTAAGACGTGAGGCTTTAGCGGGCGGGAAATACTTATTCAAAAAGGCTTGACGAAGCCCCGCCCATGTGGTAAAGGTACCGGTTGGTTGAGAGTCCAACCAAGTAGCCGCACGGCCAGCTAGTGAAAATGGGAAAAGCTGAAGGTAAGTAGCATCATTAGGTGCTCCTTGAAGGCTAAAAGTAGCAAGGATACGGGAGAACCGGTTTATGTGGGCCGGTGCGTCCTCGTCCTCGCGGCCATGGAATTGGATGCTATTAGTAATGGCCTGCATGGCATAAGATGGAATCTGCCATGAGTTCTCGCTAACTATGGGTGGAACGGTGATGGGCGAAGCGAGGCCGGTGAAATTCTGGGGGGCTTGTTGGTGAACGGTTTGCCTAGCGTTGGCCATGTGTTCTAAGTTTTCTGAGGTGCTAAAAGTAGGGCTATCGGGTGGGGAAATCTTAGGTGATGTTTTGGGTGATTGAGGTGGGGTGGGTAATGGAGTAGAATCGAAATTGGGAAACTGAGACGTGGATGAAATACTAACCTGTGGGCCTTGGCCCAAACGAGACGATAATGATGACTCGGTGACTGGTGGCTTCGGTGGCGGTCCGTGCGAGCGCAGATGTGGCATCCACTATCCGCAAAAACCTGAATGTGAGAAAAGCAACAGTAGTCACTACGACTCAAACGAAAATAATAACACAAATAAAAGACTCAAACAAACTAAACACGTAGCACGTATATGTCAATAAAGTCTATCAAAGCTAATAAACGCGATTGCCAAGAGTCCCCGGCAACGGCGCCAAAAACTTGATGTGTGCTAAACAGACTATAAAAATTAACTAAATTAGACTCCCTAAGCTAGACACTACGAAGCTTTAAATTTATAAAAACAGACTCTCTAAAACCTAAACCACACAACTGGCAAGTGTACCGGTCAATGTAGTATAGCCTAAGCAAGTCCGAGTATCGAACCACAGGACTCTATGTATCACGTAGACTAGACTCTAACAGACACTGACAGACGCGACTTAAACTTGTTTAATTGTTTTGGGGGGGGGGGTTACGGAAAATCTATAAAATCTATATTAAACTACTAAATTAAACTAGAATTAGACTAAAGACGAATAAAGACTGAGGACTTTTCTTATATGAGAATGAGACCACCTAGACAAGAATCCTGGATTGTTTTTAAGAGATTACCGATTAAGTTAAGTGCACGAGTTATGGAACCGGGATCTTAAAATACTAAACCTATTAAGAACCAACGAGGCCCCTCGACCCTTCTCAAGGAGAAACCTGTGGAACTACCTAGGCCGTTAATCCTACCGGTTATTAGACGCCTTTCCAGTTGTCTAATTATTGTGTAAGTACCCTAATGTTGACCTACTCTTTTCCAATCCTAGGTCTAGGGTAGTTTGAAGTAATTAATTTGACTTGATAGACTAATAAGACCGACAGGTAAACCAAGACATGACCTTTTCCAAGGACTATCTAAAGCAATTCGCCGGGTAAGACCTACCAATAGCCCCTCACTTTCCAGGTATTAGGACTAGTAGAACACTAAGACTTAGTAAATTATTACCAATTACTTCTAGGGGTTATCGGCCGATTCTCCCTAAAGAGCTAAGGTTTTCTTATGTGATATAGACACTCACCGAAATCCTAAACCCTAATATGACTCTATGTTGTGATATAGACCGTCACTAAGAATCATATGAAGCAAATAATAACAATAAACCAATTCAAAGTACGCATACACATCAAACCATTAAATCAAATCGCTTACAAAACACAATTAATCCATAACAATCATGCAAATAACATAAACCGGTAAAAACTTTATCTTAATCCATTCATCAAAGTCTAGGCGGTTAATAAATCTAGCCGAGCATGCTAAAACATGAAAACAATTCAAAGAAGTCTAAACCGGAATTCATCATAACAAGTTTCGTAAGAAAAGTCAAGAATAAAGAACAAGAAAACCCGATTAGATCTTCAAGTCTTCTTCCCCGAACTCGTACCGATGATTCGTAGGCTTCGAAATCTCCAAAAATGCTCCAAGAATACTCAATAAGTCGCCCAAGATGTCCCACAATCGAAATTAGGGTTTTTCCCACGTTTAGGATGATTATATATCTCTTTTCATAACAAACCCTTTCAATTTTCGTAATAATTACCAGCCAGAACGTTTCTAGCTGGGCGCCAGAAAATCAGGGACTGGGTGGTGGGGTGCCACCTTGTTTTTCAGCTCATGTATTAACTTCAGACTCTCACCAGGTGCCAGAAACTTGCTCAGTGGGTGATGGGGTGCCAGAAAGTGATTTTTCAGCTTTTAAACTCTATTTCAACTCCTCGACCTTTCCAACATGCTTCAAGACTTGACACTTCAATATTTTAACTCGTTTTACTCGGTTTCTCGCATATTTGAGCATCAAGACATGTGAAACACGATTTAATTAATAGCATACATATTCTAACGAAAATCAAAACTAAATATAACGAAAACTATACAAACTTCACACGAATAAATGATGTATTTTGCAATACATCAGGCTCCGACCCGGTTGTATGTGTTGTTGGCGAGGTTGTAGGTGTTCCTGGTGCACATAGGGTTTTCCTGCAAAAGATCATGTAAACTTTGAAAGTTAGGAAAACCACCTCCTTGTGAGGAGGATTGGCCCGGATCACCGTGAGGGTGGTACTGATAGTGGGGAGGTTGTTGAAACTGTGGAGCGTGAAGGACTAGTGCCTCTTACGGGTTCCATGCATGCCCTTGCATCCTCTGAAAGCTAACCGACCCGTCTTCCGCCTCATAGATTAGGTTCATGGAGCGGCAGATGTGTACATCGACTCTTCCCGACCATGGGCTCCTTTCGAAAGACCTAGGTAAGTTCACGAAGTGCTTGAAGAGACGGCATACCCACCCCCCCCCCCCGAAGAAGATAGGGGTTGGTGCATGAGCCAGCCGGTTCAGATGCATGTTGCGGAGCAGGAGAAACGGAACATCGAGGTGTCTTCGGGTATGAATGCAGTGAAGGACTATCAAATCTCTCAACCCAACAACGCCACCACTATCATGCCTTTGGCTTAGAGAGTAACCGAGGACCCTATGGATGTATCGGTAGAGTGGGTCCCTCAACTTGGTACTCTTCGTGCTGCTTGGGTTGTAGTGCCCTTCACCAATTTGTGGCCACGCGGCTTGGCGCTCGTTCTTATCCAAATCCCACACCCCTCCGGTGTTCTCTTCACTACCCGAATCTTCCTTCGTATATAGCCCAACTATTGCCCCAAGTGCAGTTTTTCCCAAAACAAACCGTTTACCCCTTCAATTTTATCTTTTTCGGTTCAACAACAAGGGTTTGGGGTTTTTGTGAGAAATCGGGCAAATCTATGAACAATACAAGTGGATTTACTTCCCATAACACTAATCTAAACTAATGCTATCATATTTATGCAAAAATTTGAAGTTCGATCCAGATGAACTTCAAGAACCCTAGATTTTTCCCCAAATTTTTGATGTTTTAACTACATGCACGTAACTAATCTAACTACTAATGGGGATAGAATCATACCTTGATGTTGTTAGAACGAGAGGGAACGTCAGAATTCTGCGGAAAATCGCCCGGACCAGAGCGTTTTGTGGGGAAATGGGGCGTGTGGAATGATGTAACTGTTATGAAAAAGGGGTTTTATCCCGACAGTTGCACGGACACGGCCCCGTGCCGAGCAAAGTTTTTTTTATTTTTTTAAGTGCTCGTGTGAGTGCCCTGTTTTCCAAAACTCGGTTAGAAGACTTACCAATTTCGTTGTTCATCCGCTTGTTCGTAACTTACGAGGTATGATGTTGATGCTTTTACTCGTCGACCGTTTGAAGCGAGATTTCTTCCTCCTCATCCTCAATGAATCCTTGATAGAGCTTCAGCCGTTGGCCATTGACTTTGAATGGAATTCCATTTCGAGGTTTAATTTCTACTGCACCGTGAGAAAAAATATGGGTGATGGAAAAAGGTCCTGACCACCTAGATTTTAGTTACCCGGAAATAATCGAAGTCGTAAATTAAACAATAGAACTTGATCTCCTACTCGAAATTTATTAGGCTTAATGTGTTTGTCATGTAAATTTTTCATTCTTTCCTTATAAATTTCAGAGTTACAGTATGCATAATTCCTTAATTCGTCTAATTCATTTATTTTACAGAATTGATTTTTACCGGTAAATTCTAAATCTAAGTTTACATTTTTGATTGCCCAGTAGGCCTTGTGAGCTATTTCTACCGGCAAATGAAAACTTTTTCCATATACGAGCTTATATGGGGTTGTACCTATTGTTGTTTTATAAGCAGTTCGAAAAGCCCATAAAGCATCATCTAATTTATCGGCCCATTCCTTTTTATTTAATCCTACGGTTTTTTCGAGTATTCGTTTTAAACCTCTATTAGTCACTTCGGCTTGTCCGTTTGTTTGAGGGTGATATGTTGTTGAGACCCGGTGATAGACCCCACATCTTGTTAAGATTTTTTCAAGTTGATGATTACAAAAATGGGTACCTCTATCACTTATTAATGCTTTAGGTGTTCCAAAACGAGAGAATAATTTTTTTCAGAAATCTTATCACGACCCTTCCATCGTTTGTTGGAAGTGCCTCGGCCTCGGCTCATTTAGACAAGTAATCGACTGCCACAAGTATATATTTGTTTCCTTTTGACGGTGGGAAAGGTCCCACGAAATCGAGTCCCCACACATCAAAAATTTCACAAACAAGAATGCCATTTTGTGGCATTTCGTTCTTGGAAGAAATATTACCTGATCTTTGGCAAGCATCACATGTCTTGACAAGACTTTGTGCGTCTTTGTAAATGGAAGGCCAATAGAATCCTGAATCGAATACATTTCTTGCGGTACTAGCGGCACCATGATGTCATCCGTATAGACCTTCATGACAATGGCGAAGAATTCTTCTTGCTTCACTACCATGTACGCACCTTCGGATGAGTTGGTCGGCACACATTTTGAAAAGATAAGGATCTTCCCAAAAGTAATGCTTTACGTCAGCAAAAAATTTCTTTCTTTGATGATGTGACCATCCTTTGGTGACTAGACCGCTCGCTAAGTAGTTAGCGTAATCGGCATACCATGGCTCTTGTCTATACTCCACCATTTCTAGGGACTCTGTTGGAAATTTTTCGTTGATTTGCTCGTCCCTGGTTGCCTCCAAAGCTGGGTCTTCTAAGCGTGAAAGATGAGCTGCCGCGGTGTTTTCTGCTCCTCTTTTGTCTTTGATTTCGATATCAAATTCTTGGAGGAGTAAAATCCACCTAATCAAACGGGGTTTTGCGTCTTGTTTCTTGAAAAGGTATCGAATGGCTGCATGATCTGTATAGACTATTGTTTTAGAAAGAACAAGATAAGAACGAAATTTATCAAAAGCAAATACCACAGCTAGTAATTCTTTTTCAGTTGTTGTGTAATTCTCTTGTGCATCGTTAAGTGTTTTACTAGCATAATAAATTGAGTGAAAACGCTTTTCTTTTCTTTGTCCCAAGATTGCTCCAACTGCAAAGTCACTTGCATCACACATGATTTCGAAAGGCAGTTTCCAATCAGGCGCTATCATGATAGGTGCATTGACTAGCATTTCCTTGAGGGTTAGAAATGCTTGATTGCAATCCTTGTCAAAGATGAAAGGCGCATCTTTTTCAAGTAATTTTGTTAGAGGTCTTAAAATTTTTGAAAAGTCTTTGATAAACCGTCTATAAAATCCGGCATGCCCTAAGAAACTTCTGATTGCTCTAACGAAGGATGGTGGAGGTAATCGAGAAATAGTGTCTATTTTGGCTCGATCAACTTCCATTCCTTCGCTTGAGATTTTGTGACCGAGTACTATTCCCTCTGTTACCATGAAATGGCATTTTTCCCAATTAAGGGCGAGGTTAGTTTCCTCACATCGGGATAGCATTCGTTCAAGGTTATCGAGGCATTGGTTGTATGAATCTCCAAAGATAGAAAAGTCATCCATGAAGACTTCCATTGTCCTTTCTATCATGTCATGGAAGATGGCCACTATGCAACGTTGGAATGTTGCGGGGGCATTGCATAGACCAAATGGCATGCGTCGATAAGCAAAAGTTCTGTAGGGACACGCGAATGTTGTCTTTTCTTGGTCTTCGGGTGCTATCGGAATTTGAAAGTAACCTGAAAAACCATCCAAGAAACAATAAAATTTATGACCGGATAATCTTTCTAACATTTGGTCAATGAAGGGTAAAGGAAAGTGATCTTTCCTTGTTGCTTCATTTAACCGTCTATAGTCTATACATACTCTCCATCCTGTGACGGTTCTCGTTGGTATTAATTCATTCTTTTCATTAGTTATTACCGTCATACCTCCTTTCTTTGGAACTACTTCGACGGGGCTTACCCAAGGACTATCGGAGATAGGGTAGATAAGTCCAGCGTCAAGTAATTTGATGACTTCGTTTTTAACCACTTCTTGCACATTTGGATTTACTCTACGTTGTGGTTGTATTACCAATTTGTAGTCATCATTCATTAAAATTTTGTGCGTGCAAATGGAAGGACTTATTCCCTTAATATCCACAAGCTTCCAAGCGATCGCATTTTTATGTTTTTTCAAAAGTTTAATTAGTTTTTCTTTTTCTATACTACTTAATTTAGACGAAATAATTACAGGTGATTTACTATCCTTGTCTAAAAAAGCATATTCCAAACCTTTTGGAAGTTCTTTGAGCTCAAGAGGTGGGTCTTTAGTAGACTCCTTATTTGATTTCTCATTTTGATCAAGAACTTTAAAAGTTTGTTCTATGGCGACCTTTTCTTCAACAAAGTGGTCCATCTTTTCACTTGTACCGGGTGGCTCATCTTCATCTTCAATTAGGGGGTCATTGTTGCCAAAAATATATTTCATTGAGCGCTCAAGATCTATGTTCCTTTTGAATGCCCCTAATTGAAGAGGTAGGTTGTTGTATTTCCGGTTTTTCAAAGCTTCATGAGTTTTTACAATAGGTCGTCCCAACACAAGAGGAGCGTCATCAAGGATGACAAAGTCGGTTGGGATTACCAATTGATTTGTTTGAACCAAGACATCCTCAACTATACCGATTGATTTTATTGTTTTCCGATCAGATAGAAAAATGGGTATTTGAAGTGGAGAAAAATCACTAATACTTAATTTTTCGAAAATGTAATTAGGCATTATGTTAACACAAAGATCTTTATCAATTGTGACGTTACTATTAAATGAATTTTGAAAGAAACATGGAACCGGTGTAATGTTAATTTCAAATGGATCTTCTTTTATTAGCGAAGTTTGATCATTAGTTAACTTAACACTTACCATTTCGTCAATTTTAGTGTTAGTGTTTAACTCTTTTAAAAACTTAGCATGAGTGGGCACTAAACAATGATTTTCAAAAGAAGGTGACAAGAGATTAATTTCTTCAAAATTAGACTCTTCTTGAATTTTAACGTTATCGTCCTCACCCCTTTCGTTGTTTAACTCATGTGTCGGTTTTTCACTTATTTGTTCTTCCATTTTTGACTCTTCAACTATCGTTTCTTTATTTAATTTTTCTCTTGCGCGGGACTCCTCTTCCCTTGCGCGAGATTCTTTTATGTATCGCTCGATAGTTTTAAGTTTTTCTAATATCCTATCGGTCACTTCGGTGATAGAGAAAGGATCGGGATCCTCAAAGCTTGAATCCGGTTGTTCGATCCTTGGTTCCTCATAGTACTCATATGAAGTAGATGGTTCATACCATTGTTCTTCATTGTAAGCATATGATGGATAAGGGTCGTGATTTTGTTCTTCATAGTACTCATATGAGGTGGGTTGTTCACGCCATGGTTCCTCATAATAAGAGTATGAAGGTGGTGGCTCATATCTTGATTCCTCAAAGTATGAGTATGAAGGCTCATACCTTGGCTCATCAAAATATGAGTATGAGGGAGAAGGTTCATACCTTTGGTCTTCATAGGATGTGTATGAAGTCGATGGCTCGTACCTGGTCTCCTCATAATAGTTGTATGAAGTGGATGGTTGAGATGAGTTGTAATATTGAACCGAGTGCGGGTTACCACAATTAGTGCAATAGTCTCTCCTATAATCATCCTCCTCATAGGTGTTGTTGTAGCCTCCTGAGTATTGATCCATAAGAATCACTCAGCAGACCACAACAGAGTCTCGGGACCAGAAGACAAAAATTAAAACGGAAACAGAAGCTGGACACGGCCCCGTGTTCAGTGGACACGGCCCCGTGTCCAGGGTCTGTATCTGGGCGTTTAATTAAAAGTTACTGGTCTTGTTGAGCACGAGGGCGTGTTCAGTGAGCACGACCACGTGTTTAGACTCTGTATCTGGGCGTTTTATGAAAAATATGCAGCACGGCCCCGTGTTCAGTGAACACGGCCCCGTGTTCAGGCTACTGTAAATGCAAACTAAACTAAAATGCAGAAAAATGTACGCGCGTTTTGAAAAAGTTTTGAAAAACTGATTAGGTCGTCGATTTTAAGCTTTCTTAAAATCCTTGTGTCCCCGGCAACGACGCCAAAAACTTGATGTGCGTGAAGTGTGTTATATTTTAGGTGTATATTTTAAGCCCTTTTTACACTTTTTAGCCAAGTTTTAAATTTATAAACACGATATTCACTAACACTAAACACGCATATGGGCAAGTGCACCCATCGTGGACGTAGTATAGTGTTGGTAAGATACCGAGGTCGTCCAAGGATACAAGAGCTTTTAGTACCTGTTTATCCTCAACGTCTAATCAAATAAAAAAGTTAGAAAAAGATTTTTAAACTAGAAAAATAAAACTAACTAAAATGCTGAAAAGTAAAATAAAAGTAAAAACAGATAGACAAGATGAATCACTTGGATCCGACTCGTGTGTAGTGTAACCTTTGATTATTTTCGCACTTTTGCACTTGTTTAAGAGATTATCTTAGTTATTGTAGTAGGCCCCTCTTTTGAAGGCGACGTTACCCTCAACCCAGTAGTTTGAGTCAGCAAGGATACAATCCTAAAGGGTCGGATTATTGAAAGATAATTAATTAAGATATTAATGCATAATGTGGTAGGCCCCTCTTTTGAAGGTGACGTTACCCTCGGCTAAGTAGTCTGAGTCAGCAAGGATACAGTCCTAAGTAGCCGAGTTAAAGTTTTAATAGTAGTTTAACTTATGAGGGGGTCAAAGAGTTTGGACCCCCGCCATCCAATACCGTTGGGTATTGAAGGAGATCCTACTAAATTTGACCCAGGTCCTTTGCAGGATCTATACACTGAACAATGGCAAGAATCTTACCAAACCGTTCCCTTAACCCCCCGACCAGGTAGCCAACATACCTCCATATAGACCGTGGAGATATGAATGGTGAAAATCTTTTATTTTATATAGACAGTAAAATAATGCCAAGACACCACGGACAAACGATAAGGAAAAATCACCTTCAACATAAGAAACTAGTTATTAAAGTCATTAATACAAAACCAATTAAAAAGTGCAAACAATTAAAAATAAAAAGTATTACACTAAACACTTGTCTTCACCAAGTGATGTAAGAGACTTAGGCAAACATGGCCTTTGATTATCAAGAACTCTTACGATCAATCTTGGATCCCGAGACGACTCACACACTCTATGATGGACAATGGATGATGGTGGTGGATGATGGTGTTGTGATGGTGGTGGGTGAAGTGTGAGAGAGGTGGTGTGCCAAGGGATGAATTGCAAGAGCTCCAAGCATTCCTATTTATAGGCTGGACAGAAGCTCGGGCACGGCCCCATGTCCATTAGGCACGACCCCGTGTCCATTCTCCTCTCTTTCTTCATTAAATGCAGTTTGTCTGCATTAGTTGACCAATCCCCCATGTCCGCTGAGCACGACCCCGTGTGCAGAAGCATATCTGTACTATCAAGATTTGCCTGGATTTCGCGAATCTTATAGTTGACCACGGCCCCGTGTCCGCTGAGCACGGCCCCATGGTGGGCGATGGAAGCTTCTACCACTTTGTCTTTTCTGCTGACACTTGTATTTGTGTTAGATTTAGTTGCCTTTTTGCTTCTTTTGTTCCTTTGAGCTCATTTAATCCTGAAAATACAAAAGGAGGACAAAAGCACACTTTTTCCAACATTAGTACCGAAAAAGGGTTAGTTTTATGCCACAATTGATGTAATTTATATGTTGCATTTGTGCACATCAATACTATAGATCCTTTTCTTATACAACTTGCAGTTTTCATCACAGAGATGAATTTTGTGGATCTGGATGGCTTATCTCCTTTAATTGTGATCTTTTCACCCCTTGGTGAGTTTACTTGAATTGACTTTTGATCACACAAAACACTGGCTTTATTGGCTATTAACCAATCCATTCCTAACACGACATCAAATCCTGCCAGATTCATTGGGTAAAGGTTTGCAATAAATTTTTGATTAAAAATTTCTATTCTTGCTCCCTGCAAGAATTCAGAAATCCTAACGGTTTCTCCATTTGCGGTCTCTACGAGACATTCTTATGGTAGTTTAGTTAATGATTGATTCAGAAGTTTGCAAAACGTAGTATTGATAAAACTTTGGTTAACTAAAAACGTACCAGCTTTGACGTCCGGAATCATCTTGGCTTCATCTGCAGTTAGAACAAATGCTCTAGCATTTTTAGTGTTCTTGTTGTTTGCAGCTGGAGCCAATTTCGGATAGTTTGGCTTGATATGACCTTTTTCTCCACAGTTGAAGCACAATCCATTGGTTGGTTTCCTTCTGCAGGTTTCTTCCTTGTGTCCTGGTACTTTGCAGAAATTGCAGTAAGTGGAGCATCTTCCAGAATGCTTCTTTCTGCAGGCTTTACAGTATGGTGCAGAAGTAGAACCTACATTCCTACAGTTGGAATTCCCATAATGGAATTCTTGAGTAAGCCTTTGGGTTAAATTTCTCCTCTAGTCTTCTTCTCTAGTTCGCACCAGTTCATCAGTCAAGGTATTGGCTAGTTCTACAGCTTCTTCTATGGTTTGGGGTCTAGCTGCCTTTACTGCATGCCTAATCTCCCCGATTAATCCCCAGATGTATCGAGAGATTAATACCGGTTCAGGTGATGCAAGGGTTGGTACTACTCTAGAGTATCCAAAGAATGTCGTAGTGTACCCTTTACTATCTACCCCGGTCATTCTAAGGTTCAGAAACTTATTTGCTATCTGCACTTTTTCATTAGGAGGGCAGAATTTCCTTTCTACCATGTTTTTAAATTCCTCCCATTCCATGTTATAAACCCTATCACTTCTTCTTGACTGGAGGATAGTGTTCCACCATTCTAGGGCTGAGTTTTTAAACAGATTATAAGCAAACATTATCTTATTTTCTTCAGCACATTTGCTTATTTTCAGAACAGCCTCAGTCTTTTCTATCCAACGTAGAGCTGCAATGGGTCCTTCATTGCCCGAGAATTCTATTGGTTTGCAGGACCAGAATTCTTTGTAAGAACAACCATATGGCATGGTTCTTCTTCTTCTTTTGGGAATGGGCGCTTGAAGTACGGGTCCATTGTTCATGATGTGTTCAGGTTCAGTTGGTCGCTTACTGCTATGCTTACTTTTATTTTCAGCTTCTTTACCAGTTTGGATAATAAATGGCATTGCATCTATGATTCCTTGTGCCACTATGTGTTGGATAGCACTATTATCCACATGGTTTCCATTGTTATTGTTGTTCGGATACTCATTAACCACGTTAATGTTACTCTGGTTATCGTTATTCAGATTATCTTGATTTCCTTCGTCGGCCATCTGAATTTTAAACATTTACCACATATTAATATCACAATTAATATTTGAACATAGTCAATCATATGTCACACACTTTTAGTCAAAAGTGTCGAGCATTGCGACTTTTACTCTTTCTTATAGTATGCGTCTATTAAACACCGGTACTGAAATTAAAATTACAATACCGACTGAAATTTAAAACTACACTACTAGTAATATGCATCCGTAGTTTTTTTTAACACATACACACATATTTATTATTATATTATATTATATTATTATTACTACTACCGTTTCCACCGTCACATTCATGGATATGGATTCATCCAAAAATCCATATTGCGCTCGTCGTATTTCCATACGAGACGCTCTCCCACCTGTCTCATTCGTTCACTACTTTCTAAAATTTCCTCACCGAAAGTCCTAAGTTCTTGTACGTTTTCGACACTCATTGGGGGTGCAAGTTCTAGGACTGGGTTTGGAATCTGGGGTGCAGGTTCCTGGTACGGGGCCTGGTATGGGTAGGGATTCTCTAATATTTCCCTAATGTATGCGTCATTATTGAAATAGAGATCTTGAGGATCTAACCCTGGGTAGGCTCCTAGGTTGGGCATTGGCACATTTTCCTGTATCGGGTAGCGTTGCACATAATCCCTAACATCATCCCACCAGGGGTCGTAATTATTTGGGTATAGGGGATTTGGTGCAGGTACCCTAGGTATTTACTCCGGGTTGAAATCATGCATTTCTATTTGGTCTTCAGGGTTTTCTATTTCCATTGGTTGGTCAGAAATTGGTGGCTGTGGTTGGGGTGCTAGCATTTGCTCTAGGTTTGGGTCAACTGCAGTGGTTGCTAAGATATGGATATTAGCTATACCCCTATTAAGCATATCCTGGGCATATGCATCGGTTTCTCTTTTGGCTGCGGCTATCACTCGCTGTTCCTGTAACTTTTTCATACGCTTTCTACGCTCGTGTGCTCCCCTACTGAACCATCCCCTCTTTTTCTGAGGAAATGGCTCTTCATATTGAGCCTTAAACACGAATATTCCTTCTTCCGTATCAGCAGAGTACCCCGAGAGAGGCAGGCTGAGAAGAGGCACCTTCGCTTCTAGGCGAACCAGACAATTGACGGTATGCGTCAGATGGTCCTTGGTCGCTCATACTGTAAACTAACAAATAGTCAGATAACACATAACAAGAAAATACAATTATGCACGTATTTCCGTAATTTATTTCCTAACACTTTGAATTTTGATGTCAGCAGAACACTTCTGTGGTTGAATCAGTGGCATAGCTCTGATACCACCTTCTGTCACAGCCCCCGATCCCTAATTCCCGGGGACGGGCGGCCGTGAGCCAGTTCTGGTGGTATCTCGTTATTATCAAATTTGGCAGCGGAAATTTCATCAGGACCGTAGTTAGGAAATATTTAATCAGAGTAAAATACCACATTTTCCATAACATTAAACACATGGGTAAAACCCAAGTTTTCAGTACACACTTTTCATAGGAATAAATCCTATTTTTATTTGAGAAAACATCTATTTCTTTTAGGTAACTTTATTGCCACTTTTTCAAGCCTTCAGTGCTGTCCAGCTGGCTTCTAATTGGCTTTCACATTTTGTTACCTGAAACGCGTTTTAAAAACATTTTGTCAGTGGGAAATACTGGTGAGTGAATCTCAGTTTAATCAAGTTTAAATAAAAGTCACAGTGAACAGTATTTAGGGCGCATCCACAATTACATTTGTTTCCAAGTTATATCAATTACCACCACACGGTAATGTCGTTCCGACTTATGGTCATGTTACTCCTTTACCAGGTGGTAACAAATTTTGTATACAAAATCCCAAATTTACCGACTGTAATTGTATTCTTACAAATACTCAATAACTGTTATTCGTATGGAAAGATATTTAAGGTTTTGTAAAAACAGTTAACAAAAAGAGGATTACTCACATTGCTGTTTTAGGGTTTTCAGAAAGGATTTCCTGGGAATAATCTATAAATTACATAAATGCACGTGTGTTAGTATAATAACCCATTTTAACATTAGTAATACCCTCCCCGAGACGGCATTCCAACGACTACGTCGGGCAGAACCACGACAGCCGTTACGGAACTCTAGATCAATCGGGCAGAGTATCTAATACGTCTCCAGGGGTTATGATACTTACATCGTAGCAGAACCTCGCTATTTAGGGGGTATAATACCCGCGTATTATCTCTACTATTCAGAAATTTGGGATTTGTGTTGGTGCACTTGTGTCTGTACTTTGTCTGTATTCGGTCACGATGTAAACGATGTCCTGATTAGTGTTGTAAGTTGACCAAGTCAACCATCCTCCGGTTTGACTTGGACAACAGTTTGTAAAATGTTGAAAGATGTTATGTGTCGAAGGATAAGAGATCGAAGGATAATATGGATCCTTCGATCTCATCGAAAGATATGTTTCGAATGATAGGTGATCTTTCGAGGTCCTTACTGATCCTTCGAAAGCATTGTATTCGAAAGATGATCCTTCGGACCATCTATCGGATCCTTCGGTCAGACCTGCTGTGTATGGGTATAAATACCCATGAAGTGTGTTGTTTTGACTAGAGACTTGAGAGGCTTGTTAGATAGATGCACACACCGAAAGAAGAGAGTCTTCTTGAGAGCATTCTGTTCGAAACACACACACACACTTTGAGAGTTTACAAGTTAGATTTGTAAACATTGTGCTTGTAACCGAAACCTTCATACGTATTAATACATTGGTGTTAATCGGTGAACCTTGTGTGTTGTGTTTATACTTGTTTCATCCCGGTTTGCTTGCTAGCTTGGATTCCGCACTCGCTAGTGAGTTTGTATAACAAGGTTTAGGTTCGTCATCCTCCGTGAAAGGGACCTACAAGTGGTATCAGAGCTAAGGCTCTTAACCTTGTTTAAAACCGGGTTTGTTCAAGTGTTTGGTGTGTTTGGACACTTGGTTTAGCACCCGTTTTTGATGGTTTTCTTGCTATTTTAAACTGAAAAACGGTTTCTAAACCTTCGGGAGTGTTCAAGGTTGGGTTGGGTAACTTGAAAACTTGTTTTTAAGTGACTTTGTGTTTTCCGGTCATATTCCGATCAATATTCCGGTGACTGGTATTAGGATAAGGTTTTCCTTTTTGGGCAAATTTTTCAAAGTTGGTAAGAAGGTACAGCCTGCACATCCCTTTCTGCCGAAAGTTGACTTACCTACCCATCATCTTTTCACCAACCTTTCACATCGTGTCAGTTGTGTCAGAGGGTCTCGAAAGATATCTTTCGACATCGAAAGACCATCTTTCGATCAAGGAAGGTTCGAAAGATCATCATCCTTCGACCCATCCTTCGAAGTCTGAAACATATCTTTCGACCAAAGGAATCTATTCGAAAGACAGGTGTCCGAAAGATAAGGATTTAACTCGAAAGATAAGGATCTTTCAAATAGTGAATCCTTCGAGTTTGTGAATCTTTCGAAATCATTGTTCGAAATACATCAGTGATCTTTCGAGCACTGTTGATCTTTCGAACAAGATTTGATCTTTCGAGTGTGGTCTGTTTATTGTTAACAAGTTCCTGTGATTTCAGATCTTTCGAACAGGATCCTTCGGCTGTGTAATCTTTCGGAATATTAACTTAGCATTTATTTTGCTTATTAATCATGAATCCGAGTTGGTGGAATCCTGCCCCAGACAGTGGAAAATATACCAGTTCTGGTGTCACTCCCTCATGGTGGGGTACACCGGCGCCAGACAGTGGAAAATACACGTCTACAAGTCTATCGCCTTCATGGGCCGAGTCTCCGGTATCGACATCTTCTCAGGGAAATCAATGGGCATTGGTATCGAATCAAACTCCGAGTATCCAAAGTATCTTACTGAGCGAAAGCGAAACAGGAAGTTTGAATCGACCTCCAAAGCTGATGCATTTAAACGAGTATCCGGGTTGGGCTGATAGATTCCGTACATATGTTTTGGGTCAAAATACAGAGCTGTGGATACGTTTCACCACAGACTTTGATCAAGCTATCGAGGTCGCTGCTTCAACAACTGCTAGTTTTGCCGATCTTCCAGAGGATCAGAAGAAAATATATGATCTGGAGAAGAAAGCCTACGCCATTCTCACTCAGGCGTTAAGCAAAGACATCTATCATCAATTTGTCAGCTTCAAGACTACGAAGAAGCTGTGGGACGGTTTGAAAACCAGGGGAGTAGGGAATGAAGCAACACGTCAATTGCGTCATGATCTGCTCAAGAAAGAATTCGACTGTTTCACGTGTTTAGATAAGGAGTCTTTGGGAGACATGACAAGTCGGTTTTATCATTTGCTTACTGAGCTGAATAATTTTGGTGTGACGACAACTCAAGCAGAAGTGGTGAAAAAGTTTGCTGATGCTTTGCCTCCCCAATGGAGTAGTTTCTTGGAAATCCTGAAGTATAACGGAGTGTTGAAAACTACAAATATCAACGACTTCGTGCAGCTTCTGGAAAACAAGGATCAGAAGGAAACATTAAAGGCGAAGAGAGTTCCATTGCCACAAAATCCTGAAATGTATTGTGGAACTTCCAATACTTCGTCTGCAAGAACAGGTCCACATGCTCCTTTGCAAACGGCATTTGTCACAAGCACGGATATGTATGGCAATCCGGTGCAAGTTCCTGTAAAGCCACCTCCTACCACAGATATGTATGGAAATCCAATACAACCACCTCCTCCTCCTCCTCCTGCTCAACAACAACGTGCATGTTATGGAGGAACATCATCTGCTGGTCAACAGTCAAAGCCAAGTACAGTACAGCTCGACACTTCCAGCTTCTCTAAAGTCAGTGTAGAAGTAGCTAAGGAACACATGGAGCTACTTAACACTGTAGTGAGCGCGTACTGTGGGTTAATAGAAGGTCAGATTGGCAACATTAATCTGACACAAGAAGATTATAGGCAGATTGATAAAGAAGAGATGGACTTGATGGATATCAAGTGGGCCTTTGCGAGTGCTGTGAGAAGAGCAAAGGATTGGATGGAAAGTACTGGCAGAACCAGCTTGGAAAGTAAGAGAGACACCAAGTATGGGTTCGATAAACAGGCAGTGAAGTGTTTCAACTGTGGTGAACGGGGTCACTTTAAGAGGGAATGTACAAAGCCAGCCCAGCACGGGAACCAAAACCCCTTCAGAAATCAAGGCAACCAACAGAACAGAAACAATGAGCGTACATTGGTGCCTGTCAACAACCAAACCAACCGGGCACTTGCAGTTCAGGTGGATGAAGGTTGTGACTGGTCAATCCAGTTGGGTGGTGATGCTCCCGATGGAACAGCATGTTTTGCTCAGATTGTGAAGGAGCTAGTTCACACCAGTGGTGGAGAATCTTCTGCCAGTGGTGGTGAATCGTCTGAAGATGAAGACTCTTCTGGGTACAGCAGGAGTGTCGATGAAGAATCATCCAATTCTGGTGATGATCATGTGGGTGAGACATCTAATGTTTCGGATGATGCTGACTTTGATGAACTCTTGGAGGAAGCTGCAGCAGAAACTCAAAGAAGATCTATTCTGGTGGATCAAGCTGCTTATACTTCGTCTTCTCTCCATTCAGCCTTTATGGCTAATGTCGACGGTTCATCAAGTCAGGTATGTGTCGATGAACCCACTGCTGTTAATTGTGATGAATGTGCTAGGTTGCATGCTAGGTATGCTGACTTAGAAGGAAACATGTCTGAGTTGCAAGCCAAACATGATGCTTTACAAGCTAGTTTGTTTGACTTGCAAGACAAACATAGTTCCTTGAGTGCTGAGTGGTGTGACTTGCAAAGCAAGCATGAGGCTTTGCAAGAGAAATATGATGTGACATTCATCCACAATCAGAAGTTGACTGTGGATCTCTCAAAATGCACAGAAGCCAACATGTTTTATGAAAACCATGAAAAAGAATTTAAGTCAGTAATTGAGACCTTAAAGAAAGATAAAACTGAACTGACTAAAATGGTTTCAAGAAAACAAACTGATATTAATTTGTATATATCTCGCCTGGAGATTATGCAAAAAGAGATGGCTTGTGTGAAAACAGAAAGCGATGCGATCCAGCTTAAGCTAGACAGTTATTTGAGCTCTAGCTATGTGTTGGATCACATCATTGATGTTCAGAAGGAAAAGAGGGATGTCACATGCATTGGCTACAAGAAATGTCCACCACCAGTTAGACACAATTATGATGCCATGCCTGATGAAGAGGACAGGGTGTTCTTTGAACCTTCTGTGCCCCTAGATGTGAAAGAGTTTGCTGCAGGACTCGGATACCAAAAGGAAGTATCCTCAGATTCAGATGTGTCAGCAGATACATTTGTAAGTGCTGAACAGAATCAAGATCCTCCAGTTGTGATTGAGGATGCTGATTCTTCTGATGATGAATCTGATGATATTGTTCCAGCAAAGTCTGATGCGGTAGCCAAAAATGAGGACATACCTCTCGAGAATCACATTCTATGTGATCCCCCTGTAAAACCCGCTACGACTGTTGCAACTGAGTCCTCATCTGCAGAAGAGCCGGAGAGTGTGAATTTGCTGTACACTCTAGTTGGTGATGAGAAAATTTACTCAGACAAAGATTTTCCCATTAAGAATGTTAATCAATCCTTAATCTGCAAAGTCTTTGAAAATTCGACAAGTAAGTTTTTGGGAAAGACAGGACCACGTGTTACAGTTACACAGTGTCCTCCTATTCCAAAGGCTGAAATTCGAAAACAATTGGGCAACAAGAAATTACCAACAGTGCCAAAACAGCAAAATCACACCAAGCCCAAAGCAAAATCACTGGCTCAAACTCAAAAGAAGCCGAATCAGAAGAAAAACAAGAATGTAAACTTTGTGAAATCGACGGGAACGGACAAAATTGAAACGTTTGAAAATAAATCTAACTTAGATTTTGTCAAGAAAGCTACTGTTTTGAAAAGAAATGAACAAAACAGTTCACAGCCTAGTACCTCGGGTTCACAAAGTTCAACATCATCGGCTAAGCGATCACATGATACTTCGGGGTTTGTAGAACGAAGATCATGTTTTGAGTGTGGAACCATTGGACATATAATTAGAAATTGTCCATATCTTCATAAGCAAAAGGAAAAGGTTGATGATCCCCGTGGCAAGACTGACCGTAAGCCATCTGTTTCCACAAAACAAGATCCCCGACTTGTAAAAGAAAGGGAAAAGAAACAGAAACGCCTACAGGTCAAGAAGATTGAGAAAGCAATTAAAATCGATGTGGTTCAAAAACAATCTGTTGCTGTAAAACCAGAAAATTCTAAAACTTCAAACAATCAAGAAGTTAAAATTTTAAAGAAAGACACTGGTAAAACAAAACAGACCTGGAAACCTAAATCGGTTACTGAATCAGGGGGACCATCACAATTCACCAACCATCAAAGACAAGAAGTTATTGTCATTGATGAAAATGGGAGACCCAAGACCACAATGGCTTGGGTCCCCATCTCCAACTAATTCATTTGAGTTCATGTGCAGGGTGTTCCAGGAGGAACTGTCAGTAGTCATTGGATTGTTGATAGTGGGGCATCCAGGCACATGACAGGCGACATGAAGCTTCTCTACGACGTCAAAACTATTAGAGGAGGTTATGTTGCTTTTGCTGGAGATAAAGGTGGATATATAACGGGTGAAGGAATGATATCCAACGGGATTGTCAGTTTTGACAAGATCAACTTTGTGCAACAACTTGATCACAATCTTCTTAGTGTTTCTCAAATTTGTGACAAGCAATTTTCAGTACACTTTGATGCTAATGGATGTTACGTGCTGAAACCTGGCTTCAAAATTCCAAAAGAATGGATTCTCTTGTCGGCTCCAAGGATAAATGATTTGTACGTCCTTGACATGAGCCAAGCTATTACTACGTCTGCACAAGCAACTTGTTTCGTTTCAAAAGCCACAGAAAAAGACACTATCTCTTGGCACAGACGAATGGGTCACATTCACTTACGCAAAATGAATCATTTGGTTTCAAATGAATTGGTGAATGGTGTTCCCCTCAAAAATTTCCATCTTCAAGACGTCTGTGTTTCGTGCCAGAAAGGAAAGCAAACGAAGAAGAAGCACCCTACAAAGAAGATCAACACGGTGGCAGTTCCTCTTGAACGTTTGCACATGGATTTGTTCGGTCCTGTCAAGCACAAGAGTATTCGGGGTGATCAATACTGCCTTGTGATAACTGATGACTATTCAAGATTTTCCTGGGTGGCGTTCATGGCACACAAGAGTGAAACCTTTGGCATCATCAAAAACTTGATCATTCAGATTGAGAATTTGTATAAGTTAAAGGTTAGGCGGATACGTAGCGACAATGGTACTGAATTTAAAAATCATTCCATGACGGAGTTCTGCACTTCAAAGGGTATTCTTCATGAGTTTAGTGCAGCTTATACTCCTCAACAGAATGGTGTCGCTGAACGTAAGAACCGCACATTGATCGAGACTGCTAGGACAATGTTGGTAGAGTCACAGTTGCCCATTCCATTCTGGACTGAAGCTGTGGCCTCTGCATGTTATACATTGAACAGAGTCCTTACAGTCAAAAGGCACAACAAGACCTGCTTTGAGCTTCTTCAAAAACGGAAACCAGATTTGTCTTATCTAGAACCGTTTGGAGCTCCATGCACAATCATCGATCCTAATGGAAAGTTTGGGGCAAAAGCAATTGATGGATACTTTCTTGGGTATGCCACCCCTAACTTACGAGTCTGGAATCTAGAGACTAAAAGGGTCGAGGAATGGTCTGAGGTCAGAGTACAAAGGCACACCTTGCCAGTCAAAAATCCGGGTCAACCTTGGATGTTTGAGTACGATGACTTCTTCAATTCGATCAATGTTGAAACAGTTGAAGAAAATGTTGCGGCTAGGATGTTTTTCGAGAGTGACAATGCAACAGTTTCACCGGTGGTTCGTCCAATTCTTGTTAATCAAGAACCATCTTCTTCGGTGAACAATAATACTCTCAACAATGAGGATTTTCATGATGCAAATGAATTGAACGAATCTTCAGAGGATGATGAATTTCTAGATGCAGATCAAGAAGCCCCAACAACAGTAGTTCATGGTACTTCAGAGGGTACTCCTCCAGTGGATGCCCATAGAACAGCTGAGGCTACTGCATCATCCTCTTCGTCAATTCCAGGCCTTGAATTGGTTTTTGATCTTAATCTCAACAACCTGGGTATAAATGTTCCAGTTCCAGATAATCCAGAAACAAGGATTCATAATACCCATCCTCAACAAAACATCATTGGAAATGTGCAAAGTGGCGTTCAAACAAGAAACATGTTGCGAAACAACAACAATGCAGGCTTGTATGCAGCTATTCGAGAATCCGGGCAACAAAACGATTGGTCCTTCGCGTGTTATGTCTCACAGGAAGAACCAAGAACGTGGAAAGAAGCCTTGAAAGATAACGCTTGGGTTGAAGCAATGCAGGAAGAACTGCAACAATTCCAGAAGCTGGGTGTCTGGAAACTCGTAGAGAAACCTGCTGGATACAAGAAGATTGGTACCCGTTGGGTTTTCAAATGCAAAAAGGATGACTGCGGAGTTGTTATCCGAAACAAAGCACGTTTAGTCGTTCAAGGTTTTCGTCAGATTGAAGGGATCGACTACAACGAAGTCTATGCACCTGTTGCACGTCTTGAAGCAATTCGAATCTTTCTAGCCTATGCGTCCTTCAAAGGATTCAAGGTTTATCAGATGGACGTGAAAAGTGCATTCTTACATGGTGTGGTTGAAGAAGAGGTATATGTCGAACAGCCTCCAGGTTTTGAAGATCCTATCCATCCCGATCGGGTTTGGTTGCTCAACAAAGCTCTCTATGGTCTTCATCAAGCACCACGAGCTTGGTATGCAACCTTATCACACTATCTGCTGGAGAACGGTTTTCGTAGAGGTCTTATCGACTGTACTCTTTTCATCAAAGAACAAGATGGAGATCTTCTTCTGGTACAGGTATACGTTGATGATATTATTTTTGGTTCTACTAATGATGTCTTGTGTAGGGAATTCGAGCGCATCATGCAGGATAAATTCGAGATGAGTGCTATGGGGGAAATGACCTTCTTCTTGGGCCTACAAGTACAACAAACAGAGTCTGGGATATTCATCCATCAGACTAAATATGTTGGTGACATCTTGAGCCGGTTCCAGATGTCTGATGCAACGCCCATTGGTACCCCATTGCCAACAAATCACGGAATTACTCCTGACTTGAAGGGAGAAGCTGTTAGCCCCTCAAACTATCGCGCAATGATCGGATCTCTTATGTACCTCACAGCATCAAGGCCAGACATAATGTACCCAACGTGCCTGCTTGCCAGATATCAAGTTAACCCGAAGGCCTCACATCTTGCAGCTGTCAAAAGGATTTTTCGTTATTTGAAGGCGTACCCTGACACCGGTCTGTGGTACCCTAGGGATAATAACTTTGAATTGGTAGCATTCAGTGATTCTGATTTTGGCGGATGCAAAATCGACGGTAAATCCACAACGGCTGGATGTCAGTTTTTAGGAAATCGCCTAGTCACATGGCAGTGCAAGAAGCAGACGTGCGTTGCTACATCAACATGCGAAGCTGAATACATTGCTGCCTCAAGTTGTTGCTCCCAAGTTCTTTGGATCCAACAACAAATGCGGGACTACGGTTTTGAATTCCTAACTACTCCTATTTACGTTGATAATTCTGCTGCTTTAGATATCACTAGAAATCCTGTGCAGCACTCAAAGACCAAACACATCGAAATCAAATATCACTTCATACGTGATTGCTTTGAGAAAAGGCTAATAGATGTTGTTAAGGTCCACACCGATGACCAACGTGCCGACTTATTTACCAAAGCATTTGACAAATCAAGATTTGACTTTTTATTATTGGTAAACGGCATTAAGGTCAAGCAAGAGTAAAACCACATCGGAAAATCATTTTTGTGAATATCTTTGTGTTTTAAATTTCTCTTAGTTTATTGATTTTAGGGGGAGTAAATCCAAAAATCTGAAAATTGGTTAAATCCAAAAATCTGAAAATCCAAAAACATCGAAAAATTTCAAAAACACAAAAACAATAGAAAAACAAAAATGAGTTTCCTGGCGAGCAAAAGAGAAAATGATAGTACATCAGTGGTCTATCCAAACCTCTCTAAACCTTAAATGAAAAACGATAAGCAGCTCTATATAAGATGTATCGGTAGGCTCACAATCATTTTAAAGTGTGCAGGGTGATATAAATCTTAAATCGACTGAAGACCAGGTGGGAACCATTCATTGGCATATGGTCTTAGTACCGAAATTTCGTTTGATAGATTGCCGAGGTTCTGAGATATTCGGTCTTTATGCTGCTTATCATCTGGGTATCATGGTTGTATCTTTTACCGAAAAATAACGGGGACGCAAGTCTAGATCTTCCATGATACTATACATACGTGTACATATTATATACTGCATACTGCATTCGACCTCAATAAGTGATAAACAATCACATGTCCATATCAAATAAGTGATAATATATCACATTTATCCGGGTGTCAAGTTCGTCTCTCTGCTGTACGGAAGTACTGACCTGTTCACGGACTTGCACCTGTGCCCTCATGCATATTGAAAATCAAGTTCCTCATCAATAAGTGATTATATCACATAGGGCTTGTTTTCAAATCAAAATAAGTGAGAATCTCACATCATATACGGTCAAACAGATGATAATCGGTATACTCACCGGTAAGATGAACCCTCGTGCATACCTTGATACGGGAATGTGTCGTGATGTGGATGAACACCGGTCGGTAAGTATAAATCATACATTAACGTATCCCCTCGCCATGATTACATCTGATAAGTTGAGCTTAAGTGGACAACAATACCGATAATTGTTATAGGATGCTTATCTTAATGTTAACTAACTGAACAACAAGAGTGTTTTGGCATGACCGTACACTGATATGATTCTCTTACCCTCGAAACTCGTAAAAAGAATGTTTGTATATATTTATTTATTTACTGCTTAACTTTTATTGTTTTCCTTTAAACAGTTTCGTCGTTTGGTGCATATCAGCACGACATTAGCGGTGATGTCGTTTGATAACACTCAAAGGATTTTAAATTGTTGTCCTTTAATTTTCAAAAATACCAAAAAGATTTTAGGTGTGTTTTAATATAAACTTTATAAAAGCCAAAAAGATTTTGTTTCTACTTTCTTTTCGATCGTACGATGTTGGAGCTCGAGTCTTCGTTACCTGAAACCTGACTGAAAACCGAACTGACTAAATCTTCATAAACGGTCAAAATTTGCAAGTTTTGAAAGTTAAAACTAAAATTGACAAATTTATTAAACTTTCAAACTGTCGGACGGTGTTTGATTGTGACATGGTCATACGTGTGTCATTTGTTTATGCTAACTATATTCCAAGCAGTGTTCTCATTACGCGTTTAGATTTCTTGCATGTGCAGATTCTAAAGGCTAGGAGAACATGGTCGATGACAAGCTTTGGAATGAAGACACGACGAGAAGGCGCTCAAAAGATGAAGATGATCGAGTTGCCACTGGCCATCATCAACACCACAAGGATCTCACTTCATAAAGATCAAGTCATTCACAAGCATAACTCAAGGGGGAGCTTATGTTAAGGGGGAGTTTGTCAACACACTTCCTACATGATACGGGTAGTTTGTTGATACACTCTCTGCTTTCAAGACGTGAAGACTTTGAAGATCCTCCGACAATGACGACTTGAAAGGACATCAGAGTTTTGAGAACTCGAAGACCAAAGACCATCGAAGTTCGAGACGAGTCTACAACTATAGAAGATAAAGACAAAGCTACAGCCAAGGGGGAGTTTGTTGGTGCACTTGTGTCTGTACTTTGTCTGTATTCGGTCACGATGTAAACGATGTCCTGATTAGTGTTGTAAGTTGACTAAGTCAACCATCCTCCGGTTTGACTTGGACAACAGTTTGTAAAATGTTGAAAGATGTTATGTGTCGAAGGATAAGAGATCGAAGGATAATATGGATCCTTCGATCTCATCGAAAGATATGTTTCGAATGATAGGTGATCTTTCGAGGTCCTTGCTGATCCTTCGAAAGCATTGTATTCGAAAGATGATCCTTCGGACCATCTATCGGATCCTTCGGTCAGACCTGCTGTGTATGGGTATAAATACCCATGAAGTGTGTTGTTTTGACTAGAGACTTGAGAGGCTTGTTAGATAGATGCACACACCGAAAGAAGAGAGTCTTCTTGAGAGCATTCTGTTCGAAACACACACACACACTTTGAGAGTTTACAAGTTAGATTTGTAAACATTGTGCTTGTAACCGAAACCTTCATACGTATTAATACATTGGTGTTAATCGGTGAACCTTGTGTGTTGTGTTTATACTTGTTTCATCCCGGTTTGCTTGCTAGCTTGGATTCCGCACTCGCTAGTGAGTTTGTATAACAAGGTTTAGGTTCGTCATCCTCCGTGAAAGGGACCTACAATTTGAGAACGATTGTGAACGATTGTGAACGATCGGAACTGAAAGCCGATGCGTTCGATTTATAGTTGCTGAACCTGGGTCTCTCGCGGCCCGCGTAACTAAGCCGAGGGCTTACGTGGCCCGCGTCAAAGCTAGTCAACAGACTAGCTTGTCCGGGTCATCAAGTAGGCCTGCCACGATAAGGACACGTGTCGGCCTGGGGTGTTGCCGTGTTCTCGGTCTCACGCGGCCCGCGTAAGTGTAAGCTAAGGCTTACGCGGCCCGCCTAAACTTAAGAAATCAACGAAATCAGGTTCCAACCCTTATACCGTCCGCGTAAGGATTGAGGTGGGTTCTACGCGGCCCGCCTCAGCTTAATTAAACTTGTTTTTAATTTATTTTTAATGCTATATTGTATTTCGGGCTCGGTTTTCACATACGGGGTGTATTTAAAGACATATTGAGACATTTTAAAATATAATTGGGTGTCGGAAATATTATGAGGGTGTCGGTTTTACATTGGGGTTGTTATAATATATATATATATATATATATATATATATATATATATATATATATATATATATATATATATATATATATATATATATATATATAGGGGAGAGTTCATTGGGGAACACCAAAAAAATGGGGAACTGGGGAACAGGGGCATTTTTGTCCAAACCATATTTCATTAAGTGCAGGTGTTTAAAAACATAATTCCATCCTCAATTGCAAACCCTAGCCCCACTGAACTACCACCACAACTGCTACCACCACCCAAATCGGAACCCTAGCTCATCCACCGTCGATAGAAATCAACACCGTCACACTCTTCATCTGCCACCGTCGATCCAGCGGAATATTTTCAGAGTGGAATCAAGATAACTTAGGGTATGAAAGTGAACTCATGTTGTGCTACTTTACGGATCTGGATCTCCGAAGGAGGTTCCGAGTCAACAAAATTGAAATGCTTCTGAATGATTTGTGCAATCCGAACCACCGCCTGGTTATACATGGTTCTAATACACACACGCATACTGAAGATCAACCTCTTTCGGTTTTTCGTTTCGTTCGTTCCGTTCCTCCGGCCGACCAACCACCGGTAAAAATGCCTCACTCTCTCTCTCTCTCTCTTCTTTCTCTCACTAGGTATGTATAACTGTTTGTATTTGTATATGTAGTGCGTGATTGACGTATGTATTGATTAATTTGTGTGTTGGTTTAGTCTGTAGTGTGTGATTGTCGTATGTATTTATCGATTTGTGTGTTGGTTTAGTCTGTAGTGTGTGATTGCCGTCGAAACAAGATTCGTTTGATCTAGCTTGTAAAAATAATGAGGTATTGTTATGTTTTAACTTTGAAGCCCTAAAATGTTTACAAATTTGTTGTTTATGGATTATCTATATTGTATTTGTCTATGCTTAGGTTTATATATAATTGTCATTGATATAATTTTAGTGGTTATTGATCCAAAAAGAACACTAGCAGTTTTTATTGTTAGTAATTTTACTTGTTTCCACATTCATGTTTCAAAAAATTATTAGGTTTTGATTTTGTTCTACTATAAACTTAAAATTTAACATGTTAAATTTCATTTAAGATGATAAATACGACTACTTAGGTTATATACAACAATCGGAAGCTTTGATTGTTTATCTGGTGTGCACCATCGGGTAAAGGCAACTCAGTGGATTTTTGGAACAAGCTTTGGATTAAGGGTGTTTGTCTAAAAATCGTTTTCCTAGCCTTTTCAGTATTAGTTGGTATAAAAAGGTTATGGTGATGGAGTGTTACAAAAGGGTGGGGTAGGCTTAATCTGGGATTTGGGCTAGAAAAGGGCGTCTACAAATACTGAAAAATCGGAATTTAATTAGTTGTTGGAGGTTCTTGCTCTGTTGGATATTCAAAGAAGAACGATGTCTGGTGGTGGAAGTCGGGTGAAATGGTTGTCGATTTCTCTGTTAAACAGGTGAGGAAGGATCTGAACGATAGCATGTATCCAGTGGTGAAGGGTCATCAGTTCAAATGGAGCTCGATGGCAGAGCTGAAAGTCATGTTTTGTCTGGAGGGCTGCTGTAGACTGGATTGCTACGGCAGATTCTTTGGTGGCTCGGGGGTTACGGTCGAGGAAGGGAGGTGTCCGAGATGTGGGGCTTTTCTTTGGATAATTGGAGCGAATTTAGGGGGCTGGAGTTCGGCTACATGGTTTCTGTCCTTTTATATTTCTTGGTGTTGGTCATGTGTTATTATTTTTTGTTATACTTTTTCTTAGCAGCTAGCTAAGATTTTGGTGTAATAAAATTGTTCTCGTTTGCTGTAAAAAAAAGGAGATAGATCGATTTCAAACTTTTCATGTTTTCAGCAAATAAACAAGTTATTAGCTAATTGTTGTTGATTTTATTTTGTGATGGTGTGATTTAGAATGTTTTGTGATATGTTTTGTTTGTAGTTTTTCTTGTATACAAATGACATGCATACATGTCTATGAATCGTTCTTGAGCCCATTGCTCTGGTTTTGTTGCATTCTTACCACGAGCAACACTGCCATTTATATATTCATTTATTAGTCCATACTTAGGAATCTTGTTCTATTAGCCTCTGTTTCAGGTTTTCAACATAAAATAGCTTTTAATTTGCTTATAAAACTATAAAAGAAAGGCCTATATGGGTTCTGTGGTCTAAAATTGCTTAATTTTTTTTGTGACAACGCTAGCTTTAATGGCTTCTGTTGGATGATGTGTTGACTTGTTCAGAAATCAAGACTCTTATTGAAGATGGTAGTGCTCCAGTTCATTTGTTAGAATCAGGTGGAATCTTGAATTCATAGATGAGATATTAATGAAATTGTTAGCCAAAATAGACATTTAGTCGGGTCAAACGGAATCTTGAATTCCAGTTATGTCTGGTCTAGAAAACCAAACACAAGCTTAGTTTATCGGCCCGAAATGTTAAGCGTTGTAAAACTGTATGTAAACAATCTCCCATTATTTGGAGCTCAGTTTGAAAGAATACTTAGCTTCTGGTTAAGAGCAACATGTGTTGGCTATAGAGGCAGCCAACTTTAATGTGTCATGGCTTCGAGCTCACTTGAACATCATCCGCAAAAGGAAGGAGGCCAGCAAGAAGTGCAGTTTGCTTATGAAACGAAAGTAAACACCGTTTTGGTTAAGACGGCTGCTCAAGTGGATCTTCGAGAGAGATGTGTGGAGTTCATGGCTACGTAAGAATGGTTTGAAGAGGCTAAAAGATGTGTGAGAGTATTCCATCTTGTTGAAAAGAATCCAAATGACAATATCTTGGAATCTAAAGGTAGTATAGACGCATGGGCAATTATTACTAAATTGCCTTGAAACATCTTATATTTTGTCGAACAGGGCGCGGCCTTTTTTCCAAAGACGAGGATTTGATTTTGTTTGTATATTAATAGTCAAAAACTCGCGAAGGTGTAGACTGCACAACGCAAGAAAAACAGGTTTCCCTGCAAGTATGTTTTGATAATCATTTCCAATCTGTGCATTGCATGTGTTAACTATTCTGTAGGTTTCTTTACTTATCAATTTTTTACTTTTGAAGAATGTTTTTGAATGTGTATCCCCTAAAGGGGTGGCTCAAGTGGGGCTATTCCGAATGATTTTATCTACTTACTGCAGAGAATTACTGCATGAATGGGGCTAAACGATGTAGAATATCACTGCATGATTTCGTCATTAATAAAACTTAACGAGCTTAAAGAAGTTGAAGATCTATACAACGAATGGGAATCCATTTCCGTAATTGGAGATTCACGGCTCCCGAATTTGATCCTTGCAGCGTATATCAACAAAAACAATATCAAAATGGCGGAAGTGTTTTTTGAAAAACGGGTTGTCGGGAAAGCAATCGTTCCAAGTTACACTTCATTTAAATAAAAAAAAAACAAATTCTTAACATGTTAAATATATTTTTAACATAATAAAATATTTTCTTAACATGTTAAATATATTTTATTGGTTTATTTTTAAAAACTAATTGTTTTAGATTAATATGAAATATAATTTTGTTTTCCAACTTTATGTGTTGTATCTAATATAAGCACGACGAATTATATTGATTGATTTTTTTAATTATTATCAATCGCAAGGCACGTCTTGTGTCACCATGGTTTCCTAGATCACGAGTGATCTGGGTGAGATCGGAGATACATCACCTCATAGAAGGTTAGGAGCTTTCCCGACAATATACCATTGTGAATGTTTATGACACGTTAAATAATGTAAAAAGACTAAAATTTGTTTATAAATAAAATAATTAATTCTTAACATGTTAAATATATGATATTGGTTTATTTAAAAATAATAATTGTTTCATATTAATATGAAATATAATTTGATTTTTCAACTTTATGTGTTGTATCTGATACGAGCACAACGAATTATAGATTGAATATTTTAATTTTTATTAATCGCAAGGTACGTCTTGTGTCACCGTGGTTTTTCTAGATCACAAATGATCCAGGTGAGATCGGAGATATATCACCTCGTAGAAGGTTAGGAGCTTTCCTGATAATATACCATTGCGAATATTTATGACACGTTAAAAAATTTAAAAAGACTAAACATTTGTTTATAGATAAAAAAAACAAATTCTTAACATGTTAAATATTTTTTTAATAAAATAAAATATTTTCTTAACATGTTAAATATATTTTATTGGTTTATTTAAAAAAATGTTTCAAATTAATATGAAATATAATTTGATTTTTTCAACTTTATGTGTTGTATCTCATACAAAGCACAACGAATTATATTGATTAATTACTATTAATCCCAAGGTACGTCTTGTGTCACCATGGTTCCTAGATCACAAGTGATCCGGGCGAGATCGGAGATACATCACCTCGTAGAAGGTTAGTAGCTTTCCTAACAATATACCATTGAGAATATTTATAACATGTTAAATAATATAAAAAGACTAAATATTTGTTTATAAATAAAAAAATAAATTCTTAACATGTTAAATATTTTTTTAACATAATAAAATATTTTCTTAACATGTTAAATATATTTTATTGGTTTATTTAAAAAATTAACTGTTCTAAATTAATATGAAATATAATTTGATTTTTCAACTTTACGTGTTGTATCTCATATAAGCACAACAAATTATATTGATTGATTATCTTAATTTTTATTAATCACAAGGTATGCCATGTGTCACCATGGTGTCCTAGATCACAAATTATCCAGGTGAGATCGTAGATAAATCACCTCGTAGAAGGTTAGGAGCTTTCCCGACAATATACCATTGCGAATATTTATGACACGTTAAATAATAGAAAAAGACTAAACATTTGGTTATAAATAAAAAATAAATTCTTAACATGTTAAATATATGTTATTGGTTTTTAAAACTAATAATTGTTTAAGATTAATATGAAATATATTTTCATTTTTCAACTTTATATGTTGTATCTGATATTAGCACAACAAATTATAGATTGATTATTTTAATTTTTATTAATCGCAAGGTACGTCTTGTGTCACCATGGTTTTTTTTAGATCACAAATGATTCGGGTTTGATTGGAGATAAATCATCTCGTAGAATGTTAGAAGCTTTCCTGACAATATACCATTGTGAATATTTATGAAACGTTAAATAAATTAAAAAGACTAGACATTTATTTATAAATAAAAAAACAAATTCTTAACGTGTTTAATATTTTTTTAATATCATAAAATATTTTCTTGACATGTTAAATATATTTTTTGTTTATTTAAAAAAATGTTTCAGAGTAATATGAAATATAATTTGATTTTTCAACTTTATGTGTTGCATATCATATAAGCTCAACGAATTAAATTGATTAATTATTATTAATCGCATGGTACGTCTTGTGTCATCATGGTTCCTAGATCACGAGTAATCCGGGTAAGATCGGAGATACATCACCTCGTAAAAGGTTAGAAGCTTTCCCGACAATATACCATTGAGAATATTTATGACACGTTAAATAATATAAAAAGACTAAATATTTGTTTATAAATAAAAAAATAAATTCTTAACATGTTAAATATTTTTTAACATAATAAAATATTTTCTTAACATGAGCACAAAGAATTATAGATTGATTATTTTAATTTTTATTAATCGCAAGGTATGTCTTGTGTCACCATGGTTTTTTTTAGATCACAATGATCCGGGTGAGATCAGAGATAAATCACCTCGTAGAAGGTTAGAAGCTTTCCTGACAATATAATATTGCGAATATTTATGACACGTTAAATAATCTAAAAAGACCAAACATTTGTTTACAAATAAAAAACAAATTCTTAACATGTTAAATATTTTTTTTAATATCATAAAATATTTTCTTAACATTTTAAATATTTTTTTTAATATCATAAAATATTTTCTTAACATGTTAAATATATTTTATTGGTTTATTTAAAAAAATTTGTTTCAGATTAATAAATATGAAATATAATTTGATTTCTCAACTTTAAGTGTTGTATCTCATATAAGCAAAACGAATTATATTGATTAATTATTATTAATTTCAAAGTAAGTATTGTGTCACCATGGTTCCTAGATCACAAGTGATCCGGGTTAGATCGGAAATACATCACCTCGTTGAAGGTTAGAAGCTTTCCTGACAATATACCATTGAGAACACTTATGACACGTTAAATGATATAAAAAGACTAAATATTTGTTTATAAATAAAAAATAAATTCTTAACATGTTAAATATTTTTTAACATAATAAAATATTTTCTTAACATGTTAATTATATTTTATTGGTTTATTTAAAAATAATAATTGTTTCAGATTAATATGAAATATAATTTCATTTTCCAACTTGATATGTTGTATATGATATAAGCACAACAAATTATAGATTGATTATTTTAATTTTTATTAATCGCAAGGTGCGTCTTGTGGTACCATGGTTTTCTTTAGATCACAAATGATTCGGGTTTGATCGGAGATAAATCACCTCGTAGAAGGTTAGGAGCTTTCCTGACAATATACCATTGCGAACATTTTTGACACGTTAAATAGTTTAAAAAGACTAAACATTTGTTTATAAATAAAAAAAGAAATTCTTAACATGTTAAATATTTTTTTAATATCATAAATCATTTTCTTAACATGTTAAATATATTTTGTTGTTTATATAAAAAAATTAATGTTTCAGATTAATATATTAATATGAAATATAATTTGATTTTTCAACTTTATGTGTTGTATCTCATATAAGCTCAACGAATTATATTGATTAATTATTATTAATCTCAAGGTACGTCTTGTGTCACCATGGTTCCTGGATCACGAGTGATCCGGGTAAGATCGGAGATATATCACCTAGGAGAAGGTTAGAAGCTTTCCCGACAATATACCATTGAGAATATTTATGACACGATAAATAATATAAAAAGACTAAATATTTGTTTATAAATAAAAAAATAAATTCTTAACATGTTAAATAATTTTTAACATAATAAAATATTTTCTTAACATGAGCACAACCAATTATAGATTGATTATTTTAACTTTTATTAATCGCAAGGTACGTCTTGTGTCACCATGGTTTTTTTTAGATCACAAATGATCCGGGTGAGATCAGAGATAAATCACCTCGTAGAAGGTTAGAAGTTTTCCTGATAATATATCATTACGAATATTTATGACACGTTAAATAATTTAAAAAGCCAAAATTTTGTTTATAAATAAAAAAACAAATCCTTAACATGTTAAATATTTTTTTTAATATCATAAAATATTTTCTTAACATGTTAAATATATTTTATTGATTTATTTAAAAATAAATGTTTCAGATTAATATGACATATAATTTGATTTTTCAACTTTATGTGTTGTATCTCATATAAGCTCAACGAATTATATTGATTAATATGAAATATACCAATGCGAATATTTATGACACTTTAAATAACTTAAAAAGATTAAACATTTGTTTACAAATAAAAAAACATATTCTTAACATGTTAAATATTTTTTTAATATCATAAAATATTTTCTTAACATGTTAAATATATTTTATTGGTTTATTTAAAAAAAATTTGTTTCTGATTAATATGAAATATAATTTGATTTTTCAACTTTATGTGTTGTATCTCATATAAGCACAACGAATTATATTGATTAATTATTATTAATCGCAAAGTAAGTATTGTGTCACCATGGTTCCTAGATCACGAGTGATCCGGGTTAGATCGGAGATACATCACCTCGTAGAAGGTTAGAAGCTTTCCCAACAATATACCATTGAGAATATTTATGACACGTTAAATAATATAAAAAGACTAAATATTTGTTTATAAATAAAAATAAATTCTTAACATGTTAAATATTTTTTAACATAATAAAATATTTTCTTAACATGTTAAATATATTTTATTGGTTTATTCAAAAATAATAAATGTTTCAGATTAATATGAAATATAATTTGATATGTGTTGTATCTAATATGAGCACAACGAATTATAGGTTGATTATTTAAATTTGTATATTGATTTATTTAAAAATAACAATTGTTTCAGATTAATATGTGTTGTAAATAAAAAATAATAATAATTTTCACATATATTATTTCGTCAAATAAAGTTGAATAGAAACTAATTTGATCAATGCAAACTCTCATTATACAAAACTTATTTTCACATGTTTGGTAAAACAAAGTCGAATCGAGTTTAGTTGATCAATGTAAACAATCATTTAACATGTTAATTTTTTTAACATTTTGAGCCCGCATAGACTTCAAACATAACTTTAATTTAATATTTCGAACTCTAATTCGAAATTCATTATATAATTTGGTCAAATAAAGTTGACTCGAACCTAGTTGATTAACGCAAACTCTCATTTAACATGTTAAAATTCATTACACAAAATTTATTTTAATATGTTTGGCCAAATAAAGTCAAATCGAGCTTAATTGATCAATGCAAACAATTATTTAACATGTTAAATTTATTTATTTTAACATTTTGAGCCCGCATAGACTACAAACAAAACTTTAGTTTAATATTTCAAACTCGAATATGAAATTCAATATATATTTTGGTCAAATAAAGTTGAATCGCATCTAGTTGACCAATGCAAACTCTCTTTAAACATGATAAAGTTTATCATACAAAACTTGTCTTAACATGTTTGGTAAAATAAAATCGAATTTACTTGATAAATGCAACACTCGTTTAACATGTTAAATTAATTTTTTAAACAATTTGAGCCCGCGTAGACTTCAAACAAAACTTTAATTAAATATTTCGAACTCTAACCCGAAATTCAATATATAATTTGGTCAAATAAAGTTGACTCGAACCTAGTTGATTAATGCAAACTCTCATTTAACATGTTAAAATTTATTATACAAAATTTAGTTTAATATGTTTGGTCAAATAAAGTCAAATCGAGCTTAATTGATCAATGCAAACAATTATTTAACATGTTAAATTTATTTATTTTAACATTTTGACCTCGCATAGACTACAAAAAAAACTTTAATTTAATATTTAAGACTCTAATATGAAATTCAATATATAAACTTTAATTTATATTTCGAACTATAATCCGAAATTCAATATAGAACTTGGTCAAAAAAAGTTGACACATACCTAGTTGATCAATGCAAACTCTCATTTAAGATGTTAAAGTTTATGGTCCGAAACTTATTTTAACATGTTTGGCCAAATAAAGTTAAAACGAACCTAGTTGATCAATGTTAACTCTCATTTAACATGTTGAAGTTTATCATACAAAACTTATTTTAACATGTTTGGTCAAACAAAGTCGAATCGAGTTTAGTTGATTGATGTAAACGCTCATTTAACATGTTAAATTTATTTATTTTAATATCTTTAGCCCGTATAGACTCCACACAAAACATTATTTTAATATTTTAAACTCTAATCCGAAATTAAATAGGTCATTTCATCAAATAAAGTTGAAACAAACCTAGTTAATCAATGTTAACTCTCATTTAACATGTTAAATTTTATCGTACAAAACTTTTTTTCACATGTTTGGTGAAATAAAGTCGAATAGAGTTTAACTGGTCTTTGCAAACGCTCATTTAATATGTTAAATTTATTTATTTTAATATTTTGAGCCTATTGAGCCTATATTGACTCCACATAAAACTTTATTTTAATATTTTGAACTCTAATCCGAAATTCGATATATAATTTGGTAAGCAAAGTTGAATCGAATCTAGTTGATCAATGCAAACTATCATTTAACATGTCAAATTTATCTATATTTATCTAACATCACAATTCTTGCTTTATTAACCCTAGAAACTTTTCACAACTAATCCGAATCGAATATTATATATGCAAACTTCACATGATTCAGATCAGATTGTAATAACATAAGGTTTATACACAAATAAAAACATAATACACATAATTACAAGAAGAAAACAATATTATAAATAGTTTTGTTGCCTTTAAAGCTGCATCTAACCAGCTGTGTCAATAAGAACAACGGCTGACCCGTTCGGGTAGCCTAATGAATTGCTTCCTTAGCAACGATTGCATGATCTTCTCATAACCCTTTTCCAAAATAGGGATCTGCAAGCAAAACGTAATTTTAATTTAGCATCATAGTTACAAGGCATGACAATATCATGATCAAGAGGCCAAATATCATACCTGGAGCCTACGAGCATGAGTACGCAGCTGCTCAACTGCTTCTGAATGGAATGTGTCACATGCAGCCATCATGACATTGACATCATGCTCCCGCAGCCACTACACTACGTGTACATGTTTGCATTCCTAATTAGTTTATCTTTTATGAACACATGAAGCATTGAAAGTGACTGGTGATCATGCCTTGGCAAGATTAGTAGACTTTCCTACTCCATTAACTCCCACAAAAACCACAACATATGGTTTATGTTGTTCTTTAGTAACATGAGCATCCCTCGTAGTCAATATTGAGCGCCTCAATGATGGCTAAGAAACCAATCAAGAAAGATACCTCTTCTTGAAAATGGGAATTTTGAAAGTAACTGTCATGTTGAGTTTGAGCAGAAACTCAACCTCTACAAGTTTCTGCAAGATTTCCTCTGTGCTTTCTCGGCTACTCTGCCTCTGTACCCTTGGTCACTACTCACTAGAAAGGAAACTGGATTACATTGCTGAGATAGTCCCAGGTGTAATCCACATTTTGACCCTATTCCTGAACCACTATTTCATATATTAACTCTAATGCAGCTTTAGATGGACTTGATTCATGCACTAAGCATGGATGATAGAACCATGTGACAAAACCCCTTATTCTCAACCACGAGATTCTGCTAATGATAAAAAAAGATATTAGTCCATAAATAAATTAAAAACTGAAATAAGAAAGAACATTATGTGACCATGTTTCTTGAATGTCCCTCAACGACACTAGCAAAATAATTCTCATATATAAAAGAAGATGCGGTGTGATCTCATCCTATCATCTTGGTTTAATTCGAGACATTTGGTCCCCAAAAGTCAAAGCACGAGACAGACGTCTATGTACAAAACTACATGAGGTGCATATATATCTGTTTCACATATAAACCTTTCCTACATCCCATATATTGCTTTGCATATAAACCTCCTAAGACCCTAATTTTGATACAAAACTACATCAGTAACACCATTCCCTATCATATGATATATAACCTACTCTACATCAGTTCATAATAATTTCATGTGTAAAAGCAGCACACAAAAGCACAAAGTAAAGCCATAGTTAAATCACAGAAATCGAACAGATAACATATGTTCAGGATCTTACGGTGGTGGTGGTGGTCGACCAGCAGCAGCGACGGCTGTTGTTGTTGTCGTCTGGGTGAAACGAGCGGAGTAGCAGGGCCGACGATGACGATGACGGGAATTCGAAGGTGGCGATGGTGTAAGGAACAGAGCAGCAGCAGCGATGATATGTTGTTGTGTGTGGCTTTTGAGGCTCAGTTCTTTCTAGTGAGTAAGTTTTCTGGTAAGCAGTCGGTTCTTTCTTCTTGCTTCTTCTTCTCCCTGAAAGCAAGGAAGTATAATATAAAGCTCAATAAATATATGAATCATTCTCATTGATCAATGAAGTGTTCAGAATCACAAAAGCAAATGAAGTACCTCTCAACATATCCTCAACTTCATCAGTTTTCGATTAAAAATCAACCAACGAATTAGCGTTTTGCTCACCTGCACATGTTTCCGGTTTTTGTGCATCAAAAGAACAATTGCAAAAATAATGAAAGATAATAAAATTCGTCACAAATCTATAAACGAGATTCTTATATCTAAAAATCATGCGAATTTAAACATTTAACATGTATAATGATTGAAACACTTAACTGGTCGATTTTAACATGTAAAACCATCAACAATTTAGTTAGTCCTTTTAAACAAACATCTATCAATATATATGCAGATATGTATAATCTCCATCAAAACTTCAGATTAAACAAACACTGATCAATATGTATGCAGACATGTACGTATCTATCCAGAGAAATGTTTCCGAAATGATATTCCTATAATCAATCATGCATCTATTTGAAAACTCAAACTAACGTTTCAATCTCCTTTAAAAATATAATTATTTAACATGTTAAACAAAAGTAAAACTAAAATAGATGCACAAGAGCAAATAATAATATACCTTAATCGAATATATATATATTCGATTAAGATAAAAATAGAATGTTGAATATAAGTAAAACTAAAATATAATTATTGTATGTGTGTTTAAAATATTGTTTCATATGACAAATACTATAGAAAAAACAAATTAATAAACAAGTTAAACAAAAGTAAAACTAAAAGGTTGAAATCTAAATTCACATAAGAGCAAATAATATACCTGTATGTACGAGACTTTGTAAGTAGCTTGAATTGAACTTTCAAGGATCTGTCAGGTTCTTGAGTAACATTTAAAGCCACTGTAGTCTATGTTGAGAATAAAAATATCAATTAACATGTTAAAAATTCACTTCAGATCTACAAGAATACTTCAGATCAATGAGCCACAACACGAATTTCACTTCAAAAAACTAATTAAAATCTAGATCATCGTCGGTGAATACCTGTATATCAACATATATATGAATGAATCTAATCACTTAATCACACACTAAGAATATAATTAACAGACCTGATCATCTTAAGCACGAACAATGGAAGAACGAACAGATCTGTTCATCTTTGAAACCGCTGGAACAGAATCGGAATCAAAAGTAACAGATCTGATCATCTCTTAAACCGCCGGAAGAATGTCGGAATCAGAATTAACAAATCTAAGCATCTTTCAAACAGCCGGAAGGAGATCGAGATCGAAATCAGAATTAACATCCATATCATCTCTGAAACCGCCGGAAAGAGATCGGAATTGGTAGCCGGAAGCAAAGAATCAGTGGGTGTCGTGTGGCAGAGGGTTGAGTTCTCCGGCGAACTACGCAATACTCTCCAGCGACCTAATTAAAACTTTTCATAAATTCCAAATATGCCCCTCCGTGTTTTTTAAACCTTACAAATCTAATCTAATCTTAACCATTGATTAACTTAATCCAAGGGTGTTCCCTGGTTCCCCACTTTTTTGGTGTTCCCCAATGAACCCCACAATATATATATATATATATAGGGTAGGGATCAAGAGTGAACCATGTTTAAATTGTGAACAAAAACGAACAGATCCTGGCCGTTGGATGAAGATATCTTGATTATAGGATTTTAATGGTTTTTAAATTAATTAAAACAATAAATTGATATATAATAACCGAATAAGGGCATTGTTGTAATTTTTATTCTCTCACATCACATTGTTATTTATTTTTGGAAGCCACTAACAATGATTTTCATTTTTTTATCGTGATCCTAACTAAATCACATATTACAATTTTTTTTTTAATTTGGCGAATACATCATCCTCTCTTTTAATATTAAAAATATGACCTTATATGCAAATGTTGAAGTTAATCATAATACTATTTAATATTCTTTTGCGCACATATGTGAAATACTATTATACATGTATGTATAATGGTTATAATATATTAATGTTTATAAGTAAAAAAATATGTACATATGTGTATATAAAACAAAATTTATTTAAACAATCACCATACACATTTTTATAAAGAACAAGCAGTCACTGAACATCAACTATAAGTATATAGACATGTGTATAAAAACTAATTGCTTAGCGAACAACAATTATACACATGTGTATAAAAAACAAACAATCACTTAACAACTATACACATGTGTATAAAAACAAATACTCACCAAACAACTACTAGATCTATACAAAAAGAATTAAAATTTGTTTACAATTAAAAAAATAAAAAGCGCATGAAAATTGGAACGGTTACCTAAACATGCATGGTAACTGATTAATCAATTTTAACATTTGTTTGCAATTAAAAAAATTAATTTAAATGAAAATACGAAACAGTTACCTAACATGGTAACTGCTTTTAATTAATTAATTTTAAAATTTGTTTACAACTAAAAAATTAAGTTAAATGACAATCGTACCCTTATATTTAGTGAAGAAGATCTATGGCCAGGATTTGTTCGTTTTGTTCACAAATAGGGAAGTGTTCATAAATGAACTTAACTCTATATATATATATATATATATATATATATATATATATATATATATATATGGAGGTTCATTTGAGAACAAAATTTAGTTGAGAAGAAAAAGAATAAAGGGTACAATTGGAAAATATTTAGTAGTTATTCTATAATCTCGTTATTACAATATTTAAGTAATTAATTACTCATAAAGACTATTATTCTCTACACTAATTTTCATTGCCTACATACATAAAAAATTATCCTACACGTTTCGAAAATTATCCAACACATGCTTAAATTTATCCTACACAACCCGTAATTTATCCCACACACACTCTAATTTTTTTTATTTTTGAAAAAATATATATTTTTTTAAAAATAAGTTACAAATTTAATATAGTTAGATATTAAAAAGGAAGACTAGATATTAATGATCTATGTAACTTTACAAATATACCCTTACATTAAAATTAAATGCAAATATTAAATGAAGTAATGAAACATTCTTATTGGTTGAAACTTATTCTTTTTTTCTTCTTACAAAAAATTTATTCTCATTTGAACCTTCCACTATATATATATATATAAGTGAAGTTTAAACAACTTTGGGCTTCTAGCATCATGGCAAGTTTGCGCTCCCATCACCTTGGAGATGCATGTTCAATCCCTTGCCTCTAGCTCAACAAGAGATACAAATTAGGCCTAAGAAAGCCAACAAATCTTACGAATTTAAGCACACTAATTGTTAGATCAAACTGATATTTTTTAAACTCAACATGGCAGTGCCCCGTTTTTTCTATTTGCACCGAGCCTACTAATTTTCAGGGATTCCTAGGGATATCCCTGTATATATGTATATCAGAAAGACAATGTCAGTTATAGGAACAAATTGGGCATTAATGACGTGTGAACCTCTTTGCACCAAGAAGGATGGAACATCACATGTCAACAGGTTTTGTCCCGTAGGCTTAACCACATGTTTTATATGATAGAACCCCATTCCAAGCGTTAAGTCATAGACACTATAGATATCACCCTACACTTAAGGTAAAGAGCATCACATCTTCTTCAACCCGAACCTCTCTTATGCTTATCATCTTACTATCACTTATACATCTATGCTTAACATATCTCATTCAGAGTGCCCTCAAAGTTCAAGCTTCAAGGGTTTCTTCCCGTGGTAGCACCTCATGAACTTCGAAAGATGAGAAATGGTGTTAGATCTCCAATGAGATGAATATGAACCAGACGAGTCATTTTCTTACACTCCTCCTAGACGTTATTCCGTTGACCGAATGTCTTGTAGCAACAACACTTACATTCAACTAATGTACTGAACTTCGGTAAACAAAAGCTAAAGCAACTCAAGCATATATAAACCAATGTACTATAAACTTATTTTATCTTAGAGTTAATTGCTCGAATGCTCCTTATGGTTTGCAATTTTTTACGTTTAGTCTCCAACTTTCTTAAATTATATGTATGTTCTCAACAATTCAATTGTTTGTTACTTAGGTGGTGTTTGTTTTTTTCAAGAAGAGCTTCCTGGCCTCTTCTGTCTGCACCGTGCAGACGCGGGAAGAGGTTTAGCCTCAGAAGAGTGTTTTTTTTTTTTTTCTGAGAAGTGTTTTTTACCTCTCCCCAGCCTCTTCCTGAGGAAGATATAAACCAAAGCTTTTTACCTCTTATTGGCACCACCTCCACCTCCACCCCTGCTCCGCTACCACCTCCCCTGCTCCGCCACCATCATCATCATCACCACCCCTGCTCCGCCACCATCATCATCATCACCTCCACCCCTGCTCCGACACCACTGCTCCGCCACCACCACCCCTGCTCCGCCACCATCATCATCATCAAAACCCCCAAATCATCATCATCAAAACCCCCAAATCGAGAGAGAGAGAGAGAGAGAGAGAGAGAGAGAGAGAGGGGGAGAGGGAGCAGCAGGAGACCGAGAACGGTGGCCGGAGCCGTCGACATGTCGTTCAGACCATCATCATCATCTCGAAATCTTCCGACTCGATGGAACCCTAGGTTAGGGAGGTGACGGTGTGAAGGCGGAGGTGGTGACGGTGGTGGTGATGATGGCGGTGGTGAAGTGGTGGCGCTGGTGAAGTGGTGGCGGTGGTGATGATGGCGGTGGTTCAGATTTTAGAGAGAGAGTAGAGAGAGTTTTGTGTGTGTTTTAAACTAGAAGAGGTTTTATATATAAAAAAAACAAACCCTCTTCTCCTTGCAGACTGCAGACATTTGGTCCACCTCTTCTCCTGCAGATGTCTGCAGATGTGGCCTGCAGCAGAAGAGGTTTTCCTGCAGAAAAAACAAACAGCACCTTAGATAGCAACCACAGTCAGGGGCGTACCCACCCTAAGCCAAGTGTGGGCGGGCGCACCCCCTGAAAAAATATTTTTTAGTGCTATTTTTCGCCGGAAATCCCGACCGCACCCCTTGTAATTTTTCACCCGCACCCCTTGAAAATTTTCAACCGCCCCACTTAGAAAAAAAATAATTATTAACCACTTATTCACTTAATTATTTAGTCCAATCAAAGCCAATCTGCAATCAATTTTTATTAACACAAGCCCAAACCCAACCTAAATAAATTTGAATTAAGTAAAATAATCCAAACCATTCACTCATTCCATTTCCAAATCCTGTCCCCAAAAAAAGTCCCAGCGAATTAATGCCACTGCTCACGACCTGGTGGCGGTTTTTACCGGAAAAACCAAAATTCTGGTTGGACCGACCCATATTACGTCAGAATTCCAATATAGAACTAGTATGGTTTATTTATTTATTTTGTTTTATGTAATGATTAGGAGAAAATATAGATGTGTAAGGGTTTAATCTTTTTATATTTTTTTTGATTTTTTTGTTGTTCTAAACTTGTAGTTAAATGATTTTGTTGTTTTATTTATAGTTTTATTTGTTTAAATGATTAGTTACAAGTAATCAACATTTAATATTAGGGCTTGAATGTTTAAAAATATAATTTAAAGTTATTGGCTATGGTTGAACATGATTGTTTATTTTGTTTAAGTGTTGTGTTATGAACTTGTGAAGCAAATTATATGTGTTAGGAACAACGAGTAAGAATGTAATGAACTTATGGCGTGTTTAGTATCTTTAGATGATATTTTGGATATATTTCAAAAAAAAAAAAAACCTGTAGGGCACAATTTTAAATACGTTTGTAATTTGTAATGACGTTTGACAGTTTTTTGATTATTTATAAATTTTAGTTTGATGTTCTTTTGTCTTACATGATCCGACCCGACCCGTTATGAGCCCATATTTTTATACAACTAAGGGCCTAAAATATTTGAAAATATTCCGCACCACTAGGAAAAAATTTATGGGTCCATCACTAACCACAATGAATAGACATTAACTTATCTAGTTAAATGCATATGAAATGACTTTTTTGCCCTTAATAATAAAAAAAAGAGTATAAACATGTATTGGGCTGGGCTTGGAAATGGACTCGATTAACACACATCAACAGAAAACGTACACGAGAGTCTCATCGTCATCACTACCACTGAAAGAGAGGGTTATTATTAGCAGCCATTTTCGAACTCACTCGAAGCACATCGTATCTTCACCATCACCGATTCCTCAGATCAATCCACCGTCTTCTTCCGCATCTACTACTTCAGGTACGTAGTACGATCTCATTGCAGCAGTTCATTCTTCAATTATTCGCCTAATTTTTGCTAATTCGAGCATCTAGGGTTACTCGTTTCAGTCAATTACTTACGAAATGCTAGAATCGATGTTAATTTTGCGAACGGCGTGTTTGAATTGTGTTGCAGTGAATAGAAATCTGAATCTGGAGATGATTAATATTGATGCTTGTTGTAGTAGTTGTTTGATAGTTGATAACAAGTTAAGCATGAAGAAGCATACATTTGTTTTCAAGTGTTGTTGTACTGTGACTCTGTGAGTTGTAACCTTGTTAGTTTCGTAGACGTTTGAATAGGCTTCAATGCGTTATGTTGATTGTTGTTTTTACACTGTTAATACTGTACTCTTGAAGCTAGGGCTGTAAACGAACCAAAAAAACACGAACAAGACCTTGTTCGTGTTCGTTTGTTAAAAAATATATGTGTTCGCGAACCGTTCACGAACACTTATCGAACGGGATTTTATGTTTGTGTTTGTTTGTTAAGGAAATGAACTTGTTCGTGTTCGTTTGTGTTTGTTTGTTAATTTTAGGCAACAAATATTGACAAACACAAATAAGCACAAACTAATGTGCATGAACACAAATGGAAACAAACGAACACAAACACTAGTTCATGAACAGAATATATAATACACTGACACTTATTAGATATTTAATTTGTCAGAATTTTGATATATTTAAATAAATATACAAACTAAAAACACTAATGAACTATCGAACACAAGCGAACACGTTACCGAACGTTCACGAACATAAACGAACGAACGCGACCTCTGTTCATGTTTGTTCATTTAACTAAACGAACGAAATTTCTTGTTCGTGTTCGTTTGTTTAATAAACGAACGAACACAAACGAACTTCCCGCCGAACGGTTCACGAACTGTTCACCGAATGTTTGGTTCGTTTACAGCCCTACTTGAAGCTGTAGGAAATAAAGTGTTTTGCCGGTGTTAGTTTTGTGTAATATGTGTTTGAATTGTGTGTTCGTGAATAGGAATCCGAATCCGCCGATGATTAATATCGATGCTAGTTCTAGTTGTTGTTAGATTGGTAGTTGATGAGAAGTTAAGCATGAAGAAGCATACATTTGTTTTGAAGTGTTGTTGTACTGTGGACTGTGGCCTTGTTTTAGTGTGTAGAATGATTCTGTACGTTGAGCTGTTGGTTAGGGAAACAGGAAACTCGTTAGTTTCGTAGACGTTTGAATAGGCTTCGATGCGCTATGTTGATTGTTGTTTTTACACAGTTAGAACTGTACTCTTGAAGCTGTAGGAAATAAGGTGTTGTGCTGGTGTTTCTTGTAGCTTACATATTTCTTTACATGATGGAGCTTGGAACTTGTAAACAATGCAAAACTGTTTTGCTAATACAGTTATTTTACGTGTCTACAGCCTATCGTAAAGAAAGATGGGGATCATAGAAAGGATCAAAGAAATTGAAGCCGAGATGGCTCGGACTCAGAAAAATAAAGCAACAGGTTATAAATGAAAGGCTTGCATATAATTTGTGTTATTAAATTTTGAAATTGTTTTCACCTGTATTGTTGGTATAGCATATTATTGAATGCAAGTGTGCAACATGGAAAATTTGAGTGAAATAAGATGTTCATTGTCTAAATTACATTCACAGCATACACTTACTTGGTACTTTTGTATGGTTGTACTTCTTGTTTCTGATAACATTTCCAAGTAATTAATGCTCGTCTCTGTATTTAATTTGATCGTCGTGTACCATATTTATGTTATCAATACATCATTTTTATATAAAGATGTAAATATATTTTGTTCAGTTTTACTTCCCTTGTTACAGAGTATCATTTGGGCCAGCTCAAGGCTAAGATAGCAAAGCTAAGGACACAACTGTTAGAGCCACCAAAAGTAAGCAGTTGATAATGTTTTGCTATACTGTTTGCTCATCTGTTAATGCTCACATGTTGTCCTTTTCATGCACATAGTTGACTAATTTAATTGTTAAACCCGAGGTCGTTTAAACAAGTGAATCAAGAACACAATGATGCAACCAAACTTATTAGTTATGACACAACTTGTGAACTCAGCAAACTTCGATCGTATACAAACATAAAAGGAACAGACCAAAGAAAGTCAAACCACTTGTGGAACTTACGTACGAACGGATAAACCAATAAACAAAAGAAAACTTTTTAATAACTACCAAAGCTGGTCACGTGCCAACAAAACTTGCTGAAACAATTTTTCGGAAAACAATAATACTTCGATAAGTTGATTGGTTTTAATTTACATCAGTGACTTGACTTTATATACTAGAATAAATCTTGACCAACAAGCTATTAATCCTAAATAGAAAACAATTAGTAAAGCCATAGTTGTCAATAGCGAATAGCGGACGATAGCGACAAGCTACCTATACGCTACGTAGCGATAGCGATGAAATAGCAGACGCTATTTCACATTTAGCGATACACTAGAAGAAAATTTTAGAAATAGTTTATATGTATATTTTACCAAAAAAATGAAAGAAAATAAAAAAATTACAAAAATTTTGCTATTTCCCACTATTTGTCGCTACCAACTATATAGCGCCACATGAGGGCTACGCTAAGCTATTCTATTCACTATGGCGGGCGCTATGCTCGCTATTAACAACTATGAGTAAAGCTAGCCTAAACTTGTCTAAACAAACACAGATAAACATAAAACAATTAAACTAAATTAATTTTACTAAACGCCAAGCTTTAGTAGATCTTCTCCTACCACCCCTCGGGATCATCCGTACCACCCTTATATTATTCACACTAACCATCCGGGTCCTTCATGTTGGTATTGCACCAAGTTTCACATTAATATCATATATCTCTGCTGGAGAGGGTTTCATGCACATATCTGACTTCATATTCCTTTTATGATAAACAGGGGTCTAGTGGAGCTGGAGAGGGTTTTGAGGTTACAAAATATGGCCATGGTCGTGTTGCACTCATAGGATTTCCAAGGTCTGTTATGGATACTGATCTTATTGCTAAAATACAATGTACTTTCTCGTTGTCCGGTTTTGATCATCATACATGAAAGTACCATGACTAAACGAGACCAAGGTTGAAATATGCTGGAATTTATTGCAAGACCCCGAAAATAAAAGTTAATGCAAAGTTATAGCCAATTATGGTTTAAGTAAATTACAAAAAATCGTCCTTTATGTATGTCACTTATTGCAAATTGTGTCCTTTATCTTCAATAATTACAAAAAACGTACTCGATGTTTGCAAACCTTGCAAGTTATGTCCTTTAGCCCTAACCCAGTTAATTTTTTGTGGTTAAATCCGACCAAATGGACCCTACATGAGGGTATTTTCGTCATTTTACTCTCATGTGGGGTCCATTTAGTCAGATTTAACCACAAAAATACCCTCATGCGGGGTCCATTTGGTCAGATTTAACCACAAAAATTAACTGAGTTAGGGCTAAAGGACATAACTTGCAAGGGTTTGCAAACATCGAGTACGTTTTCTGTAATTATTGAAGACAAAGGACACAATTTGCAATAAGTGACATACATAAAGGACGATTTTTGTAATTTACTCTTATGGTTTTAATATGGTGGTGGTATTATTGATATGTTGGGCCTTAGTCTTTTATATATAAAGGTCGTATTCAGCTTAAAACGTGTATCGTATGTTCTAACACAAATTATCTGATTATTATCACTTCTCGGTGTTCTGATATATTATTTTTATACAGTGTGGGAAAGTCCACGCTCTTAACTATGTTGACTGGAACTCAATCAGAAGCTGCAGCATACGAGTTTACAACTCTAACTTGTATTCCTGGGATTATTCACTACAACGGTACTAAAATTCAGTTACTTGATCTTCCTGGAATCATTGAAGGAGCGTCTGAGGGCAAGGGTCGTGGTAGGCAGGTAAGTTTATTTATCGTTTAATATTACTGGTTGTCGTTATATTTGTAGTGACTTTAGTTTTCTATATGTTTAATAGATGTATAACACATTGGATTTATAGTTCTAGGACTTGTACCACGATTTAACAGGAAAGTCTTCAATTAGAAAATAATGCACATGAAGCTATAGGATAATGATACACAGGTGGTATCTAAAGTTGTTTTATTATTTTCGTGCCATTACTGAAAAGTTATGAATACTTGGGTGACCTATTATACATCATTCCTTAACTTATTGAATAAAGCTGCATATTCATCTCAGTTGTAGTATATACATCTTTGCTAATAACATTGTTCTTTTCAAGTTTAGGTTATTGCTGTTTCAAAGTCATCAGACATTGTGTTGATGGTTCTCGATGCTTCAAAAGTAAGTCATCATTATGATATAAAATCTTGTTTAGTCGTCTCTATTGATTAGAGCTGTTCATAAAGCTCGCGACTCGTAGCGCGGCTCGTAGCTCGCTCAAAAGAAGCTCGAGAAAAACTAGCTAAAAAACTCAATCTGAGATGATGTGAACCAAGCTGGCTCATTTTGTAACCAAGCTCAGCTCGAGCTAAGCTCGGCTCGGCCCATGGCTCGGCTCGTTGGCTCGTTCTTAGGCTCGTTTAACTCCGACGTAAAGCTCAAGCCAAGTTTAACTGCCTGAATTAATTTCGAGCTTGAGCTCGACCCCACCCTGGCTCGACTCGGCTCGACTCGTTTACAGCCCTACTATTGATGTATATGTGATTAGGAAATTCCAAACACCAATACTTCTACTATCTCACCAATAATGGACAGTTATATTTTAATTTTATATGTGGAATCTTATTTATTATCAAAGCATAACCTATTTTTTATATATTTTTTTCTCTATGTGCGCTTTTCTTAAAAAAGCCCACGCTTTTTTTGCGCCTTGCGCCTGGGCTCCGGGCGAGACCGATGCGCCTCGCCTGCGCCTTGCGTCTTTGACAACATAGTTTAAGATCTCTCTCTCTCTCTCTCTAAATTCAAAATTTTCAACAAAATTTTCAGAGTGAAGGACATAGACAGATATTGACAAAAGAGCTTGAAGCCGTTGGCTTGCGCTTAAACAAGAAACCACCACAGGTAATGTTTCAAATCATTGATTTATTGTTTTGGAAATCGTTGTAATACCACGCATATGCTAGTAAATCTTCTTTTAGCTCTACTTCTACAATTATTCTTATGTCGGTTACATTTGAGTCTTGGTTTAAAAAAGCGCGAAGCGCTCCGAAGCGTTTTGGTTCCAAAAGCTTTAAGCGAAGCTTCAAGCGCGAAGCGAGAGCTTCACGTATACGAAGCGCTCAAAATTAAAAAATATATATATATATATATATATTGTACACATCAATATGACCTATTCTACTTGTTAATCAATAACAAACACAAAAACATGATTAAAAAACACACTTAACACATAAAAAACATAGTTAAAACATAAATTAAAGTCGAAAAGCACTTGGGGTAAAGAAACAGGCCTCATTTAACCCTATTTAAAGATTGTTGGGCTTAAAAAATGGCCCAAATGTGACCTGATTGGGCTGAAGCGTCGCTTCAAACCATCATCGCTTCGCGCTTAAAGCTCGCTTCACAGCGCTTCACGTAATGTAACGCTTCAGACCAAAAAAAGCGATGTTTCCAGTGCTTCAGCGCTTCACGCTTAAAGCTCGCTTTAAGCGCGCTTTTTTAAACACAGATTTGAGTCAAATAAGATGTTTTTTATGTTCTCGTTGGGTCGTTATAGGGTATTTTAATGATGACCTAAACATAACAAAACTTTTACAAGTCTACATATTTACATAATAATCCTTTAACTACTCATGCACAAATGGCAACACAGAAGTTGACACTGCATTAGTACTTTATGCTAAACGTCCAATTTTTTTATTTTTTATTTTGATGTGTTTGGTCCGTCGCAGATATACTTCAAAAAGAAAAAAACTGGTGGAATTTCCTTCAACAGCACAGTGCAATTGACTCATGTGGATGAGAAGCTTTGCTACCAAATTCTACATGAATACAAGATTCACAATGCAGAGGTAATCTAAACGTTCAGCTAATTGATAATTGTATTCAATAGGAAGTTTCTAGTGTTAATGTATCAGCCCAAATAACAAATTGGCCCATTATATTATTAGGCTAGGGTTTACGTCTATTTAAATCCATGTAATCTCTTTTCTAATTGTAATACAAATCATTATTATTGAGTTAATTTGGTATCAGAGCCAAACCTAAAAACCCTAATCAGCCGCCGCCCTACCCTCCCACTGCCGACGCAAGTTCCGGTACCCTCCAGCTCCTGCCGACATTAAAACTCCGGCCAAACAATCTCCCACATCCATGGCGGCTATCATACCTTTCACAACTCAAGAAAAAAACAGCCCATAACTCTCATAAATTTGCCTTTACTCTTAACCCTAAAAACTATGGTTATTGGAAAGCAATGATCGAACCATTCCTTATTGCCAACAATCTGTTTGGCTATATTGACGGCACTATACCATGCCCATCAAAACAAGTTACCACCGGAGAAGTCACCGCTGACAACCCGAGTTACCCGGGTTGGGTTGCTAATGATGCTCATGTTCGTATGGTTCTTGTCTCAACTATCTCTGAAGCCTCCTTCCAGCACGTTCAAGGTAAAACCTCTCGTGATATTTGGCTTGCTTTAGAACGTGCTTATGCTCCATCAACATCTTCCCATGAATTTACATTAAAAACTCAGCTTCTTAAACTCGCCATGAAAGGCGATGAAAAACCAGTCGACTATTTGAGTCGTGCTCAAGAATACGCTACCGCTCTTGCTAATATAGGTGAACCGATAAAAGATAAGGACTTGGTTATGCTTACTATTGCTGGTCTACGAGACGAGTATAATGGGTTGAAAAGTAATCTTCTTGCTCGATCCCCTCCGGTTGCCTTTAACGAACTACACGGGCTGCTGAGTGATCACGATTATATGCTGAATCGTCTTCTTTCGGTTCCGGTTGCAGCCAGCCACTCGTCACAGCCATTTGCGGCTGTTGCCACTACATCTGTTCAACCCAACTCCATTGGTATTGATGGTATTCAGCAGCAACTACAGTCCCTCCAACTTATGGCTGCCCAAATCGGTTATCAGCTTCAGCCCGCAACTTCTCCATCACCGGCAGCCTCTAACACAGCCCCTCAACCCCAAGCATATGCTGCATCTCGTTCCTACAGTAACAATCGTCCAAATCGTGGCAGCAGGGGCAATTATCGCGGCAACAATCGGTCTAATCGGGGCCGCGAGCATCAAGCCACACGACAGTTTTCTTGGGCCTCCACCCAAAATATGGTTTACGGTCATTGCAACAGGTGTGGAATCAGACATATTCCGTCTCAATGTCCAAATCAGTCTTCTCAAGGTCGTGCACAAGCCAATTTTGCTGCTTCCAATTATGCTGCTTTAGATGCTGGCTCCTATTCCACTTGGAAACCTGACACAGGTGCTAACAACCATGGTTCTCCGGATTTGTACAGCTTCGATAATTCTGAGCCATACCATGGTAATGACTCTCTCCGTGTTGGTGACGGTAACCCCCTTCCTATCCTACATATTGGCTCAAAACAATTTTCATCTTCAAATAAAACTTTCAAACTTTCAGATATTCTTCATGTCCCACAACTTAAACAAAACCTACTTTCTGTACAAAAATTTTGTACCGACAATAATGTCTTTTTTGAATTTCATTCTTCTTTTTTTGTCGTGAAGGACGAGGTTACACAAGCTACTCTCCTCCGGGCCCCAGTGAACAGGGATTATATTCCATCCGACTTCCTCGTTTTCAGTCACTACCTAAAGTTGCTTACACCGCCATCAAAGCTTCCTCCACAATATGGCATCAACGATTGGGTCACCCCCATGGTCGAGTTTTTAATTCTCTTGTTTCTTCATGTTCTTTACCTGTTTCAAATAAATTGTCATCTTTTTTGTGTACCTCTTGTCAAATGGGCAAGTCTTCTAAACTCCATTTGCAAGATTCAACTTTTCGTAGTAATAATATTTTAGACCTGGTTTATTGTGATGTTTGGGGACCTTCTCCCTCTTTGTCAATTGATGGTTATCGATATTACTTATTGTGTGTTGATCATTATTCCCGTTACATGTGGCTTTTCCCACTCAATCAAAAGTCGGATGTTTATTCTCAGTTTACCAATTTTGTTTGCATGGCAGAACGCCAATTCAATACAAAACTTAAAAATGTGCAATCTGATTGGGGAGGCGAATTTCGCAACTTAACTTCGTTTTTTACCTCTCTAGGCATCGTTCATCGCAGGTCATGTCCCCATACTAGTGAACAAAATGGGACTGTTGAACGACGCCATCGTCATGTTGTGGAGACTGGCCTTGCTCTTCTCGCTCAGGCCCATCTACCCCAACATTTCTGGTTCTTTGCCTTTGAAACAGCGGTCTACCTCATTAATCGTCTTCCTTCTCGAGTAAATTCCAACAAATCTCCTTTCCAAATCCTTTTTAATCGTAAACCAGATTACACCTTCCTTCGTGTTTTTGGCTGTCAGTGCTTTCCGTATCTTCGTCCTTACAATCGACATAAAATTGAATTTCGGTCCCTCCCTTGTGTCTTTCTTGGATACAGCCCTGTTCACCATGGGTACCGCTGCCTTGATCCACAAACCGAAAGAGTTTATATTGCCCGACATGTACGCTTCAACGAACATGTTTTCCCCTACGAACAACCCTTACCTACCCAACCTACTCCACCGCAATCGTCTCCTTACACTTCTATCTTCCCTGACCCAATTCCGGACCTTGATACACCAAATATGCCACCCACTCAACCATTCCCACCGCCCCCTCCTCCACCACAAACTCCGACCCCACCTCCACAAAATGACCCTCCAACACCTCCACCCCCACCACCACCACAGAACTGTTGGGTTCGTAGGCTTTAGGGTAGCCGGCCCTAATTAGGGTTAGCCTACCCTAGTTAGGGTTAGCCGGCCCTAGTTATTAGGCCCACTTAGTTAACTTGTTGACCAAGTAGGAAACCCTAATCTTGTTCTATAAATACCTATGATGTAATTGTAGTCTGTGTCATTCTGAAAACAGTTGTGAGCATCTAATAAAAGTGAAACCCTAGTTGCAACCCGTGGACGTAGGTCACCTTGACCGAACCACGTAAATTCTCGTGTTCTTTATTTTCTGCTAGTGTGTGTGTGTGTGTTTGTTCCGCTTCCGCTCGAGCCTACTCTGATCCGATACCCCTAACAAGTGGTATCAGAGCCAAAGGTTCAGTTAAATACACGGTTCACACGGTTATCGCAGGAGAAGGAGAGAGAGAGCTGGACGAGATCTTGATCTGCTGTTGCTGCCGTCGCCGCTGACTTGTTTACGGCCCGTACCTATTCTCTGGTTACGGCTCGTAAGGTCTAGGGTTTGCGCCGTAGGGTTTGCTGTTGCAGATCTGGTGGTTTTGGGGTGTTTAGCGATTAGGGTTTCGGTTCTTAAACCCTGGTTATTCGCTGATTTTACGCTCGGGTTTGCAGGAGAAGTCGCTGGTTCGGGTGCTTCGGGTTTCTGGTTTATTGAAAGTTGCTCGGGTTTTGGTTGCTTGGTTCCTTGTGGTTTTTTCTGGTTTTTCTCGTTTGCTATGGCTGAAGACGGGAACGTCCGAATCGAGAAGTTCAACGGTACTGATTTTGCATGGTGGAGAATGCAAATAGAGGCGTTGCTTGGTGAATGCGATTTGGATGTGGTACTGGAAGAAAAACCTGCTGGAATGGATAAAGCTGCCGAGGCAATTTGGAACTCAAAGGACAAAAAGGCAAGAGGTAAAATTACATTGGCTTTGACGAGGAGCGTTGCATTTAATATCATGAAAGAAACAACTGCTCGTGATATGTTAGAAGCTCTGTCAAATATGTATGAGAAGTCGTCTGCCGGTAATAGGGTGTTCTTGATGAGGGAACTGTTTAATATGAGAATGAACGAAGGCAGTTCAGTTGCTGATCACATTAACGAGGTCAATTCAATTTTGTCCAGGTTAGCAACTGTGGGCATGAAGTTGGATGATGACACTCAGGCTGTGGTTTTGTTATCTTCCTTACCTGATAGTTGGTCAGGATTTGTGACAACGGTCACTGAAACTGCTGGAACTGGAAATTTGAAGTTTGATCGGGTCCGGGATAGTGTTTTGGGTGAAGACGTTCGCAGGAGGAACACTAGTGGAGGATCTACTTCTGGTATGCTCAGTGTTAGCAGGGGAAGAGGTAAAAACAGAAGCAGTGGGAGTCGTGGGAAAAGCTTGTCTAAAGCTGAGAAGAATGTGAGGTGCTGGAACTGTGGTGAAAAGGGGCATGTTAAAAACGAGTGTCCTGATCCTAAGAAAGAGGATGGTAAGCAGCATGTAAACAGTGTTGTGTCAGATGAATCTGACGGTGACGTACTGGTTTGCTGTGAAGAGTCTATAGATTCTTGGGCTATGGATTCTGGTTCTTCGTTTCACGCCATGCACAGCGGGGAGACGATGGTGAATCTGAAAAAAGGAGACTTTGGAAAGGTACGATTAGCTAACGGTCATGTTCTTAATGTTACGGGTATGGGAGATGTCAATCTGAAGACTTCACTGGGCACTACATGGAACTTAAAGAACGTCAGGGTAATTCCAGGTTTAACGAAGAAACTTATTTCTGTTAGTCAACTGGATAAACAGGGACTAGATGTTAAGTTTGGTGGTGGGAAGTGGAAGGTGATTGATGGAAATCTTGTTGTTGCCTGTGGGAGGAGACGAGGATCGTTGTATCTAGTTGAGATACCTGTTGAGGGAGTAGCCGTCCCTGTACAACATAAAGTCTGGTTCACTGAATCTAGTAAGCGGAAGAGGGTTCAATTTGCGAACTTGAATCCTGGTGCTTTGGGGATGTCAGTTGAATGTGGTCGGGGGTCTAAGTTTAAGTCAGTCAGGGGATTTGGTGATAGTGGGAGCATGGGTCGTGTTCCGGGTACAATCACAAAGAACCGTTGGGTTTTGAAGACGAAGATTCCGACTGAAGAAAAAAGCTCTCTTGGAAATAGTTTGCAAAATGTGAAGAGTGGTGTTAATTCTCGGTGTATCTCTGGAGCTGGTGGATCGTGCAAGCCGGTTGAGATAGAGAATGGGTCTGATAAGACTGTTGGGTTGGAGCTTGTGGGAGCTTCAACTGGTCTCTCAGTTACTTGATGAGAGGTGTGGTTGCAACTAGGTGGCTTGGATGTGACTGAAGTCTTAGCTTGTTCTTGGAACTGGAGGCTGGGAAGACTTGAACGTAAAGATTACTGAAGTTACTGGTGATGGGTTTCTTGGATGCACTTTGTGGACTATGCAAAGCCTCCGAGTGGGAGATTGTTGGGTTCGTAGGCTTTAGGGTAGCCGGCCCTAATTAGGGTTAGCCTACCCTAGTTAGGGTTAGCCGGCCCTAGTTATTAGGCCCACTTAGTTAACTTGTTGACCAAGTAGGAAACCCTAATCTTGTTCTATAAATACCTATGATGTAATTGTAGTCTGTGTCATTCTGAAAACAGTTGTGAGCATCTAATAAAAGTGAAACCCTAGTTGCAACACGTGGACGTAGGTCACCTTGACCGAACCACGTAAATTCTCGTGTTCTTTATTTTCTGCTAGTGTGTGTGTGTGTGTTTGTTCCGCTTCCGCTCGAGCCTACTCTGATCCGATACCCCTAACAAGAACCACCCTCCGCCACCTCGACCTCGTCCTTCTCATCTTCGACAAAACCCAAAACAAACTCAACCCTTTGACCCCTCGGCCTTCACTGCCTCCACTACCTCCAACCAAACCGAACCCACATCCTTTACCGTTGCCAACCGATCCCCGGAGTGGCGTCGTGCCATGGCCGAGGAATTAGAGGCCTTACACAAAAACGGAACCTGGTCGTTAGTCCCTCGTGTCGATAATACTAACGTTGTTGATTGTAAATGGGTGTACAGGTTGAAAACCGATTCCAATGGCAATATCAGTCGCTACAAAGCACGACTCGTAGCGAAAGGTTTTCGGCAACAGTCCGGGGTGGATTATCATGAGACGTTCAGCCCAGTTGTAAAACCGGTCACTATCCGTACGGTTTTATCCCTTGCGGTTTCCAACAACTGGCCCTTAAATCAACTGGATGCTCAAAATGCTTTTCTTCATGGAGATCTAGAAGAAACAGTGTATATGACTCAGCCCCCTGGCTTCGTTGATCCTACTAAACCCCATCATGTGTGTCGTCTCCATAAGTCTCTATATGGCCTGAAACAGGCCCCACGAGCATGGTTCACTAAACTGTCAACAGCTTTGCAACAGGTTGGTTTTTACGGTTCCAAAACAGATCCGTCTCTCTTTATCTACAATCACCGGGGTAGCATTGTATATGTCTTAGTCTATGTTGATGATATCATCATCACTGGCAACAACTCCCAACTGGTTAACTCCATCATCACAAAGCTCAGTTCGATGCTAGAAGTTAAAGATCTTGGCAAACTACATTATTTTTTGGGTATTGAAGTCATCCACCAGACCTCCAGTTTAATTCTTTCTCAAAGAAAGTACCTACTTGATGTCATTAATCGGGCTGGACTCTCTGAATGTAAACCTGTTGCCTCCCCAATGGATGTCAAATCAGTTCTCTTGCCAAATGACAGCTTGCCTTATGCTGATCCGACGAAGTATCGTCAGATTGTTGGTGCCCTTCAGTATGCTACCCTCTCACGTCCTGATATTGCTTTTTCAGTCAACAAGGTTTGCCAGTTTATGCACGCACCTACTGAAAACCATTGGTCTGCTGTTAAACGAATCCTACGATATCTAAAGGGAACTATTAATCTTGGGCTCCTTTTCCGGCATTCGTCTGCATCTCATCTTCATGCCTTTTCTGATTCCTGTTGGAATGATGGATCTAGTCCTCTTGTTCAAGCATATTCAGACTCTGATTGGGCTGGTTGCCCGGTGGACCGACGATCCACGGGGGGATATGCAATCTATTTGGGCTCAAATCTGGTCTCGTGGTCCGCTCGTAAACAAAAGACCGTCTCTCGGTCCTCCACAGAATCTGAATATAAAGCCATTGCCGATGCTGTTGCTGAAATAATTTGGCTCGAATCTCTTCTTCGGGAATTGGGAATTACAGCTTCTAAACCAACGTTATGGTGCGATAATCTTGGTGCTACATATCTATCGGCCAACCCAGTCTTTCACGCTCGTACTAAACATGTTGAAGTGGATTTTCATTTTGTTCGAGAACAAGTTGCTAAAGGGAAGTTGAATGTCAAGTTCATTAAGACTGATGACCAGATTGCCGACGTATTCACAAAGCCCTTGTCTTCTCAACGTTTCATGTTTCTCAGGTCCAAGTTGCAGGTCGTTCCCCGCCCTCAACTTGCGGGGGAATATCAGCCCAAATAACAAATTGGCCCATTATATTATTAGGCTAGGGTTTACGTCTATTTAAATCCATGTAATCTCTTTTCTAATTGTAATACAAATCATTATTATTGAGTTAATTTAATGTACCTTTTAATTTGAAATATAATTATATTATTTGAATCGTAATGGAAATCATATCCTCTTCCCTGGAGGAATAAGAATAATTAGAGTTAATTGCGCGGATGGTCCCTGTGGTTTCACGTTTTTGCACGTTTAGTCCCCACCTTTTGAAAATAGCAGGTATGCTCCCTATGGTTTGTTATTTTGTTACTCGGATAGTCCCCTGAGTAGATGTCAGTTATTTTGGAAATAGCAGGTATGCTCCCTATGGTTTGCATTTTGTTACTCGGATAGTCCCCTGAGTAAATGTCAGGGGACTATCCGAGTAAGAAATGACAAACCATAGGGAGCATACCTGCTATTTCAGAAATGTGGGGACTAAACATGAAAAAATGTGAAACCACAGGGACCATCCGGGCAATTAACTCGAATAATTATTTAATATACGCCTGAGTATTTTGGTATATGTTTAAGAAATTATTTAATAGAGTCCTCATGAGTCATGATATTACTCTTTTTTTTTTTTTTTTTTTTCATATTCACTGTTTTGCAGTTATTATTCCGTGAGGATGCAACTGTGGATGATTTGATTGATGTTATAGAGGGGAACCGTAAGTACATGAAATGTATATATGTATACAACAAAATCGATGTTGTTGGTATTGATGATGTTGACAGACTAGCACGACAACCGAATTCTATTGTTATTAGCTGCAACTTGAAGGTATGTTCTGTTCTTCATTGTACAAAAGCGTTGTTATTGTTAAAGCATCTGAATAAATTCGGGACGATATATTCGTAAGTTTTTAACAAGTTTATTTTGACAGCTGAATTTGGATAGGCTGCTTGCAAAGATGTGGGAAGCAATGGGGCTGGTTAGGGTTTATACAAAGCCGCAAGGCCAACAACCCGATTTTGGTGATCCTGTGGTTCTTTCTTCTGTATGTTAAACACTCTTTTGTGTGTGATGTTATTATGTGCTCGAGAAATCAGTATTCTTGTTTTTAGGGAAAATGTCACTAAATAGTAATCAAGTCCACCGTTATTCCACATGTTGCTCAAAGCTCTTTTCTAACCACACAAGTTTTAGTTATACAGATTTCTTTTATTAATGAATAGGTGGTACTAGGGGTGCAAACGAGCCAAGCGGCTCGCGAGCTGCTTGTTATTGGCTCGAGAAAAAGCTCGAGACGAGCCGAGACTTATTGAGCCCGAGCCGAGCTTGAGCCTAAATAAAAGCTTGTTTATTTATTGAGCCCAAGCCCATGCCTGGCATGTGAAGCTTGTCAGTCTCGTCGAGCCTTAGTGTAATATTAGTATTTATTAATATTTAATAACATTTGCCCCTTATTTAAAGGTGTCTAGTAAATGAGCCGAGCCCAGCTTATTTAAACTTGTTTACGAGCCAAGCCCAAACCTAAAAATAAGCTTGTTTAGGTGGTGTTTGTTTTTCTAACAAAGATCTGCGCAGGCTCTTCTGTCTATGCCGCGCAGCACATACCATGCGCAGACATTGCCATCTGCGACGTTTCATTAAAAATCGTCTGCGCGAGCTCTTCTTTGTGCAGACTTGGCCCAATCACTTCTAAGATCTTCTAAGGTTTGCAGAGGGTTAAACACCACCACCCACCCCCACCGTCCACCACCCACCACCGTCCATCATCACCACCACCCACCACCACCGTCCACCCACACCACCGTCCACCACCACCCACCACCACTTCTAAGATCTTCTAAGGTCTGCTGAGGGTTTTTCCACCTCTTCTACAGATGTCTGCAGATATGGTCCGTAGACTGCAGACATTTTACCTCTTAAAAAACAAACAGCACCTTAGTAAACAAGTTTGAGCCCGAGCTTCACTTATCAAGCTCGCAAGCCTAAACAAGTCTATTATTTATATTTTTTTATTTAATATATTAGTTAAGATATAATAAATGAGCCAAGCCTGAGTCGAGCTTGAGAAATACCAACGAGCCGAGCTCGAGCTTTGAAGCTCGGCTCGTTTGCACCCCTTGTATTTACAATTCAGTGACATGTTCCCTTGTTTTTATTCTGGAAAGTAAATACAGTTTTTTTTCTTTTCGTATATATTTTTGTGTAATTTCAGGATAGAGGTGGGTGCAGTGTAGAAGACTTTTGTAACCAAATACACAGAAGCCTCGTGAAAGAAGTCAAATACGTGCTGGTTTGGGGCGCAAGTGCAAGGCATTCCCCGCAACATTGTGGCCTTAGTCATGTTCTTCATGATGAGGATGTTGTTCAGATCGTCAAGAAAAAGGTATATTCACAATATCACTATGAAAACGGCTGAAGTTTTTCCTAATCCAAACACTGAAATTTTATAATAATGATTTGTACTCAACAGGAGAAAGAAAGTGAAGGAAGAGGCCGGTTCAAGTCGCATACAACTGGTCCTGATCGAATAGCTGATAGAGTAAAAAAGGCTCCTTTGAAGAATTAGTCAACTGGTCAACGTCTTCTACTATGCGGATGAGAGCATAGGCAGACCTTTCTTTATACGCGCGCACCTTAATTGTTTTGATCGGATACATGAATACAACAAATGTCTTGTGATACTGGATGTTGTGATGTAGATTTTGTGGAAACTGACTACATGTGTTTTGGAGTTTCCGTTGGGTTTTCGATACATTGTCATTTATCTGGTTGTTTATGAGTAGTAAGAGACTCTTTTAAATAAGCAGTTTTCAAGTTCATTTCAAACTGCTTATTTGAAGAATACGCATATGATAAGCGAAGAAAGACTGATTGGGTAAAATGGGTGATTTTGAATTGACACTCAACTTTACATTGGTAATGTATGTTTCTTTTGTCGTTTAAATCGGTACACTTTTGAAATGGTTACGCGGGTGATGTGATGCTAAACTTTGGCAAGGTTTTTTTTCCTACCGTTTAAAGGGTCATGCATAGTAATGTTATGACCCATGTTATGTCCCCGAGAGCTATGGACGTATTTTTAAAAGTTACTATTCAAAAAGGTGTAGTGGCGCAGCTCGTTGCCTGTTTACCAGCTATCTCGATGTAAATTCATAACACGAAAAATAATTGATATACAAACAAAATTATAATAGCTTTTGACCTGTCTTACGAAGGTAAATAAAAATCACGTTACACTTTTAACATGTCGATTTCAACTTCGGTACATTGGTGTAAGCTCTTGCCTAGGTGCCTATGTATGCCTTTTCTGTTTTTGAGGCCTTCTTGAACTACACAAGGTGTAAGCTTCGTTACATAAGTGTAAGCTTTTGCACTATCCTACAAAATCCCATAGGCCAAATCAGTACAATATAGCATGGAAACCTCTTTCCTCTGGGATAGAGAGACTGATTTGAATGATAACATAACAATATCATCATTTTTGTAAAACTACTATGACTAGTGTTAGGGCCGACTCAGTCATTTTGGGGCCCTAAACGAAAGGAATAACCAAGGCCAATTTAACATGTCATGTAGAATTCAATCCTCTATTTTTGCAAACAAAACCCAACAGAGTTGTATATAATAACTTTTGTTAGAACTTAAGACCCCAAGTCTTGTGGGGCGCTACGGAATGGCCTAGATACGCTAGTTCTTCAAAAACGGATATCACTATTTTTTTTCCCAAATAATACAAAGTTCTTACTAATTTTTTCCAAACTGAGTGGGTTCATGTGAACCCACAAAACAGGGCTGAATCCACCACTGCTCGTAACTAAACTAAACTAAACTAAAACGTTGTTAAAAAAGGAATATCAAAATGAACAAAAATGAGTTCGTTCTACTAATTATTATTATTATTATATATATAATTGATAAACTTGTTTGCTACAGTCGCTTGTTTTTTTTTGTGAAAAAGTTTTCTTTTTTCATTATTTTTCTATTTTGGACTATTGTTTTTGTTTTCCTTTTTATGTTTTAATTGCATCTACTATTGTATAGTGTTGATGCAACAAACACGAGACCAAAGATGGTAGCTGAGTTGGTTAGGCAAAACGGTTGAAGGGTTCAACCTTGCCTAACGCAGGTCGCGGGGTCCCCCCACGTTTGCAAAACGTGGAAGGAGGTTCACTAGTTTGTAATTGTTGTTTGCTGAAAGTTCTTTCTCCGAGACGTGCTCGAATCCAGAAGTGAGAGCAAACAGAATGTGTGTGGTGGATGTGATAAGGAGTAACTTGAAAGTGAGCAAGTACTCTACGAATGACTAGAAAATGAGAGGATCTCAACTGATCGGAGAATGTCTTTTGGGGTGAATGAGCTGTCTTTTTATAGGGGAAGACATCTCCCCAAATGGTATGTACAAGACTAGTAAAACCTGTTTGCAGTGGAGGGTTTCCCCTTTTGGGGTTGAAGGCTTTTGACCCCTGGATAATAGCATGTATTGTGCAGACCTGCTTTGCTTTTGCGGGCGTGGGTTGGTGAAGCGAGCTCGGATGTGATTGATTATTGTTCCCTCCTCGCTTTTCCCATCTCTCAGCTTTTCAACCATTGAACCGTTTAACCCTTTAAGCATTTGCATGTTTAATCACTTTATTTAGTCTTGGGCTACCCCCGTCATCAGCCCCCCAAGTCAGAGGCTTTTGGGTAGTATGCTCAAAGACTTATGACTTTTATGCATGTGTTTTGTTGCTTGAAGGTTTCAGTGGTTCGTTGCTTGACGGGTTGAAAGGCTGAAGGCGGTTAATATTTGAATTTGAATTTTAAATGATTGACAGTTGATTTGATTGATGTATGGCAGTAGATAGGGTGGCGGTTTTGCAGAAGTCATTAATTACTTTTTTGCCCCTATATTGACTCGTTTTATATTTTCTTTTACTGCCTTTTCATTTTGCATCAAGTGTTTTCTGCAAATTTCTCCCTTTTCTTTCAAGGTTAGTGTTGTTCATCCTCTGCTTTACTTTTTTCATAATTTTCTTGCAAAAATGGGTGCCCTTAAGGATTTAGCAAGATCCTTTTCCCGGTTAACCCAAGAGGAAGTAGAGTTGTTTTGTAAAGATTATGGCATTGGGACTGAATTTACACCTATTGCCCCTGCGTGTGATGCTTCGATTGATAAATGTCCGGCTGGTTCCATCGCCCTTTATTGCCGTCACTTTGAATTTTCGAATCTTCGCTATCCGTTTTCTCTGTTTGTTTTGAATTTGTTAGAGTATTACCGGGTTTCCTTTGGTCAGATTGATCCGAAGGGCATGGCTAGGGTTTTACACTTCGAGGTTTTGTGCCGTGCCCTCGGATATGATCCCTCCCTATTGTTATTCCGTCGCTTTTTCCGACTGGCCAAGAATGGTGATTGGTTTACTTTTGAAGCATCCAAGGTTGATTCTGGCCTTATTTCATCGATGGTTACCACACTTGGAACTTGGAAGAATCGTTTTTTCTGGGTTTCAGACACTATTGTTCCGTTTAAAACTGTGTGGCGTCACCCGGATGCTGTTCTCAATGAACCGGAACCCCTTGAGTCTGATTTAAATGATGCTTTTCTGCAATGTGTTCGTAAATGCCCTGCGAGGGTTCGTCCCTTTCCTGAGCATTTGCTGGTTTTATTAGGGGTTAGTAAGTTGTGGGAAAAAGCTGCCCGGGATCCGGTTCTGATGAGAGATGGCACGGGTATGCATTTTTGTTTTCTTTTTTCTTTTATCTTTCAAATTTTGTCTCATGTTCTGTTCGTTTGTTCTTTGCAGCTATGTCTGCCTTGGATTTCATCAAAAGTGATGACACTTCGGACGTTGTGTTTGAGGATGCTCCGTCTGTTCCGGGTGAAAATGTTGTGGTTAGGACTGCTGAGCAAAGGTTTGAGGGTGGTGGGTATGTTAGTGTGTCAACTGTGAAAGGTTTCTCTAAGCCTCTTGCTCCCAAGGTTTCAACTTGACGATCTACTCGTCGTTTGAAAGCTGTTCCTCAATCCACCTCTACTGAACCGGTGGATTTGAGTGATGATATTGAAGAGTCTGAGGACCAAGGTGTTGAGGCGGGTTCTGAAAGGGAAGGGAAGTTAGTTGTTCGTGGCAAAAAGGATTCGGCCAGAAAGGTTGCTGCTACACCTGTTCAAGGTTCTTCGAGTATGGACGTTGAAGGGTTGAATCCTGATGCAGTTTATGTGCCAAGCTGGTCGGTGAAGGTTGATGATAGCTTTAAAGATGCTTCTGTCTGTGAAGAGGCTCTCAGTCATATTGCTGCTCCTTCGGTTCACAAGACTATCTCTGAGATGGACGATGATGTGATGCTATCCCGGATGATTCTTAGTACTTGCAACCTTGCAGCCATGCTTCCTCAGGGGGTTGCTCGTTTTCGCCAAAGGATGCGAGAGTATGAAGACTTTTCCAAAAAGAAAGATAAAATGAAGTCTTCAATGGCGTCAATGAGAAAGGAGATAAGCAGCTTTGCTGAGAAGGAGGAGGTTTGGTCTAAGAAGGTTGAAAGCTTGTCCAGGCAGCATGAGATTGAAATGACTGATTTTAAGAAGAACTTCGAGGCTGATCGGTTGAAGCTAAAGGCGGACAGGGAGGCTTTGTCTGTTGCCCAGAAAGCCTTTGATGAAGAGAAAGAGAGTTTGAAGGCTTCAGTATCTCGTGCCACTAGCGATAACCCGTGGTTGATTGAGCAGGGCTTTCAACAGGTTGTCACTTACCTGCTTCACTCTACTGAGTTTAATTCTGCTCTTGGTGAAGTGTACACAAAGTTGCTCAACTTGGGAAAACACCAAGGTCTCGTTGCTGGTTATAAACTGCATGAAGCTGGGCATGCTCTGGAAAAGTCTCCCTTATTTCGCCCGGATTCTTCTGATGTATTCAAGAGCTCAGTTGAACAAATGGAGAGGCTAACCTATCCTTATGTTCATCAGGTTTCCTCTTGCTTTGGTAAGCCTTTATCTGTTTTGCAGGATTTGAAACCTAAGGGACTGAATGAAAAGGTGTGTGCTGAGGTTTTGGGCTCCCTTTCAAAGAAGAGATCTTATTCCGGAGATAGTGATGATACCCTTTCCAGTCTGCCTGATGTTTCAAAGGATGTTGGATTAGAGGCCTCCACGGTTGGTGGTGATGATGGCGCTAAGGCCAAGAAGTCTAAGAAAGCCAAAAAGTCCAAAGCTAAAGGTTCCAAGCCTTCTGCCATCTGACGTTTATTCGTAGCTTTCTTAGCAAAACACTTTATGTCTGTAATGCTTTAAACAATATTAGGTTTCCAGGAACCCTTAAGGTTCCTGTTGGTGGTTTGTTGTTGGTGGTTTGTTGGGCCTGTATGGCCGTTTGAACAATAGTTTCTCTTGCAAGTTACTAGAACTTGCTTTAACTTTTTTCTGAAGGTCTTTTATGATCTTCCTAGTTATGCTATGATGGTTATTATGTTATTCGTGTTATGTTTGTATACTTGCTTTGCTTGATTTGTTTAGTAGGCTCTTAACCCTTCAAGCCTTTTGGTTAGCTGCTTTTGTGTTGAAGCCTTCAATGTTTCGAGCTTATTATCTGGGTGGCTTGAAGCCTTGATAGCTTCTGGTTTGGTTTGCATGTTTTATTGATGGGTCTGCTTATTTTTCCTTTGTCAATTGTAATTCTTTCTTAGTCTTGTCTTTGTTGAGTTTACTTTGTCTTTATGTTTTTTACACTTTAAAGGGTTCAGTGCTGCAGACACTTAGCCTTAGTGTTTATGAACAAGAAGACGTAGTATCTATCCTTTTCATTATTTCTTTGTGATTTACTTGATTTCGTAAGCCTATTTGTTGGTTATATTTCTTAAGACTTAAGGAACGATTGGTGTAGGTTGTTCAAAACCTGTCTATGAGACATTATTGTTTTTGCTTAATAAGTCTCATGGAGTTGTATTGATCTAGGAACTCACCCCTTATATAGGTTCATTCAACCCTTGAACCTATTGAGCGATATGGCCTGGGAGCTCATCCCCTTACATGGCCCTTGCCATGGAGTTTTTTGCTAGGTTCTCAACCTGCTATTAGGATAGAAAGACAAGTTTGATAAATAAACTTCATTCATTCAAGCAGTACCTGCTTTTTACAAAAGGTTTTCATTTTGAAACAAACCAAACTTTTCTGTCTACACATAGAATTTTCTCAGGGTTTTCCCGTTCCAATGTCTTGGAAGCCTTTTGCCTTCTGAGTCTGCTAGCTTGTAGGATCCGCCCTTGTGTGCTTCGAGGATGGTATATGGACCTTCCCATTTTGGGCCCAGCTTCCCTTGATTTTCCTTTTTGCTAGCCTCGTTGTTTCTGAGGACTAGATCCCCTGGTTTGAATCGTTCATTCTTAACCTTCTTGTTGTAGTAGGCTTCCATCTTTTGTTTGTCTTTGGCTTCTTGTATTGCCTCTTGATCTCGGGCTTCCTCTAGGAGTTGTAAATTCAACATGGTCTCTTGGGTTACAACTCCTATTTCAGCAGGGATTACGGCCTCGGATCCAAATACCAAGCTATAAGGTGTTTTCTTGTGACTTTTTTTTTCGGTTGTTCTAATTGCCCATAGAACACTAGGCAATTCTTCGAGCCAATTGCTTTCATATCTTCCCAATCTCATCTTGATGCCTTCCACAATGCTTCGGTTGGCTCTTTCGACCTGGCCGTTTGACTGCGGGTAAGCCACTGAGCTAAAGATCTGGTTGATCCTGTATTCCTTGCACCAAAGGCTGAAAGGTTTCTCAGCAAATTGCTTTCCATTGTCGGTGACAATTACCCCCGGCAACCCATAGCGGCAGATGATGTTTTCCCAAACGAAGTCTATGACTTGTTTTCCTATGATCTTGGCAAGGGGTTTAACCTCTGGCCACTTGCTAAAGTAGTCGATGTGACAACTCGAAATCTAGAACCTTTCGTTGTGTCTTGATGTAACTTGCTCGTACGTTATGTGACTAGTTAACCGGTCAAACTTAATGATAACGTGAACCTTTATGTGATATGTGCTTTATTATGTGTGCATTGTATGTATATATGTATGTGTTATATGCGAGCCGAGAACCCAACACGAAACAACAAGGACCCGACTCGAGACCATGTGGTCTCGAGTGAACCGTAACCATTAGGCCGGTTTGGGCCTTTGGCCGGTTGGGCCATTGGGCCGAAAACCCTTAGCCGAAACCCATGAAGGGTGCAACATTTGGAGCTAATATATATACCACACCTTAGTTAAACCTTGTCATTTGTTGAAACATCACACACACACACTCTCCTATCTTCCCTCTCACTAGAACTCTAGAACACAAACACACCTCCAAGCTCTCGGATCCACTCGGTTGGCACAAGAACTCTCGGATTTGGACTTTGGATCGGCACACACACACACTTCACCAACCGGTTAGTATTTATCATGTTTATTGAATGATGTTTGTTGTTGATTACATGATAATATGAGTAATATGATTCAACTAGTGTAAGATATGTTTGATGATGTTTATGTGTGTTAAAAAGCTTTAATGTTGAATGTGTTGCTAAAAGAACTCATGATATCTTATGAACAAATATTACACAAAACCCTTGATTATTGATATTATGAAAAACCGGTTTTGTTTATGTGAAGTATTATGATAATCGGATAGGTGTAGATATGATTTTGAGATGTTTTGATGAGTATGTTAAGTATGTTTCATTATGGTTCATAATTTTGCTAGAACAAAGGTTGATTATGTGATGAATATGTTTGAATATTTGAAGAACACTTTGAATGATAGTTGAAGATATGAAAACCCTTGTGATTTTGATCCACTTTGACTAATAGCCTGATTAGGAAAACTGTTAGTGGAATTCTATTGGTTGTTTCCTGATTTGGGCCTGATTACATTGTACCATTAAGCTGACCATATCTGCATCAACACGTGAACATGAAAACGACAGCTACCGACTCGCAATCACCCAGTTGCGACTCGCAACCACAGCGTGATGACTCGAGACCACGCGGTTGCGACTCGCAACCATAACAGGACAAGCCGAGACCACCGGTTACGAGTCCCGTTGCGACTCGAGACCTCAGCATGACAAGCCGAAACCATGGTTGCGACACCGGTTGCGACTCGCAACCATCTGAGATCAGCACAAACAGCATGACTCGAGACCATGCTTGCGAGTCCGGTTGCGACTCGAGACCACACTTTTGGGCCTTAGTTAATGGGCCGGCCTTGTGGACTTCTGTGTTAACTGTTAATACGTATATTGGGCTTAGGTAGAACTGGTGGGCCAAATGTGATACTGTGCACTGTTGTTAAACTGCCATGATAGAAACTGTATGCCGTAACTGCTACTTGTACGCACACTGCTTGGTTTAAATCTGATTATAAGTGATATCCGTGTTAGGACGTTATTGACTACTTGCGACTTGATTGACTTTCTGTGATTAACTGCCGAGCAAACCAAGGTGAGTTCACACCCTCTACAAAGCATGGGATTCCCTGGGTTGGGAACGGGGTTAAGGAACGTGGATTCCTCGTCCTCCTTGGGTGGGACGTCAGTGGTTCAGGAATGTGATTCCTCGTCCGGATGGACGGATAAACGTACTAGACTAAAACTCTATCACGAAGTCCCTCCTTTTTGTATCGACTAATCGCCGGGCCAATGGCGAGCGGGTCATTAGTTAGATAGCGCTATTTAGGTCTGACAAGCCTCACACCGTGCCGCAGAGGACGGGCGTGAACTAATGGATCTGGGGCACGTCAATGATGATAGACATTGATGTTTTCAGGGCACATAAACATGACTACAGTCAGCAGTCGATATGGTAACGAGTCTAGTGTACGCATGGGGTAGCCCCCACGGCCGAAATGCCTGATAACTAACATGGGGTAGCCCCCACGGCTGGAATGCCGGAGTAACTGGGAATGAACATGTCACGTTTTTAAACTATGGGGTAACCCCCACGGCAGGATGCCAGTTAAAGGAAACTGTTTTCGGAATAACTAAAAACAAACACCCAACCGTGAACTCACTCAACTAGTTGTTGACTCGTTACTACATGCTTTGCAGGACCATAGGTACTCAGCTGGAGCTTGCATGGAGGAGGGTCGTTGTGGGACACGGATTGCTACGTGCTATGTTAAACTTGAAACTTTTGAACTTATGATATAACTTTAAACTTATGCTTCCGCTTGCAACTTAAACTTATTTGTTTTGAAACACCGATCGTATTGGTTAAACTTTTATAACTGCTTATATACTTGTTCAGTATGATTGGTGGCTGGATCCTGGTCAGTCACGCCTCCAAGCGGTAGTACTCCGCAGGTGGGATTTTGGGGGTGTGATAGATTGGTATCAGAGCCATTGGTTATAGTGAACTTGGTTTTAATAAAGGAGAAACGTTTTTGTTAAAACCAGACTATAACCGGTTTAGTGCTCAACGGTCCACAACGACACTTCGCTCTTCATGCAAGGCTCGACATTCTAGGTAATATGATGTGTGTATATTGCCTACTTGTTAGTTACATAAGTACATTGCCCATGGTATGCTTGGTTAGTATAACTACTGTTGTTTGAACACGTGCGTGCTTACTCTGTCCTACTATCGTACTTTCGCGAACCTCTCTCACACGTATTACTCTTATTATGAAGAATCATGTCTGGACGCGTTAACATGACACAAGCCCAGTTGACGGCTTTGATCAACGAGCGAGTTGCCGCAGCGCTTGCAGCTGCACACGCAGGAGGTATATCCTGCAGTCCGAAATTGTTCTAGGATCATTTGGATCCTACTCTCGTGAACCAACCTTTGTGTTAAACTCTGTCTTTCTTTCACCTACCTTAGGTCAATATGCTCAGGCACCGGTGTGCACTTTTAAGACCTTTATGGACTGTCGACCCACTACTTTTAGCGGCACTGAAGGAGCAGTAGGTCTCCTACACTGGTTTGAGAAACTGGAGTCTGTGTTCGAAATGTGCGAATGCCCTGAAGCGCGCAGGGTAAAGTATGCTACTGGTACTCTCGAGGGTTTGGCCCTCACGTGGTGGAATGCTCAGGTGCAAATGCTGGGGTTGGTTGCTGCCAACGCCACCCCATGGGAAAACTTCAAGGAAATGATCAGGGAGGAATACTGCAGTCGTGACGACATTCATAAGCTGGAAGATGAGTTCTACAATCTCAAGATGTCAGGGTCAGAAATTGAGGCATACACTAAGAGATCGCATGAGCTAGCCTTGTTGTGTCCTACTATGGTGGATCCTCCGTATAAGCGAATTGAACTCTATCTCAAGGGCTTGGTGCCAGAGATCCAAAGTCATGTGACTTCAGCGAACTTGACTACTATCCAACAGGTTGTACAGTTGGCTCACCGTCTCACTGACCAAGCGGTGGAGCAGAACAAGTTACCGAAGCGTATAGGTGCTGCAACTACTTCTGGTACTTCTAGTGGGGACAAACGGAAATGGGATGGAACTTCAAGCAGGGGTTCAACTTCGGTGCAAACTCAGTCTCAGCAGAGAAAGACGGACGATCACAAGAGCCCCAGTCAGCAATCGTCTGGTGGTCAAAGTCATGGTGGATACAAGGGGAATCACCCCAAATGCAATCATTGCAACCTACATCACAGTGGGCCATGCACCAGGGGCAACTGTCATCGGTGCAACAAGCCTGGTCATGTTGCAAAGGATTGCAGGAGCGCATACCCCGCCAATCAGAATCGTCAGCAACCTCAGCAGAATCAGCGACAGCAGCAGGGTAACAACAAAGGGTGCTTTCAGTGTGGAGCTGAAGGCCACTTCAAGAAAGACTGTCCCCAACTGAACCAGAACAACAACAACAATCAGGGGAATGGTAACAATGGGAACAACAACAATGGTGCTAGGGGACGAGTGTTCGTGATTGGTCAAGGTGAAGCAAGGAATGATCCCAACGTGGTGACGGGTAAGTTCCTTCTCGACGACTTTTATGTTACAGTCTTATTTGATTCGGGTGCCGATACTAGCTATGTGTCACTAGAAGTTAGTAAGATGCTTAAGCGTACTCCTACACCCCTGAGCGACAAGCACACCGTAGAGCTAGCTAATGGTAAGAGTTTGGAAGCCTCACACGTAGTCAAGGGTTGCCGGCTTATTCTCGCTAACCAAACCTTCTCTATTGATCTTATTCCTATTGTCTTGGGTAGTTTCGACGTTGTCATTGGAATGGATTGGTTATCCCAACACCGAGCAGAGATTCTTTGCAACGAGAAGATCGTTCGTATTCCTGGTTCGGGTAGTGAACCACTCATGATTCGTGGCGACAAGAGAAGTGCTATTGAGAACATCATCTCTCTTCTTAAGGCTCAGAAATGCTTACGGAAGGGCCACACTGCGATTTTGGCTCTAGTTACTGATACCACAGAAAAGGAGAAGAAGCTAGAAGATTTTCCGGTTATACGCGACTATCCTGAGGTATTCCCTGAGGAATTACCTGGTCTTCCGCCCCATCGCCAAGTCGAGTTTCAGATTGAACTAGCTCCTGGAGCCGCGCCTGTAGCCCGTGCACCTTATCGTTTAGCGCCATCGGAATTGGAAGAACTCTCCACGCAACTACAAGAACTCCTGGATAAAGGTTTTATTCGTCCTAGCTCATCGCCTTGGGGAGCTCCAGTGTTATTTGTGAAGAAGAAGGACGGTACCTTCAGAATGTGTATCGACTATCGTGAACTCAACAAGGTGACTGTGAAGAATCGTTATCCTCTACCGCGTATTGACGACTTGTTCGACCAGTTGCAGGGGTCGAGCTACTATTCAAAGATCGATCTGAGATCGGGATATCACCAGCTGAGAGTTCGAGAAGAGGATGTCTCTAAGACAGCCTTTAGGACTCGATATGGGCACTATGAGTTTCTGGTCATGCCGTTTGGGCTGACGAACGCACCGGCAGTTTTTATGGATTTGATGAACCGAGTTTGCAAGCCGTACCTGGACAAGTTTGTTATAGTCTTCATCGACGACATCCTGATCTATTCTAAGAGTAAAGAGGAGCACGAACAACATCTACGACTTATTCTGGAACTCCTTCGGAAGGAACAGCTTTACGCAAAGTTCTCGAAATGCGACTTCTGGCTTCGTGAAGTCCATTTCCTAGGGCATGTGGTGAACAAGGATGGGATTCACGTTGATCCATCCAAAGTGGACTCTATTAAGAACTGGCCTGCGCCTCGCACACCAAAGGAGATTCGCCAATTCTTGGGATTGGCAGGTTACTACAGGAGGTTCATTAAGGATTTTTCTAAGATTGCGCAGCCTCTGACCTTGTTAACACAGAAAGGCGTTGTTTATCATTGGGGAAATGCACAAGAGTTGGCTTTTCAGCATCTAAAGGATAGACTTTGTAGTGCACCCATCCTTTCACTGCCAGAGGGCACAGACGATTTTGTGGTTTACTGTGATGCATCAATTCAAGGTCTTGGTTGTGTATTGATGCAACGAGATAAAGTCATAGCCTACGCCTCACGACAACTCAAAGTTCACGAGAAGAACTACACTACGCATGATTTAGAGCTGGGAGCTGTTGTCTTCGCACTTAAATTATGGCGGCATTACCTTTACGGAACCAAGTGCGCCATCTACACCGACCACAGAAGTTTAGAACACATATTCAAGCAGAAGGAACTGAATATGCGACAACGACGATGGGTCGAACTGCTGAATGATTACGAGTGCTCTATCAGGTATCACCCGGGCAAGGCCAATGTTGTGGCAGACGCCCTGAGTCGAAAGGACACTACGCCTAAGCGCGTAAGAGCTTTACAACTCACGATACATTCTAGTCTACCTTCGCAGATACGAGCTGCTCAGATAGAAGCACTGAAACCGGAAAACGTTAGAGCTGAAGCCCTACGCGGGTCAAGGCAACGCTTAGAACAGAAGGAAGACGGTGCTTATTATGTAACAGGACGCATTTGGGTCCCACTCTATGGCGATTTACGAGAACTCGTGATGGATGAAGCCCACAAATCTCGCTACTCGGTACACCCTGGTTCGGATAAGATGTACCACGATATTAAAACTACGTATTGGTGGCCTAGCATGAAGGCCCACATAGCAACTTATGTCAGCAAGTGTTTGACTTGTGCGCGAGTCAAGACGGAATATCAGAAACCCTCAGGCCTACTCCAACAACCAGAGATACCACAATGGAAATGGGAGCAAATTTCCATGGATTTCGTTACTGGCCTACCTAGATCACAGCGCGGAAACGATACTATCTGGGTGATCGTGGATCGACTCACAAAATCCGCACACTTTTTGGCAATCAAGGAGACGGATAAGTTCTCCACTTTAGCAGAAATATACCTCAAGGAAGTTGTTTCGAGGCACGGGGTGCCCACCTCTATCATCTCTGATCGAGATGCACGTTTTACTTCGGAACTGTGGCAAGCAATGCACAAGTCTTTTGGCTCACGTCTAGATATGAGCACAGCGTATCACCCACAGACGGACGGGCAGTCCGAACGCACTATTCAAACCTTAGAAGACATACTTCGCGCTTGTGTAATCGACTTTGGCAACAGCTGGGAAAGGCATCTGCCACTCGTGGAATTCTCGTATAATAACAGCTACCACACCAGCATTAAAGCTGCTCCGTTTGAGGCATTGTACGGACGTAAATGCCGGTCACCCCTCTGTTGGGCAGAGGTGGGGGATAGTCAAATCACTGGACCAGAACATGTGGTAGACACTACTGAGCGGATTGCTCAAATACGACAACGCATGGCGGCCGCTCGTGACCGTCAGAAGGCATACGCCGATAAGGGCAGGAAACCACTTGAGCTCCAGGTTGGGGAGCGGGTATTACTCAAAGTTTCACCCTGGAAGGGTGTGGTTCGTTTTGGTAAACGAGGCAAACTCAACCCACGATACGTTGGACCTTTTGAAATCCTTGAGAAAATAGGCAAGGTGGCCTACAGACTGAACTTACCAGCAGAATTCGGTGCAGTCCACAACGTTTTCCATGTGTCAAATCTGAAGAAGTGTCTGTCAGATGAGACGCACGTAGTTCCTCTGAAGGAACTCACGATCGACGAACAGTTGAAATTCGTCGAAGAACCAGTCGAAATCACGGACCGGGATGTTAAGGTCCTCAAGAGCACCAGAATACCTCTTGTTCGAGTTCGTTGGAACTCACGTCGCGGCCCAGAGTTTACCTGGGAGCGCGAAGATCGGATGAAACAAAAGTATCCCCAACTGTTTGAGAACAGTACAAACGCTACTGAGGCTGAAGCTACGGAATTTCGGGACGAAATTCCAGATCAACGGGGGGTGGATGTGACACCCCGGGAAAACCAGGAAAACCATGCAACTTGACTAGCTTCCTCAGTGAGTGCCATCAAATTTCGGGACGAAATTTCTTTCAACTTGGGGATGATGTGACAACTCGAAATCTAGAACCTTTCGTTGTGTCTTGATGTAACTTGCTCGTACGTTATGTGACTAGTTAACCGATCAAACTTAATGATAACGTGAACCTTTATGTGATATGTGCTTTATTATGTGTGCATTGTATGTATATATGTATGTGTTATATGCGAGCCGAGAACCCAACACGAAACAACAAGGACCCGACTCGAGACCATGTGGTCTCGAGTGAACCGTAACCATTAGGCCGGTTTGGGCCTTTGGCCGGTTGGGCCATTGGGCCGAAAACCCTTAGCCGAAACCCATGAAGGGTGCAACATTTGGAGCTAATATATATACCACACCTTAGTTAAACCTTGTCATTTGTTGAAACATCACACACACACACTCTCCTATCTTCCCTCTCACTAGAACTCTAGAACACAAACACACCTCCAAGCTCTCGGATCCACTCGGTTGGCACAAGAACTCTCGGATTTGGACTTTGGATCGGCACACACACACACTTCACCAACCGGTTAGTATTTATCATGTTTATTGAATGATGTTTGTTGTTGATTACATGATAATATGAGTAATATGATTCAACTAGTGTAAGATATGTTTGATGATGTTTATGTGTGTTAAAAAGCTTTAATGTTGAATGTGTTGCTAAAAGAACTCATGATATCTTATGAACAAATATTACACAAAACCCTTGATTATTGATATTATGAAAAACCGGTTTTGTTTATGTGAAGTATTATGATAATCGGATAGGTGTAGATATGATTTTGAGATGTTTTGATGAGTATGTTAAGTATGTTTCATTATGGTTCATAATTTTGCTAGAACAAAGGTTGATTATGTGATGAATATGTTTGAATATTTGAAGAACACTTTGAATGATAGTTGAAGATATGAAAACCCTTGTGATTTTGATCCACTTTGACTAATAGCCTGATTAGGAAAACTGTTAGTGGAATTCTATTGGTTGTTTCCTGATTTGGGCCTGATTACATTGTACCATTAAGCTGACCATATCTGCATCAACACGTGAACATGAAAACGACAGCTACCGACTCGCAATCACCCAGTTGCGACTCGCAACCACAGCGTGATGACTCGAGACCACGCGGTTGCGACTCGCAACCATAACAGGACAAGCCGAGACCACCGGTTACGAGTCCCGTTGCGACTCGAGACCTCAGCATGACAAGCCGAAACCATGGTTGCGACACCGGTTGCGACTCGCAACCATCTGAGATCAGCACAAACAGCATGACTCGAGACCATGCTTGCGAGTCCGGTTGCGACTCGAGACCACACTTTTGGGCCTTAGTTAATGGGCCGGCCTTGTGGACTTCTGTGTTAACTGTTAATACGTATATTGGGCTTAGGTAGAACTGGTGGGCCAAATGTGATACTGTGCACTGTTGTTAAACTGCCATGATAGAAACTGTATGCCGTAACTGCTACTTGTACGCACACTGCTTGGTTTAAATCTGATTATAAGTGATATCCGTGTTAGGACGTTATTGACTACTTGCGACTTGATTGACTTTCTGTGATTAACTGCCGAGCAAACCAAGGTGAGTTCACACCCTCTACAAAGCATGGGATTCCCTGGGTTGGGAACGGGGTTAAGGAACGTGGATTCCTCGTCCTCCTTGGGTGGGACGTCAGTGGTTCAGGAATGTGATTCCTCGTCCGGATGGACGGATAAACGTACTAGACTAAAACTCTATCACGAAGTCCCTCCTTTTTGTATCGACTAATCGCCGGGCCAATGGCGAGCGGGTCATTAGTTAGATAGCGCTATTTAGGTCTGACAAGCCTCACACCGTGCCGCAGAGGACGGGCGTGAACTAATGGATCTGGGGCACGTCAATGATGATAGACATTGATGTTTTCAGGGCACATAAACATGACTACAGTCAGCAGTCGATATGGTAACGAGTCTAGTGTACGCATGGGGTAGCCCCCACGGCCGAAATGCCTGATAACTAACATGGGGTAGCCCCCACGGCTGGAATGCCGGAGTAACTGGGAATGAACATGTCACGTTTTTAAACTATGGGGTAACCCCCACGGCAGGATGCCAGTTAAAGGAAACTGTTTTCGGAATAACTAAAAACAAACACCCAACCGTGAACTCACTCAACTAGTTGTTGACTCGTTACTACATGCTTTGCAGGACCATAGGTACTCAGCTGGAGCTTGCATGGAGGAGGGTCGTTGTGGGACACGGATTGCTACGTGCTATGTTAAACTTGAAACTTTTGAACTTATGATATAACTTTAAACTTATGCTTCCGCTTGCAACTTAAACTTATTTGTTTTGAAACACCGATCGTATTGGTTAAACTTTTATAACTGCTTATATACTTGTTCAGTATGATTGGTGGCTGGATCCTGGTCAGTCACGCCTCCAAGCGGTAGTACTCCGCAGGTGGGATTTTGGGGGTGTGATAAGTCGATTGCTACTAACAGGAATTTTACTCCCCCTTTGCTTGGAGGGAATGGCCCAACAATGTCCATTCCCCATTTATGGAATAGCCATGCCGAGGTTATTGGAACAAGATCATGTTTGGGACTTCTTGGAATTGTGGCATGGATTTGACAGGCATCACATTTCTTCAGTTGTTCAACGGTGTCACGATGCATCGACGGCCAGAAATATCCAAGGTTCATGAGCTTTGCAACCACCGAACTAGCTCCGAAATGAGCTCCGCATATTCCTTCATGTATTTCCTTGATCAAATACTTGCTTTGTTCGGGACCTACACATCTTAGCAAGGGGGCAAGGTAACCTTTTTTGTAGAGGGTTTCTCCTTGCAACACATATTGTCTTGCTTTGATTTTAACCCTTTCGGCTTCTATTTGATCATTGGGTAGTTCATTACTTTGGAGGAATTTTTTGATGGGAGTCATCCAATTTGGATCTTCCTCGGTGACTACATCTTGTACTTCCAATTCATTGATCGATGGGGCCTTCAACACTTCAACCAACACCTTTTTAGTGAGGTGGGCGAAGGTGAGGGATGCTAATTTACTCAAGGCATCGGCCTTTTTGTTTTGGGACCTTGGAATTTGCTTGATGCTGCATGTTTGGAAGGTGTTCATTAACTCCTTGGACTTCTCTTTGTATCTTATCATGTTGGGTTCTTTAGCAATATAGCTGTCGTTAACTTGCCTTGAGACTAGCAATGAATCTGTGAACACTTCAAGCTCCTAAACTTTCATTTCTTTGGCCAGTCTTAAACCAGCGATCAATGCCTCGTATTCAGCCTCGTTATTGGTGGTCTGAAAATTAAAACGGAGAGCATATGTGAATTCTAACCCTTCAGGGTTGATTAGAACTAAACCGGCTCCTGACCCTTCAACGCTTGAAGCCCCATCAGTGAATAATTTCCAGGCTTCGGGGTTGGAGGGTTCAGTGGTTGTGGTGTTTACTTCGTCAATTGTTTGGCTTGGGACTTCTACCAGGAAGTCAGCCAGAACCCGGGCTTTAATGGCTTTTCGTGGGACATAGGTGATGTTGTGTTCACCTAGTTCCACTGCCCATTTTGCTAGCCTTCCAGAGTTTTCAGGTTTTTCAAGCATATTCTTGACAGGTTGGTCAGTGACCACTTGTATAGGATGTGCTTGGAAGTACCTCCTAAGCCTTCTAGCTGTTTGAACCAGAGCTTGGGCAAGTTTTTCGAGGGGAGGGTATTTGGTTTCAGCTAATTTTAGAGTTTTGCTGAAAAAATAAACGGGTACCTGGGCCTTGTCTCTTTCAATGGTGAGGACTGCACTGATGGCTTCGTCAGCGATTGAAAGGTACACCGATATTACCTCCCCAGTTTCTGGTGCTGCAATATGTAACACCCCGTGTTTTCCAAAGTCAAAGTCAAAGTCAAGTGTTGACTGTTATTGGAATTAAAGATTAATAAAGATTAATTTCATTTTAGTTTCATTTTGATTTTCGTATTATTTGGAGTAAGTGTTGTATAATTAAACTAATCGACCGATAATCGAACTGTGAATCAACGACCGATTGTGAATGGTAGGAAGTAACAACGCAATAAAGCTAGTCAATCAATAATCAAGCTAATCAAATCAAGCATCAAACTCAAGTGTGGGGATTTTAGTACTTTTTATACGTGTGTGAGTGCCTTATGTGTTATTTGTGCATGTTTACTTTTATGTTAAAGTGTGTGGTAAATCAATCAAATCAATCAAGACTCGAAGGTGAATCAAACTCAATCGAAACCGACTTTGGAAACAAGTTGTAAGGATGCTTGTATGTTAGATATAATAGTTGGGACTAAAAGTAATTTGATTAGGAATTCTATCATCCTCAAATTATCATTCATCGAACTCGAAATATCGGAAATCGTCGCGAAACACTCAAAATCAGGCAAGCCGTTCGAACAGGGCAACCTGATCGAACAGGCTAGCCGATCGAACAGGGCAACCTGATCGAACAGGCTAGCCGATCGAACAGGACTGTTCGATCGGACAGCTACTCGATCAGGAATGCTGTTCGATCAGCTGACCTTTCCTCTTTTGGAAGCCTATAAATAGGGCGGTCCTTGTCAAGCTTTCCACTTTTGGAAAAGTTCTGACCGACCAGCCTCTTCTTCTCACTAAATCCAAGATTTCTCTCAAACCTGTAAGTATTTCACTCTAATCTTTGTACGTTTTTGTTCATTAATCGATTCTCCATCTTTCTATCTTTCAAAATCTGAATTTCATCCATGAAATCACCAAGATCTAGGCGTTCTTGAGTGATGTCATCATGGTGTTCTTGGTGTTCATCAAGAACATCATGTTTTTGACTTCATTCAGCCATGAATAAGCTAGATCTAACCGATTTCCACATCAATAACCTAAAATCTTCCAAGGATCTTAACATTTCACGGTGGAAAAGGATTGGAAGATGGGTTTTCATCTATCTTTCAACTCTTTCACACTCAAGCCGGTGAAAACGAGCTTGAACCGATTCATAAATCAATCTAAACAAACACAGAGTTCAAGATTCGGGTTCTACCGAGAGATGTACCGATTCCGGGTTAAACGTTAAGCTTAGGTTCCAAACCGTCTCTGACCGGGTTTGGGTGATTCCTGCTCGAGTCAGTAGGCCAAGTAGGGACTTCAGCTTTGTGGTTCAACTCGTAGTCAAAATATCTCTAAAACATCAACAATTAACGGGAATAACCAAGTGTCAGGTGAAAGGTTAACCAAATCGAGAAGCTGGCCGAACGGCTAGGCTGTTCGATCGAACAGCCCAACCGAACGACTATGCCAGCCGATCGGTTAGGCTAACCGATCGACTAGCACTTAGACCCACCAACTCACGAAAGTGTAGTATTGACGAGGTACTGTTCGATCGACTACGCCACTCGATTGTAATTATTACTGCTCGGATCATGAGATACTATACTTTAAAAACACTTAGACTTTTCAAAGCATTGGAATGTCACCCGATCGAACATACCAACCGATCGAGTGACATACTTGAAAACAACAAAGTGCTAACCGATCGGTTGGGCTAACCGGTCGAACAGCAGTTCGATCGACCAACTTGAAAGGTAGTACAAACCATCATACACAAACACCTCCTTCACATCAAAGGAAGAAACAATCCACTTGAAGGAACCAGCCGATCGAGCCAGCCAGCCGATCGAATGGATGTTCGAACGGACTTTCAAACCAATCGAACAGCCCACTCGATCGAACTGCTGTCCGATCGATTGGTCTATCCGATCCAGTTTCCTTTGTTTACTTTTTCCGCGTTACTCATCGTTGTGTTATCAAACTATTCAGGCTAACCTATTCTCAGTGCTCCCTTCAATCCACAATCAATCACTGTGAGTATACTCGACCCCTTTTTGCTTTCAGCACTTTTGGGTGTTACATACGTAAATTATCAAAAATCACAATCAACACAAACTATTTGAACGCTAACCTATTTGCATGTGTACTTGTCTAAATGATTGCTGTTTATTATGTTTACACGTGGAGTGCTATCTACCTGCTTTAGCAACATAGTACTATAGTTTGGACTCAGCACCCGTTCACACGGGGGTTGCTAAGGACAATTACTTGCATGGATTACGGTGGTAATCATGTATTGCGAACTGTCTTGGACAGTCAACCCGAAGTCGTTGGTACCGATGGTCCCATGTTGATAATTTACATGCATCGTTTGCCCTTGTGTACGTGCTTGGTTATGCGTAAACTATTCAAACTTTATATGTTATATCAAACTTGTGTACTCACCTTTACATTATATGTATTGACTTTTATTTTAACGTATGTGACAGGTGTTTAAGCCACTAGCGTGCTAGGGAAGCGAGGCAATAATAAACTTCTAGGAGCCTGTGACCTTAGGACAGTGTCCACGTACCTGTTCCAGGGCCATAATTATCTGTAGATCTTGCACTGGCACCTGTAGTCAGTAAGATCCACAGTAGTCGTCTAGAGGTCTTAAAACAATATTTACATTTGGTCTGTAATAATTAAGAATTTGAGTTGTCGGAACAGTTCCCATATTGTTTGGTTGATTTCTATGATAACTTGTTATTATTTGGGACACGGTATGGGACGTGTTATATAACTGAATTGTATGATAGTTGTTGTGGAAACTTCTGAACAATCTGTTTCGCTCAGTGCCGCGCCCCGATGATTCCGCCATCGGTTGGGGTGTGACACAATATCTTGTAGGGAAGCTAAGTGCTGCTTCATTTGATTGAAAGCTTCTTCAGCTTCATTAGTCCATTTGAAGTCCTTCTTGTCTGAGCAGTTCTTGAGCGTTTTGTAAAAGGGTAGAGATCTTTAGGCCAATTTTGAGGTAAAACGCTTCAAAGCTGCAAGCTTCCCATTTAAGCTTTCAACCTCCTTCTTGGTTCTTGGTGGTTTAGCTTCGAGGACAACTTTTACTTTGTTAGGGTTGGCCTTGATGCTTTGCTTTCCGACAATGTGACCCAAGAATTTTCCCTCCTCGAATCCAAACGAGCATTTCTCTGGATTGAGCTTCATGTTGACCTTTCTGAGGTTCTTGAAAGTTTCTTGAATATCGTCAAGCATTTGGTGTTCCGTCTTGCTTTTAATCACCAAGTCATCAACGTATGCCTCCATGTTTTTGCCAATTTGGTTTTCGAAGGCCTTGTCGACGAGTCGTTGATAGGTGGCACCTGCATTTTTGAGGCCAAAAGGCATCTTTTGATAACAAAAGATACCTTTGTCTGTGTGAAAAGCTGTCTTTTCTTCATCTTCCTTCTTCATGAGGATTTGGTGATAACCTTTATATGCATCAAGAAAGCATTTAAACGAATATCCTGTGAGGGAATCGACCTTGAGATCAATCTCCGGCAGTGGGTAACAATCTTTGGGACAAGCTTTGTTAAGATCTTTAAAATCTATGCACATTCTCCAAGAGTTGTCGGGTTTCTTGACCATAACCGGGTTTGCAACCCATGACTGGTACTTGACTTCTCGGAGAATGCCGGCCGACACAAGTTTTTCAACCTCTTGGCAAGCTGCCAGGCTTCTTTCAGGTGCCAGGCTTCTTTTTTTTTTGGACCACCGGTTTGACATCCGGTGGTATTCTTAACTCGTGCTCGGCAATGTTCCGAGGGATCCTAGTCATATCTTCAGGACACCAAGCGAATACATCACTGTGATGTGTTAGCAGCTTTTCAAGGTATGAAAGGGTCTCCTGGGAAAGGTTTGGGTTGACCCTTATCCGTTGTTCAGGGTATTTAGGGTTTATGACCAACCCTTGCCTGTCTTCTTCACTGTTTGAGCTTTCACCCTCAATCATGTAAGCTTCCTGCGAGGGTTGAAGGGTTGCTATCCCCCTTTCAGTAGAGAATTTGACCGTTCCATGGCCAACAGACACTGCCATGTAAAATGCACATTGTCCGGGCCTCCCTATGATTACGTCATAACTTGAGGGGATGTTGATAACCACAAAGGTTAACGATTGGGTTCTCTCTTTCGATCCTTCGCTGAAACGAACATCAAGGGTTAGCTGCCCCAGAGGCTTGAGGGGTATGTCGGCAATACCTTTTATGGAGGTTCCAGAAGGTTGAAGCCTTGAACGTTCTTCATTGCTTAAACGGTTGAAGAACTTTTCGAACATGATTTCAGTTGCTGCCCCTGTATCTATGTATGCTTTAAATGTTTGCAATGTTCCCACAGTGGCTTCTACCACAAGGGGACTGTGAAGCGGGTTCTTCTTCGTAGGGGGGAAGCAAACACACTGAAGCTCCCAAGCTTCCAACCGCTGCCTCTTGTGAGGAACCTTCTCATCAGAGTATACCATATTGACTTCCTTCCCCTTGTTTTCAGCCATCTTGTCTCGAACTCCTTTTACCAAATGGGCGAGTTCTCCTGACTTAACAGCCTCTTCAATTCTCTTTTTTAGCTGAAGCAATCGTTGGTGTGGTGTCCCTTTTCTTCATGAAACTCGCAGAATTGTGTGGAGTTCTCATTTTTTATGCTTTTGGGGAGAGGCCTGGGAGGTCTAAAGTTTTGTTTAACTTCTTCTGTTGCCAGGATTTCCTGAGGGGTTTTTGTGAGGGGGGTGAAACTTATGCCTTTGTCTCTGCTTGGAAGGTTTCGACCTTCAGACCTTCGGGAGTCTGAACCCTTTGGACGCCTGTCATAGGAGTTGAAGTTTCCCCTCTTTCTAGCCGGGCTATTGCTTCGCCAGCCGGACCCTCTTTTCCTTTGTTCCTTGATATCTACAGCTTCCTCTCCCCGAATGTGAGCTTCGGCCCTTTCAAGGGCTTCTTCCAGGGTTTGGGGCAGAGATTTGTTGAAATCTCGTGTGAGGTATTTGGAGGTTATGGCATTCATAAAGCCAACCACTCTCATTTTCTCATCTGTCCCTACATAGGTTAGACCTTCCTTCTTATATCGTTCAATGAAGGCTCGAAGACTTTCATCATCACGTTGTTTTATCTGGAAGATTACTGTTGCATCTTTGACATATCGCCTTTGCTGGGAGAAGTTTGCCAAAAAACCCCTGCTGAGATCGTCAAAGCTTCGAATGCTTTGAGCAGGTAGGTCGTTGAACCAGATTCTGGCGGATCCAACAAGAGTCTGCATGAACATTAGGCAACATTCAGCGTTTGACCATTTTTCTATTCGAGCTGCACCAGTGAAGGTCTGGAGATGGTCCTCGGGATCTTTAGTCCCATCATATCATACGTTCTGATATGGGTTGGCATCTTGATCTTTGATTGAAAATCATAATCGGCTATCTTCCTTGAGAAGCATGAAAGGTTGCTTGGCTTATAGGGTTTAGCCAAGTCCTCTTCGGGCCTTGTATCCACATTGTTACTATTGCCATGATTCCCCTGAGTGGCTAGCACTTGATTAATGAAGTGTTGCCACGGGAAGTTGGCCATCATCTGGGACATCATATTGGGTATGAGGTTGAACCTTGAAGGCTTCCTGGACCAACCGAGCAGTTTATTCCAAGAGGGGTGCTAGTAACAGCACTTCGTGCTAAAGGAAGCACGGACAGAGCTTGCTCCCATGTGGTTGTTAAAGAAGTTGGATAGCTTGTCACGGGGGACTGTAGGAGCTGGTCAAGCGTTAGCTCGTGTCCCAGAGGAGTACCACTAGTAATTGGTTGGGAAGAGAGGATAGGATGTACCGTAGGATTTGTCATAGTGGACAGATAAGGGTGAGGGTTTGGAGGGTTGCTGGGACCAGCCTCACTTCTTGTGGTAAAAGGAGGTAGGGGTGGTCCGGGAGACAGCGTTGGCTCAGGTTCGTCATAGTCTAAACGAATCCTTATACCCTTTTCCCTTTCTTTACTCACATGTTGGTTAAGAAGTGACCTTAACTCGAGGAAATTATTAGCGACCCCCTCGGGGGTAAGTTCAACACGCGCCGGGGTGTCAGATACACCGGCATTGGGAGATGGAGCCCCAGATTTGGATGGGGTTGGGGTGTTGAAGGTAAGGAACTCGGGTGTGCTCCCCGGAGTCGAGAAAGGTGTTGTTATAGTCATATGAGCTTGGCCACTACCCGGGGTGGAAGTGTTAGGGATCTGGTTCACTTCTCCCGGAGATCCACTTTCAGACATGGTGACTTTAAGTGAAGAGAGCTACACTACTAGGTCTTTTTTGAGAAGAAATAGCGGTGTAGCCCCACGGTGGGCGCCAACTTGTTGATGCAACAAACACGAGACCAAAGATGGTAGCTGAGTTGGTTAGGCAAAAAGGTTGAAGGGTTCAACCTTGCCTAACGCAGGTCGCGGGGTCCCCCCACGTTTGCAAAACGTGGAAGGAGGTTCACTAGTTTGTAATTGTTGTTTGCTGAAAGTTCTTTCTCCGAGACGTGCTCGAATCCAGAAGTGAGAGCAAACAGAATGTGTGTGGTGGATGTGATAAGGAGTAACTTGAAAGTGAGCAAGTACTCTACGAATGACCAGAAAATGAGAGGATCTCAACTGATCGGAGAATGTCTTTTAGGGTGAATGAGCTGTCTTTTTATAGGGGAAGACATCTCCCCAAATGGTATGTACAAGACTAGTAAAACCTGTTTGCAGTGGAGGGTTTCCCCTTTTGGGGTTGAAGGCTTTTGACCCCTGGATAATAGCATGTATTGTGCAGACCTGCTTTGCTTTTGCGGGCGTGGGTTGGTGAAGCGAGCTCGGATGTGATTGATTACTGTTCCCTCCTCGCTTTTCCCATCTCTCAGCTTTTCAACCATTGAACTGTTTAACCCTTTAAGCATTTGCATGTTTAGTCACTTTATTTAGTCTTGGGCTACCCCTGTCATCATATAAGTAACAAAACGAATAGATTCGATTCGATACAAACCAAACGACAATATCAGTAACGGTTTTCAATTTTATTGTTTCCGATCGATGTAGAGCACGCTACGATACCCTTTTGATCATATTACAACTTTTACTTTTTTTGTTTCTCTTTCGGATGTTATAGCGAATGCCGGTATCTTAACAAACCGAACCAATACCGACCAAATTTCCTTCGCATAGATTTACAAATTTTAAAGCTTTTACCTTTTTCTCCCGTAGGTGCAAAGCCGCTCGCCCTAATGAATAAGCGGGAGAGGGAGAGTGAAAGGAGCACACTTCCCGACTAAGGCAATCTCATCTGAAAGCTCAAGCTCAACTTGTTTAGCTTGCCCCTTCTTTGAATGTGTACAATTAGAGCAAGCAAATGGCTAGCAGGGCCGAGGAACCACAATGAACGGGACGACAGAAGTTCCACAAGAATATGACCAGAGAGATATGTTCTTCTTCGTGCATACAGGTCTGGTTCCTGAGAAAACAGATCTCTATTAGCGAGATTTACTTGAATGATGCTATAAATCTCCATTAAAGTGGTTATTTATTTATAATTGAACAAAAGCGAGTCTGAATGGGTATACCTAGTCGTGGAGCATTCCGAGTATTTGCTTTTCTTACAACATTTAATATACGATGTTTTTGGAAATTATGAGTATGTCGTTACGATGTGCCTATTTTTATCTACGTATCGATAAGCGCAAACATAAATGTTATCAAAGTGACCTCACATTATCGTTTAGCATCTTCGTTAATCTAATAGTTTAAAATATTGTTTTATAAAGTTCTAAATATACCGTTGCGACGTTTTATTTTTATGCATATATAAATTCTGTTGAAAACGGAGTATTATTCACAATAGAGTATTATTTTTATCGTAAGCCACAATGAATGTTGGTATTGTACCAGTAGCGGTATAATGACGAACCGAACTTATGCCAACGACCGAAAACATATATTGGCTATGGTACCATCAAAACCGCTACTAATATTGGTTTCTTATGGTTTTCAATGGATGATAAACACGTGTGGACACCCTTTTAGACATACCACGATATTTCTTTTAATTTTTCTCTTTCGGTTGACATATCAAGTGCTGATATCGTACTGATATCAAAATGAACTGAACTAATATCGAACAAATTTCTACCATTAATGTTACCTTTACCATCGCATCTACGTTTCCATGTAAAATTTGTTAAAAATTAGGTCGGCCCGCCGCGAATGTAACCCTCTAGTTTACTTGAAAATGAATCTCCTCATTTCGCAAGATCAAGGTTACTTTAATGCATAGAACTAGTTAACTCAGATGTTTAAAAGCTTTAAATACTAACTTCTCATAGGAGGGTGCGCTAAGCAATTTGAGGGAATCAGTAGCACGAAACAGCAGTAATTTCAATCAAAATAAGTTCCAATACAAACACACAAACTACACCATTAATGCAAACATAAGGAAATTCTCTATGGAAACAGGAGGAAGTGAACCATTTCTTGATAACATACGCTCAGAAGAAAATGAAAACGTTCTACATTAGTCACGTTCACTTATCGCGGTCAGGTGTTCATCAATTTCCTCGGTTGAGAGCACATGAAACACCGGATTATCCTTTCGCACAACTCCGACCTGTTCACAAAACATGACAACACTGTGACAACAAATCCCAAACCATAGAGGCGCTTTAACCCGACCCAAAAAAGACGAGTATCATGAATCCGGCTTAGGGTGTAAGGAGTAGTTAAATACTTGAGAGTGGCAAACTAAAAAATCAACCAATCAGAGTGCGCCACGTCAATCAGTGAAAAGTGTTTAAACTTTGTTGAAAAGTGTTGGCAATGGTTAGACACTTGGTGAAGTGGTTAACTTTAAAAAAAAGGAAAAAGGTGTGAAAGGTTGAGAGATGCCATGGACCCCACCACACACTACCCTCTCTCTCCTCCAGTCATCTCCCCGAATCGTCAACCCTTCCCTGCAACCGCAACCTTCACCGAGCGGCAAACCCACCGGCGGCAAACCCACCGGCGGCGGTGTTACCGCGCGGCAAAGGCGGTTTGCCGAGTGGGTTTGCCGCCCACTCCGTATACCCTTAGGTTTGACAATCCCAGTTCAGAGGCACATATTTTAGGGATTCTGATCAGGCTTATTAGGGGTCTGCATAACACAGTCCAAACCAAAACCAGAGCAGATGGTTTACCAAACGGGGTCCGGTTATGTACGGTCTGCTTTATGAAAAATATACCTCAAGGCCAAACGCATTCAAAAAGAAATTTCCGTTTTATTTTTAACTAAACTACACCATTACGGCAAGAACCTAAGATGAAATGACTAGCCCAAAACTTTTGAGCCCAGTTCGTTTGGTACTTAGCCCGTTATAAAATGGTACTATACGTTCTCGTTGTTGGTTCCAATATGTTCAAAAATCGGTAATGTTGCGGTTTTGGACTGTTGAATACTACTATGATGCAGCAAGTAAAAGCAAAAATGTACGAACTTGGGAGACTAATGCAAGCGTTAAAACTATCTTAGCATCAATTGTTAAATTTCCTATTATAGAATACAAAACTACTAGGTTAGTTCCCCGTGTGTTACACGGGTTGAACAATTTAAACTATATGGTATAGATATTTCCTGTAAATGCAAAACAAAGACAGAGACATTTACATACCATATTGACATAAATGAGTTAATATAAATGTAACCCATCAACTCGTACATATTAATTAATGTCGTAGAGTTCGATAAAACGGCTCTAATGTCGGTTGAATGAGATCAATCAGAGTCTATTTGATACCCTTTGTACGACTTCTTATTTTTTTGAATCTTTGTATTTGATTCTAAACCTATTATTAATATTATTGATAATAATTTTAGTTATATAATATATTTAGTCTAACATATTAATATTATTATGAATTTCGAAACTTGTTTAGCTAGGATTTAAGATTCTATTGAAGTTTTCGTTTGACAATAGGTTATTGAATTAATAATAAGAATTTGTATTAGATTAAATTAAATATTATTATTATTTGTATTAGATTAGATTATATATTATTATTAGTATTAGTATTATTAATAATTTTAATCAATTAAATGAGAGAATGACAAGTGTCCTAAAACAGGTTTCTTTTATTATATAGTATAGATGTGTCAAGGAGTCTTATATGCACTTATCATTCAACATTATTAGGTGAACATGGGAATTTTTTATACCTCGATCTCGTTGGCCTTGAAGTCTTCTTGTAGAACAGATTGCAAAGCAGAAATTGCAGTCTGCAATCAACGATAATAAGCATGATGTTAAGTACAATAATAAAACATGACAAATCAGCATGATGAACCAAGTTTTTTAGAATTTCACATTTGTCCAAAAAGAAACGTTCTTTTTTCTCGAACAGAAACAAAAAAATGCACCTGTACGGTTTCGTCATATGAAAACTCAGGATCATTTTTCATTTTCTTCTCCAAGAAGTTAATTGCCTCTTGCTCTTTCAAGCCAGCACTTGTTGCCTGCAATAAAATTAATTAATATTAATAAAATTATCAGTTGTCATTAAGAGCATAAACATCTTCATGAATTAAAAATAAACAACATATGTAATCCCAAAAACACAACATTTTTCTTATTTCTTCAGGAACGTAATTCATCTTATTTCTCCAATTGTTGTAGCATAGAAAATCGAAGAAGATGTAAACTAATGAAGCTTTGCCATCGTTAAAATCGATTTTGAGAAAATACACCAAAATCGATAAAAAAATTTGTCATTGCCCAAAACCCAAAATCGTTTTGAACAAACAGTTGAAGACGAAATCAGAAATTAAAAAGCCAAAATCCAAAATCGATTAGATACTTACAAAGAGATAAGAACAAAAAAAGAAATCTGATCGATAGCTTTAAATCTCGTTTTGAAGAATAGAAAACCAAAATAGACTGAAAGGTGATAAGGAACAGAACCAATTTCAACATTAAAGTTCGACAACCAATGAACAGAAATTAAATAATCTGACGGGGCGAATTGAGCAGCAATGCAACTAAGACGAAATTGAAATGAGGACTTGAAGCAGTAACTCAAATGGAAAATGAGAGATGGAGTTCTCGATGGGTAATATTGTAATTTCATTATTCTTCACATTTCAATTCCATCGCATTTTTACAAACCAAACATAATACAAATTTCAATGGAATTAATTCAAATTCCCTTAATTCCAATTCCATAAAAATATTTTGCGAACCAAACGGCCCCTAAAACTTCATGTACATGCTTATAAAACTTATAACTTCATACACTTAAAGTATCATATTTACCCATTTGAATAATTAAGAACAAAATATTCAAACTAGTTACATAAACATTTTGTTCCACTGAATAAAAGAAAAAAGAATATTATATGTTGAGATGATCCACTATTCATGACAATAACATTGGTTCCCCAGTTATCTGTTCCTAAAAACTTGCTATTATACGCAACTTGTTTGATTAACCATGAGATTGGTGAATATAATATTATTTAGAAGAATACATACATGAGATAATAATTAACCCTCAAAAAGGATATATATATATATATATATATATATATATATATATATATATAGGTAGAGGATCCTGTAAAAAGTGCTCAAAGTGTGAGAAGTGTAAGAAGTGTATTATAACACTATATATAATACTATATAACACCATATAAACACCGTATAACAATATGTAACAACATATAATACTATATAACACTATGTAACACTATATATCATTATATAACAAATATAACACTATACATCTATCATAGACATGTTATCAGACAACCTATAGTGTTATATTTGTTATATAATGATATATAGTGTTACATAGTGTTATATGGTATTATATGGTGTTACATATTGTTATACGGTGTTTATATGGTGTTATATAGTATTATATATAGTGTTATAATACACTTCTTACACTTCTCACACTTTAGGCCCTTTTTACACTATCCTTACCCTATATATATATATATATATATATATATATATATATATATATATATATAGAGAGAGAGAGAGAGAGAGAGAGGAAGGTTAACGTACATTACGGCTTAATGTACATCACGTACGACAGGTAATTATGCACGTTCATTTTAAAATCACGCACGTTATAACTCAAAAATCCAAAATCACGCATGTTGAAACACAATAATCACGCATATTGAAAACATTAATCACGCATGTTATAGAACAAATCATGCACGTTGTTGTACGTGAAGTACGTTAAGCCTTAATGTACGATATACTTTCTATATATATATATATATATATATATATATATATATATATAGGGCAAAGATCCGTTAGGAACCACCCTTTATAGCGATAACCGCGAGAACCAATGTGAACACAACCAAAAATGCCTAAACATAGCTAAAAAACACACAATTTTTTTTATAAAAAAATCGCTACTTTTAGTAGCCAAAGAAAAAAAAATTATTTTTTTTGGCTACTAAAAGTAGCGATTTTAACATAAAAAAATATTTAAAAAAAATAGATTTTTTTTTTATTTTTTTAGATTTTTTTGGGGTTTAGTTTTTAGCATTTTAGCTTTGGGTGTGTGTGTGTGTGTGGGGGGGGGGGGGGGTTAGGTTTTTTTTAGCTATTTTAGGTTGTGTTCACATTGGTTCTCGCAATAAAGGTGGTTCTCGCAATAAAGGTGGTTCTCGCATGAACCTTACCCTATATATATATATATATATATATATATATATATATATATATATATATATATATATATATATATATATGAAAGTAATCCTATAAATAAAATAGGCTTTTCAATTTCATAACTAATAATAATCAAATCAACATTTTGAAATTTCACATACCTTGTGACCAAAGAAGTGGCCAGCTGGATCACATTTGAAAAGTCTAGGTCCATTCTCATCATCAATACCCAAAATCATAGCCACTATAGCAATTAATGAAAAAATAAATAGCATAAAAACTCACATATTGAAACAAATTTGACTGGATTAACTAATAATCGGGTCAAATTGCATAAAAACAGAAAGAGAGAATATCCAACAGAGTGTTAGTTATTCCCAGAAGGTAAGATACAAACCTACTCCAAGTGGTCTCATGTAAGCATGTTGAGTATACACTTGGGATTTGTCAGCAATCCTACAAAATAAAATTTGAAATAATAGTTAACATGTTTTCCTATTATTTAGATATTGTGAGTTTGTGACATGTAGACCCGTATCATACATATGCATGACATAAAGAAGATTCATGAATGAGCATCAAAACATCAAGTAATAAATTGAAAAAACTCATATATGAATATAGAGCATAGTTGTTACTGGCGAATAGCGACAAACAGCAATAAGGTATCTATATGCTACATAGCGAATAGCGATAGATAGCGGGCGCTATTTTATAAATAGCGATACTCTAGAAAATATGTATTTTGTATCAAAATACCCTGGAATATATGCTATTTTACATGTACATTTAACAAAAACCTAAAGTCCAGCTATTTTATAGCTATATTTGATCGCCATTTATACGTATATTAGCTGAAATAGACCGCTGTTGACAGCTATGATATAGAGCATGAGTTCTTTAAATAACCACCACTAGAGCGTATAAAAATCAGCATTCTAAGCAAAATACATTTTACCCAAATAAGCAGTTGTATATGTAGTTAAAAAGTAGATATATATATTAGGCTGCAAAATAACAGGATTACCATCTGGCCAAGACATCAACAGGCATCTCATATCCATATTTAAAACGAAACTCAGCAGCCTCATTCCTTGCTTGTTGAACCAAGGTCCTAGCATCAGCTGGAATGAAAAAGAAAAAAAAAACACATTTAATGGGTTAAATGAACGATTATATAATAAATAAAATACCATTGTACAAGTATCATGAACCCTACAAACTGCTGCACTGTGCCTCGACATACTCGTGCGTGTTCATAGGGCTGTAAACGAACAGAACATTCAGCGAACAGTTCGTGAACCGTTCAGCGGGAAGTTCATTTACGTTCGTTCGTTTAATTAATGAACAAACATGAACAAGAAATTTCGCTCGGTTAGTTAAATGAACGAACACGAACAAATGTCTCGTTCGTTCAATAGCGTTCGTGAACGTTCGGTAATGTGTTCGTGAACATTGGTTCATGTTCGTTTGTTTATGCTATTCATTAAAGGTTTTTTTAGCATTTATTTATTTTATGCAAACTTTTTATATCCCTTAATTCTTATTTATCTCATTAGCCAAATAAATAAAATAGGAAACCCAATCTCCACCTTGTATTTCCACCATTCCACTTTCCTTCTCATTATTCATATCGAAAAATACTATCGGCCTTCGTTCAACAATTAAGGCTTCAAGGACTAGCGCCGCTCCTTCTTACCATCCACCTCTAACCACCATCGTCTTCGCCGATTTTATACGTGTCAATTTGTGTTCGTGAACCGTTCGTGAACACGTTCCTTTCCTTGATGAACGAACACGAACAAAAAATCTCGTTCGGTAAGTGTTCATGAACCGTTCGTGAACAAATTATATCCTTAACGAACGAACACGAACAAGGTCTTGTTTGTGTTCGTTCGGTTCGTTTACAGCCCTACGTGTTCATTTAAATATAATGGATTTTTGTTTCTATGCCTTCACTTTCATAGCATCAAGTATCTGAATTTCTAGTCTAGAAACAACGAAGTCATCATGTTTAAAAACCGTACACAAGTTTAACATGATATATATTCTCAAAGAAGCACAAAAAGAATACGAAAATTAAAACCTAAGAATCATTAAACAACAACCTGTAGTGCCAGTAGCCAACAATCCAAGAAACTTAGTGACCGGGAAAAGATGTGTAACACTGGTTGGATCCAATAGCTTGTCCTACAAGTTACACAGAAACCATTAACCTTACAATCTTCACAAACCATCTCATCTGGTCTGAATCCTTCAAAACTATAAATTAAAAAAAAAAAAAAAAAATACTCACCGGGACCTTCTTCTGAGTCACAACACACACTGAGTCTTTACCTCGAACACCGATTGAGGTGACACCAGCTGCTTTAACAGCTTTAAACGCATATTCTAATTCATCCACAATATCAAAAACAATTCGTCATAAAAAAACCCTAATTGGAACCGAGATCGTATAAATCTATTAACGTGAAGGCCTAGAACTTAAATTAAAGTGAAACATGAACGAAATTTGTTGAATTAGGGATGGAATATGAAACCCTAGATTGTAAATAGTAATAATAAGGAAGAATACGGGATTCATACCGACTTGAAAGAGGCGGCCTTCAGGGGAGAATATAGTAATGTGACGATCGTATCCACCTCCGCTTCCACGACTCATGATGATGATGAAGCTCCGATCAGTGTTTGTTAGTTGTTTGCGTTTTTGTGATCTTTCTGGTTGCTGGTTTGAAATAAGTAGTAGAAGAAACCTTTCTTCTTTCTCAAGACAAGATCTTCAAGAACAATATTGGACTGTGCCCGGCCCATTTCTTTGGCTTATTGGGCTATTGTGTGAAGGGATGGACCATCACCGGGCGGGCTTATTGGGTACGAGATTAGTTTAATTAAAATTAAATTAAAACCGAAGCGCATATATATCTTGTAACTTTAGTTTGGGAGGATTTAAAAAAAAATGGAAATTTTCCTTTCTAACCCTAAACTTTTAATTTTTTTTTACAATTTAAGTTTAAAGTTTTAAATTTTGTTTTCTTTTAAACCGTAAGGTTTTAATCTTTGACAATTTACCCTAAAGTTTTAATATTTGGCAATTTAAGTTTAAAATTTTAATCTTTGTTTTCTTTTTAACCCTAAAGTTTTAATCTTTGACAATTTAAGTTTAAAGTTTTAATTTTTGGTAATTTAACCCCTTTGATTAATTTGATTTTTTCACTTCTAATTGATTTTTTTTACTTATGTGTTGTAATATTGGCTTTGGGGATTTTTCAAAGAAAAAATGGTTTTGCATATGGTTGTTGTAACCTTGGCTTTGGGGGTTATTCAAAAAAAAATTGATTTTTTACTTTTCACCCAAAAGTATTTTATAAATTACTTTTAACCCAAAACTATTTGTTTTTTTTTTACTTTTAACACAAAACTTTTTATCTGTTGCAATTTATCCTCACAACTTTTTTTACTTTCAACTTTGGTCCTTTATATTTTTCATTTTCCGCAAATTTTTAGCTTTATCATTCGTTCTAAATTTTGTGACTTAACACACCACAACGTGCGTCTTTGGTTTGACGTTTTTACGTTTCGTTCTAAATTTTGCGGGTGAACGTTTTTACATCGTCTATTTTTTCCTGTTTGATAGGTTCAACATAACATGCGCGCACTAAATCGACTTAGTTATCACTAAAGAATCCCCGCCGCATTGCGGCGGGTCTTAATTCTAGTTTTTTTTAAAGGGCATGAGATAGGTATGGTATTAAATTAAACTATTAAACAATAAACAATACCTGAACCAGTGTCACAAAATATGCATTACCCGTTTGCCCGAATTACACCCTACTGGAAACGTGCCATTTTATTTTTATTTTCCTTTGTTTTTGAGAGATAGATTAAAATAGTAATTCACTTAACTTTTGGTTTTATTTATTTTCCTTTGTTTTTGAGAGATAGATTGAAATAGTAATTCACTTAACTTTTGGTTTTATAAAAAAATGAGTTCATTGCCATTTTCGTCCTTGCAGTTTGTTCACTTTTGCCATTTAAGACCAATTTTCAAAAATGCATCAGTTTCATCCTTGACATATTGGAAACGTGCTACTTCAGTCCAAAAATTAAAACTCATTTAAGTCAAACATGTTAAATGAAGGGTATTGTTGTCAATTCATATATCTTTTAATTTTCACTTTATTTTATGAATTGATAATAGTACTCTTCATTTTACCTGTCTGACTTAATTAGGTTTTAATTTTTGGATTGAAATGGCACATTTCCAGTATGCTAGGGAGGAAACTTGTGCATTTTTCGAAATTGGCCTGGAATGTCAAAAGTGAACAAACAACAGGGACGGAAATGACAGTTAACTAAAAAAATAGAATGTAGGAAAAGTATATGAAAATCCTAAACTGGTAATTTTTCATAAACTAATGGGTATATTTGATACCCGACAGACTGACATATATTTGGTCAGGGGTATTGTACACAATAATATATATGCGACTAAAATTATCAATATTTATCTCAAACCGGTCCCATCAACAATCCTACTTGTGTATTTCAGGATTACTGTGCCGAGTTGGCTCAGCTCGGTTAAAAAGTGAATTTAGCTCGGCTCGTAACGAGTCAGATTGGCACGGATTGGCTCGTTTGGTAGCTCGGCTCGGCTTAGCTCGAATTATTTTAGTTATAATATATTTTATTTTAATAAACATTTATATTAAAAAATCTGATTGTTTACATGTATTTTGGAGTATAAATTGATATCTATGGCGTATTTGAAGGATGATTACCATGATAATGAACTAATTTTGCATTTCTTTGAAATCTAAAACTTATTTTGTATTGTTGAACTTGATTTAAGCTTGTAATATATTAGGTTGAACTTATTTCAGATATTCTCAATGTTTTTTACTACTGAATATTGAGAGTTATGTATATAATTTTCTTTTTAAAATTGAGCCAAACCAAGCCGAGTCGAGTCAGCTCGGCTTGAAACCAAATCGAGCCCAAATTTAAATTTTCAGCTCGATTTTAATTCTAAGCTGAGCCGAACTAGCTTGGTTTATAATAAAACCAAGCACGAGTTTATCTTACTCGGCTCATGAACAACCATCCACCCATAGAGACAATTGGGTTTTTTTCTCTTTATCATTGATGAAAATGGACCTATATTGGGCTAGATATTGGGCCATAAGCACCAAATAAAGGGCATCCACCAATTTCAATCAACAATTTCTAGGGTTTCGAATTTCTGCAAACTTGCTCGCTCTACGCCTCCGTAAGAAGAAGAAGAATGGGTCACTCAAACATCTGGAACGCGCATCCAAAGCTGTACGGACCTGGTTCTCGTTCCTGGTTAGAATCTTCTTCCTTTTCTCCTATCTTTTTTTGCCTCTTTTACTGCTGTTTTAATTTTTAAATCTTTTGATGTTATATGGTTTTGTGTTTATGTTGTAACAGTCGTGTGTGTGGTAACTCGCATGGATTGATCAGAAAGTATGGGCTCATGTGCTGCAGACAATGCTTCCACAACAATGCTAAGGAAATTGGGTTCATTAAGGTCTGTTTTTGAAGTTTTGGATCATGTATTATTATTGTTGAATATATTGAAACCTAACAAAGTTTATGCTGCATATGATCTAGATATTTTGATCAAGGCAAATTGGATTTAAATAAGCGAGTCCGCCTGTTTTTGGCCAAAATAATCCTAACTGAGTTTATTCCACGGTCCAACCTTTTTCATTTTATTTGTCTAATGGTCCGCCTTTAATTACTTAACGGAATTGAGTATTTTTTCTGAATTACAAATCGATGTTTTAGGGCTTTTGATTAGAACAAGGATACGAGTCAATTGATGTAAAACTTACTTCGAAACAATGCTCCAAACTGCTTGATTTTTGTTAATTGGAAGTTTAAACACCTGAATTTAAGCACGGTTTTGAGGTAGATTTTACGTCAATCGACTCGTATCCTTGTTCTGATCAAAAGACCTAAAACATCAGTTTGTAGTTCGAAAAAAAACATAACTCGGTTATCTTTTTTTAACGGCGGACCATTATACGAACAAATTGAAAAAGGTTGGACCACAGACTTGGTTAGCGCGCTTAAGCGCGAAGCGCATTTAGGCGCAGGCTGCATCGCCTTGTGTGACATAAGGCGCACTATGTACAAGAAGCGCAGCTGAGGTGCGCTTTTTAGGGGAAATCGACCTAAGGCGCAGGCTGAGGCGCACGCTTTTTGTACATGGGTTGTTTCTATGCTTCTAAGTGTTGTACAGCAGGCTTTTTATGCTGTACATTTATGTTTTTTTTCATTTTAAAACATATATAAAGCTTAATTATAGCTAAATCATAGGTATTGGAGGCTAAACACTTATGGGATATATAAGATAAATTTTATAATCACTTTGCGCTTCGCTTTAAAAAAAGCTTTTTTAGACCTCATCGCTTTTGTGCGCTTCCCGCTTTTTTAAACCAAGACCATAGACCACTGTTGGGAATAAACTCAGTTGAGATTATTATCGGCCAAAAACAACCAGATTGGATTATTTAAATCCAATTTGCCTTTGATTAATGTAGTGATAAAATTTAGGGGGTGTTTGCTTAAATGTGGTTAGCAACTTTAAAAACTACTTATTCACAACTAGCCCATTTTAATCAGAAAAGCAATTTTAATAAGCGATCCTAACCGCATTATTTTGGTTACTGTATACCCTCAGTATTGCTTCTAGGATAAAAAAACTGTTATCTTTTTCTTGTTTGTCAAATGCATCTTGAAGTTCTAACCTTTTGTGACACTTGCGCATACAGTATCGTTGAATTATATATGGTGGGATCTTCAGAGGTCGCAAGAGATCAATAAAGGGTATGATTATTAGGAAACTTTTGGAAATGTTTTGGTAACTATGGAGGATCCGAGAATGTATGTTTTTAGTTTTAAATTAATGCTTGTGTAAACGACTATTATTTGCTTATTGATATTAGTATCATCACTTTGGGGAAGTTGTTTTTATCGTTTATACATCTTTTGACATTCTGTTGCCGTGATATGCATAGAACATGTGTGAGGAACATACATTTTCTGACTGAATTGAACACATTACCAGCTAAACCAAGACGATAAACCTACGTATTTTGACAACCCATTGATCATATACTTTTTTTGGTTTTAAAACGCATGCTTTAAGCTGTGCTCGTGACGTGAGTCGTACACAGTCAAGAAGGGGACTGCTTCAGATGGCATTAGGTGATACACGCACACGTTGTATATTACATCTTATATATACAAAGAGAAGCTGGGGAATGCTTGACACTCCCCCATTGGTCCGGGTATATTCCAATTTTAACTCCAGTTTAAAATTACGAATTTGCTCTCTTTTCAAAGTTACGGTTTTGTCCCTGGTTAAAAATTACAGTATTGCCATCGCTTTAGGTTTTGACAAATTACGATTTTACCCTGGCCAAAACTTACAATTTTGCCTCCAGTTAAAAATTACATTATGATACGATTTTACCCCAGGTAAAAATTACGAATTTGGCCCTGTTCAAAGTTACAATTTTGCCCATGGTTAAAAATTACAGTATTGTCATCGCTTTAGCTTTTGACAAATTACGATTTTACCTCAGTCAAAAAATACAATTTTGCCCCCAGCTAAAAGTTAAAGTATTGCCATCGGTTTAGTTTTTTTAGCATAACTGTAGAAGTGTTTTATTTTAATTGGTTGACTTGATTTTTTTTTTTTCATGTCAGACATCTGCCTAATACTCGCTCATTAGTCCTGACAAATTACAGTTTAGTCTCGAGCTCAAAATTACGGTTTTGCCATCGTTTTAGTTTTTTTTTTCTAGCAAAACTATGGTAGTGTTTTTTTAATTGTTTGAGAAATATTCGGCCTATCGCCCCGCAATGTAGACGGGGCATCAACTTTTTTTCATACAATAATTGTTTGAGAGCATGTTATCAGTTTGGTTTTTCAAAGTTTATGTTAAGATTTACTGATACATATGAATACACGTATTATATATAAGTTATCTTTCATACGAGTGGATGAAAACAAATATGTGTTCTATAGATTTGGGATTGATTAGATTGGTAGATTGATGTTTGATTCTTTGAATTTTTCATCGATACGTCTTTGTTTTAATAAACATGGTCCCAAGTAGGTTGGTCCAATGCCAGGGAGATATTGGTTATCAGATTATATTCGTCTTTTATGGATCCTTAAATCTCCCATACCGGCCCTCTTGTCAAGGACTAATTTAAGAAGCAATATTTTGAAAATCAGATTCGCCACATAAGCGTTAGCTCTATTAGGGCGTTGGTTTCACTACATAAGGGCTAGCTCTATCAGGGAGTTGATTTAGCTAGTTAACCAAACACACGCTGAAAGACTAGGAGATATTCGTCGGATTACTTAAAACTCAAGTTTGTGTATGTAGGGTTCATTATCTCATTATTTGTACATAAAACCTGCATTAATTGGTTTAACTAGTCAGTCTGGTATTTTGGAAAGTTATTACTAATTCCTCCAAAATATTATGTTAACAACTAAATAAAAATACATAAGAATATAGTAGGTTAAAAAATCTGTCTTGAGGAGGACAACATGAAGAAGCTGAAGACCTTATGATAATTCACCAAAAAACTCTTTAAGTTTGTACTTTAACACCAATTTAGACAAGCCTATTTAAGCTCTTTGCTTTATTCATAGCTTAAGCTCACTCAGGGTCTAAGTATCGTCTAGTAGGTGCACAAATCGGGTTTTTTATTACGTGGTTCTGGTTATGGAACCGGTTCCAGGTATGATCGAGCATTGGGAAATCGGGTATTAAGAGAAACCATATAGGGTTCGGGTATGGGTATTTAGGAGAAAAACCATACCATGTGTACACGGGTAGGGTATGACGTGTTCACAGGTATAACGGGGTATTAATACCCGGTTCTAAAAGATAAGTTTCTTTATTATTTTACACAAAAATAAATTGTTTAAAAATTAAATTTGGTTTGTACTTTGTAAAAATAATTAACTAAATTAGGATAACATAAGTTCACTAAAGTACAAATTATTTGCTTTATAATATGTATTTTAAAAAACTTAAATATAAAAGTTGTAAAGTAAACATAAAATTATACAATAAAAATTCGGTTATTCTATCGAGCATTATAAAAACCAGTATAGGGTATAACTGGGTTCGGGTATAGGGTATGACCGGTTATGGGTATCGAGCTCAAAATGTATATCCTATCCATACCATACGATTAGGGTCGGGTTCAGTTACATGTATAAAATACCCGGGCATAATTATAACAGATTCCAGGTTTTTTTTCTAGGGCCTGGTTCCGGATACGGGTTTTTGTTACAAGCGAAGAAGGCGAGAAGAGGTTGAATCTTGCACCCTTGGCGTATATCGACCACACCATGTTTGTGTTACATACCAAACAAGAGAACTCAACCCAGAATACTAGTCCGATGGGTGAGAGAGAGCTCATTTGGTATATAAACCCCACATTGGTTGCCCATACAACTAATGTAGGACAAGTCTCAAACCTTCCAATGGTATTAGTCAATAACAATCGATCCTCCTTAAGGGCCAACGTCCTCGTTAGTCACGGTTGGCTGTTTCCAGACACCACTCTGAGCATCGTTGGTCACGGCTGGCTCTTTCCAGGCCACCACTCCGAGTTTTGGCTCTGATACCAATGTTACATACTGTAGGTCCCTTTCACGGAGGATGACGAACCTAAACCTTGTTATACAAACCCACTAGCGAGTGCGGAATCCAAGCTAGTAAGCAAACCGGGATGAAGCAAGTAGAGAAACAAACACACAAGAATTCACCGATTAACACCAATGTATTAATACGTATGAAGGTTTCGGTTACAAGCACAATGTTCACAAATCTGTATTGCAAACTCTCACTATGTGTGTGTGTGTTTCGGACAGAATGCTCTCAACTCTCTCTATCTCTTGGTGTGCATCTAAGTATCTTCTCACATACACTGCATGGGTATATATATACCCAGCCCAGGTTGACATGTCCGAAGGATTCGATAGATGGTCCGAAGGATCATCTTTCGAATACAATGCTTTCGAAGGATCAGCAAGGACCTCGAAGGATGGTCTTTCGAGGTCCATCAATCGAAGCATATCTTTCGAGGTGATCGAAGGATCTACATTATCCTTCGATCACTCATCCTTCGAGACAGACAAACAACAAACATATTCTAACTGTTGGCCAAGTCAATCCGGAGGATGGTTGACTTGGTCAACTTACAGACTACCAAGGACATCGTATACATATAGACCGAATACAGACAAAGTACAGACACAAGTGCACCAACAAACTCCCCCTTGGCTGTAGCTTTGTCTTTATCTTCTATAGTTGTAGACTCGTCTCGAACTTCGATGGTCTTTGGTCTTCGAGTTCTCAAAACTCTGATGTCCTTTCAAGTCTTCAATGTCGGAGGATCTTCAAAGTCTTCACGTCTTGAAAGCAAAAAGTGTATCAACAAACTCCTCGTATCATGTAGGAAGTGTGTTGACAAACTCCCCCTTAACATAAGCTCCCCCTTGAGCTATGCTCGTGAATGACTTGATCTTTATGAAGTGAGATCCTTGTGGTATGATGATGGCCATCGGCAACTCGATCATCTTCATCTTTTGAGTGCCTTCTCGTCGTGTCTTCATTCCGAAGCTTTGTCATCGACCATGTTCTCCTAGCCTTTAGAATCTGCACATGCAAGAAATCTAAACGCGTAATGAGAACAACTGCTTGGAATAGTTAGCATAAACAAATGACACACGAATGACCATGTCACAATCAAACACCGTCCGACAGTTTGAAAGTTTAATAAATTTGTCAATTTTAGTCTTTAACTTTCAAAACATGCAAATTTCGACCGTTTATGAAGATTTAGTCAATTCGGTTTTCGTTCAGATTTCAGGTAACGAAGACTTGAGCTCCAACATCGTACGATCGAAAATAAAGTAGAAAGAAAATCTTTTTGGCTTTTATAAAGTTTATATTAAAACTGATTTTAGGTGAGTTTTAATATTACGAAAGACAACAATTTTAATATCCTTTGAGTGTTATCAAACGACATCACCGCTAATGTCGTGCTGATATGCACCAAACGACGAAACTGTTTAAAAGAAAAACAATAAAAGTTAAGCAGTAAATAAATATATACATACATTCTTTTTGCAAGTTTCGAGGGTAAGAGAATCATATCAGTGTACGGTCATGCCAAGACACTCTTGTTGTTCAGTTAGTTAACATTAAGACAAGCATCCTATAACAATTATCGGTATTGTTGTCCACTTAAGCTCAACTTATCAGATGTAATCATGGCGAGGGGATACGTTAAGGTATGATTTATACTTACCGACCGGTGTTCATCCACATCACGACACATTCCCGTATCAAGGTATGCACGAGAGTTCATCTTACCGGTGAGTATACCGATTATCATCTGTTTGACCATATAAGCTGTGAGATACTCACTTATTTTGATTTGAAAACAAGCCCTATGTGATATAATCACTTATTGATGAGGAACTTGATTTTCATATGCATGAGGGCACAGGTGCAAGTCCGTGAACAGGTCAGTACTTCCGTACAGCAGAGAGACGAACTTGACACCCGGATGAATGTGATATTTTATCACTTATTTGTTTGGACATGTGATTGTTTATCACTTATTGAGGTCGAATGCAGTATGTAATATGTACACGTATGTATAGTATCATGGAAGATCTAGACTTGCGTCCCCATTATTTTTCGGTAAAAGATACAACCATGATACCCAGATGATAAGCAGCATAAAGACCGAATATCTCAGAACCTCGGCAATCTATCAAACGAAATTTCGGTACTAAGACCATATGCCAATGAATGGTTCCCACCTGGTCTTCAGTCGATTAAGATTTATATCACCCTGCACACTTTAAAATGATTGTGAGCCTACCGATACATCTTATATAGAGCTGCTTATCGTTTTTCATTTAAGGTTTAAAGAGGTTTAGATAGACCACTGATGTACTATCATTTTCTCTTTTGCTCTCCAGGAAACTCATTTTTGTTTTTCTATTGTTTTTGTGTTTTTGAAATTTTTCGATGTTTTTGGATTTTCCGATTTTTTGGATTTACTCCCCCTAAAATCAACAAACTAAGACAAATTTAAAACACAAAGGTATTTACAAAAATGATTTTCCGATGTTGGTTTTATTCTTGCTTGACCTTAATGCCGTTTACCAATAATAAGAAGTCAAATCTAGATTTGTCAAAAGCTTTGGTAAATAAGTCGGCGCGTTGGTCATCGGTGTGGACCTTAACAACATCGATTAGCCTTTTCTCAAAGCAATCACGTATGAAGTGATATTTGATTTCGATGTGTTTGGTCTTTGAATGCTGCACAGGATTTTTAGTGATATCTAAAGCAGCAGAATTATCAACGTAAATAGGAGTAGTTAGGAATTCAAAACCATAGTCCCGCAATTGTTGTTGGATCCAAAGAACTTGTGAGCAACAACTTGAGGCAGCAATGTATTCAGCTTCGCATGTTGATGTAGCGACGCATGTCTGCTTCTTGCACTGCCATGTGACTAGGCGATTTCCTAAAAACTGACATCCAGCCGTTGTGGATTTGCCGTCGATTTTACATCCGCCAAAATCAGAATCACTGAATGCGACCAAGTCAAAGTTATTATCCCTAGGATACCACAGACCGGTGTCGGGGTAAGCCTTCAAATAACGAAAAATCCTTTTGACAGCTGCAAGATGTGAGGCCTTCGGATTAACTTGATATCTGGCAAGCAGGCACGTTGGGTACATTATATCTGGCCTTGATGCTGTGAGGTACATAAGGGATCCGATCATTGCGCGGTAGTATGAAGGACTAACAGCTTCACCCTTCAAGTCAGGAGTAATTCCGTGATTAGTTGGCAATGGGGTACCAATGGGCGTTGCATCGGACATCTGGAACCGGCTCAAGATGTCACCAACATATTTAGTCTGATGGATGAAAATCCCAGACTCCGTTTGTTGCACTTGTAGGCCCAAGAAGAAATTCATTTCCCCCATAGCACTCATCTCGAACTTATCCTGCATAATGCACTCGAAATTCCTACACAAAACATCATTAGTAGAACCAAAAATAATATCATCAACGTATACCTGAACCAGAAGAAGATCTCCATCTTGTTCTTTGATGAAGAGAGTACAATCGATAAGACCTCTTCGAAAACCGTTCTCCAGCAGATAGGTAGATAAGGTTGCATACCAAGCTCGTGGCGCTTGATGAAGACCATAGAGAGCTTTGTTAAGCAACCAAACCTGATCGGGATGGACAGGATCTTCAAAACCTGGAGGTTGTTCGACATATACCTCTTCTTCAACCACACCATGTAAGAATGCACTTTTGACGTCCATCTGGTAAACCTTGAATCCTTTGAATGAGGCATAAGCCAGAAAGATCCGAATAGCTTCCAGACGTGCAACTGGTGCATAGACTTCGTTGTAGTCGATCCCTTCTATCTGACGAAAACCTTGAACGACTAAACGAGCTTTGTTTCGAATAACCACTCCACGGTCGTCTTTCTTGCATTTGAAGACCCATCGAGTGCCAATCTTCTTGTAGTTTTCAGGTCTTTCAACAAGCTTCCAAACACCAAGCTTTTGAAATTGCTGCAATTCTTCCTGCATGGCTTCAACCCAAGCACTGTCTTTCAATGCTTCTTTCCACGACTTTGGTTCTTCTTGTGACACATAACACGCGAAGGACCAGTCATTTTGTTGACCAGATTCTCTTATAGCTGAATACAAACCAGCATTCCGGTTGTTTCTCAGCTGATTACGCGTCTGCACACCGCGATGGACATCTCCTATTATATTCTGCTGGGGATGGGTGTCATGAATCCTCATTTCAGGATTATCTGGCACACGAGCATTGATACCCAAATTGGTAAGATTAAGATCAACAACCAACTCCACACCGGGAATGTGTATAGAAGTGGATGCATTCCCTTCAGCAGTGTCTACATTCTGCATATGAGGCGTATCACCAGAGGCACCTTGAACAGGAGCAGCTGGAGCCGAAGATCCTTCAGCTGCATCATGATATTCATCATCTTCAGAAGAGTCATTATAATCAGCAGCATCTTCATAAACCTCATTTTGAACCATATTGTTGACAGACGAAGAAGCTTGAGGGTCAACAACAATAGGTCTAACCAAAGGCGAGACAGCAGCGTTGTCACTTTCCAACAACATCCTAGCCGCTGCTGATTCTTCGTCAAAGGTTGGCAGATTGAAGGAGTCAAATAGCCCATCATAATCGAACATCCACGGATCACCCGGAGCCCTAACAGGACTCGTGTACCTTTGAACCCTAACTTCACTCCATAGCTCAATCTTTTTGGTAGCTAGATTCCAAACACGAAAATTCGGAGTAGCATATCCAAGGAAGAAACCCTCGATAGCTCGTGCTCCAAACTTTCCATCCGGCTCAATCATTGTACATGGAGCACCAAACGGTTCTAGGTAAGAAAGATCCGGTTTCCTTTTCTGAAGGAGTTCGAAGCAAGTCTTGCCATGTCTCTTTACTGTAAGAACTCTGTTTAACGTGTAGCATGCAGCCGATACAGCCTCCCCCCAGAATTGAATAGGGAGTTCCGACTCTACTAACATTGTTCTTGCAGTTTCTATAATCGTCCGATTCTTCCTCTCTGCGACACCATTTTGTTGTGGAGTATACCGAGAACTGTACTCATGAAGAATGCCTTTAGAAGTACAAAACTCATCCATAACTTGATTCTTGAATTCGGTACCATTGTCGCTTCGGATCCTCTTTACTTTTAACGAATAGAGATTCTCCAACATTGTAAGAAGATCCTTGAGGATGCCAGGAGTTGCACTCTTGTGTGCCATGAAGGATACCCAAGAAAATCTAGAGTAATCATCAGTAACAACTAGACAATAGGCATCACCGAACGTTGTCTTGTGCTTCATAGGTCCAAAAAGGTCCATATGAAGACGTTCGAGAGGCATGCTGACAGTGTTGATTTTCTTCAAAGGGTGAGACTTCTTTGTTTGCTTCCCTTTTTGGCACGAGACACAGATATCTTGTAAGTGAAAACTTCTCACAGGCACACCATTCACAAGATTATTTTTCACCAAATGGTTCATTTTTCTCAAGTGAATGTGTCCCATTCTTCTGTGCCAAGATATTGACTCCTTTTCCGTGGCTTTTGAGACAAAGCAAGTGACTTGTGTAGATGTTGTAATCGCCTGGCTCATGTCGAGAATATAAAGATCATTAACTCTCGGAGCCGATAAGAGAATCCATTCTTGTGGAATTTTAAATCCAGGTTTCAGCACATAGCAGCCGGCATCATCAAAATGCACGGTGAATTTCTTATCGCAGATTTGCGACACACTGAGAAGATTGTGATCAATTTGCTTCACATAATTGATCTTATCAAAGCACACGATGCCATTGGAGATACTTCCCTCTCCAGTGATAAAACCGCCTTTGTCACCCGCAAAAGCAACATACCCTCCTCTAATATTTCTCACGTCGTATAGGAGCCGTAAGTCGCCAGTCATGTGCCTGGATGCTCCACTATCAACAATCCAATGACTATTAATAGGTCCTCCTAGAACATCCTGCACATGTCATGTAAAGACATCAGTTGAGAATGGGGACCCAAGCCTTAGTGGTCTTGGGTCTTCCCTGAGCATCACGAAACGTGATATCAATCTCTTGATGGTTTTCAAGAACAATTGCTCCCCCTGAATAGTCACCTGACTTAGGTAACCAAGTTCGTTTTGGCCTACCAGTTTTTGAAGATTCTGGTTTTACAGGTTGTGACACGCTTGGTTCCCTTTGAACTGTTCTAACTTCATATTTTAAAGCTTTTTCAACAGTTTTCATGTTCTTACGTCGTTGTTTAGTTTCTTGTTCTTTTACAGTTCGTTTATCATGTTTAGGTGAAACTGACTGACGTTGAGGATGAGCTGTTTCAGGTGGAGCTTTCTCAACAAATTTACTCTTTGGAGCATTTGGGCAGTTTCTGATGATGTGCCCAATTTCTCCACATTTAAAACATGTTCTCCTTTCAACAGATTTTGGAGAACTTGATTGACCACAAGATGTCGAACTCGTGGAACCCGAGGTACTAGCCTTTTCATCACACCCATTTGTGCGTTGAGTGTAATTGTTATCACTATTACGCTTTAAGATTGTTACTTGTTTTACAAAATCCGTGTTAGATTTGTTTTCAAAAGTTTCAATCTTATCAGTACCCTTGGATGACACGAACTTGACATCTTTTGCTTTCTTTTGAAAACGAGCTCCTTTTGTTTCAGACTTCATCTGAGAGACTTTATGCTTTTGAGCTCGTTTGACTGGTTGTTTACCATTAGAAGCAGCAGGTTGTTGAGTGGTTGAAGATTTTTGTTTACCAAACTGTTTCCTAATCTCAGCCTTAGGAATTGGATCACATTGTGTTACCACAATTCCCGGAAGTGTTTTTCCCAAAAATTTGTTTGTGTTGTCTTCAAAGACTTTGTCAATCAAAGATTTATTTACATTTTTAATTGGGAAAACATGATCTGAGTAGATTTTATTATCTCCAACCAATGTATACAACACGTTACTGCTTTTAACAGTAGTCACACCTGTCTTATCTGCTTTGACAGGATCAATCACTTGCTTCTTAACAGATGGAACATCAGGAGTATCAGGATCACAAAGAATGTGATTCTCTCGTGGAATAACTACTCCTTTCATCTTGTTAAGTGATTTATCCCGTTCACCTACATCCACTTCTGTCTCATCATCCGATGTCTCATAGTCCTCGATAATTGGAGGACTTTGCTTCACGGATGATGAAGTTTCCGGTTGCTCAGAAGATGTATTTGAAGAATTGTCCGGTTTGAACCCTAGGCCAGCAGCAAATTCCTCAACATCAAGAGGCACACTGGGTTCATACCGAGGCATTTCCTCCTCATCAGGCATCTTGGTATAGTTGTTCATCAAAGGGGGTGGACATTTCTTATACCCTATGCCTTTCTGATTTCCCTTTGGTTGTTGAACATCGATGATGTGATCAAGCACAAATTGGGAGTTAGAATAACTATCCAATTTCTGTTTGATCGCATCATGCTCGCATTGGGTAATGGCTAATTGCTTTTTAGTTTCTTCCACAATGTTGATGTATTCGTTTATACTTACTTGCTTGTGGTAAACTACTTTGTTAACCTCGGACACATTTTTCTTTAATGTTTCTATTACAGATTTAAATTCTTTTTCATTCTGAGTTAAAGCCATGTTCGCCTCTTTGCATTTCGATAGTTCAATAACCAAATTCTGATTATGACTATGAAGCTTTTCTGATTCAAGCTTCATGTCAGCACATGATTTACAAACACTATGAGCAGGAGGTTCAGAATTTACCTGACTAGAAGAGGCTGAACCGTTTGCCATAAAGGCAGTTTGAAAAGAAAAAGCTCCATCTTCAGAAAATAGCTTCTCCATTTCCTTTGATGCAGTAGCCGCCTTTCTAATCAGAATTGATTTCTGACATTTAAGCTCATCAGCTTCATTCAGTAGGTCCTGAATATCATCATCTCCTTCCTGCTTCTCATCAGGCTCTGAGTGATTATCCCCAGAAACAGAGCCTTCTTCATCTGAGCTTCCAGAATAACCAGAACTATCATCACTTCCAGAAGACTCTTCTTTATGAACATGCTCAATGATCTTTGCATAAAGAGCTGTTCCACTTCCCTGATCACCTTCACCAAACTGCACTGACCAGTCACATCCCTCATCAGCTTGAACAGCCAAAGCCCGATTGGGATTTGTAGTTCCAGGCTGTCCCTGATTGTTATTCACTGCCACCATCCTCCGTTCACGGTTTTCTTGTTGGGCATTCACATTCGTCTGGTTTCTGAAAGGGTTGTGATTGCCGTGTTTTGTTGGTAGAGTGCACTCACGTTTGAAGTGCCCTTTATTACCACAGTTGAAGCATGTAACGACATTGATATCAAACCCATACTTCGTATCCTTCTTTCCTTCTGTCACACCCCAACCGATGGCGGAATCATCGGGGCGCGGCACTGAGCGAAACAGATTGTTCAGAAGTTTCCACAACAACTATCATACAATTTAGTTATATAACACGTCCCATACCGTGTTCCAAATAATAACAAGTTATCATAGAAATCAACTAAACAATATGGGAACTGTTCCGACAACTCAAATTCTTAATTATTACAAACCAAAAGTAAATATTGTTTTAAGACCTCTAGACGACCACTGTGGATCTTACTGACCACAGGTGCCAGTGCAAGATCTACAGATAATTACGGCCCTGGAACAGGTACGTGGACACTGTCCTAAGGACACAGGCTCCTAGAAGTTTATTATTGCCTCGCTTCCCTAGCACGCTAGTAGCTTAAACACCTGTCACATACGTTAAAATAAAAGTCAATACATATAATGTAAAGGTGAGTACACAAGTTTGATATAGCATATAGAGTTCGAATAGTTTACGCATAACCAAGCACGTACACAAGGGCAAACGATGCATGTAAATTATCAACTTGGGACCATCAATACCAATGACTTCGAGTTGACTGTCCGAGACAGTTCGCAATACATGATTACCACCGTAATCCATGCAGGTAATTGTCCTTAGCAACCCCCGTGTGAACGGGTGCTGAGTCCAAACTATAGTACTACGTTGCTAAAGCAGGTAGATAGCACTCCACGTGTAAACATAATAAACAGCAATCATTTAGACAAGTATTACATGCAGGTAGGTTAGCGTTCAAATAGTTTGTGTTGTTTGTGAACTTGATAGTTTACGTATGTAACACCCAAAAGTGCTGAAAGCAAAAAGGGATCGAGTATACTCACAGTGGTTGATTGTGGATTGAAGGGAGCACTGAGAATAGGTTAGCCTGAATAGTTCGATAACACAACGATGAGTAACGCGGAAAAGTAAACAGAGGAAATTGGATCGGATAGACCAATCGGTCGGACAGCTGTTCGATCGAGTGGGCTGTTCGATTGGTTTGAAAGTTCGTTCGAACATCCATTCGATCGGCTGGCTGGCTCGATCGGCTGGTTCCTTCAAGTGGATTGTTTCTTCCTTTGATGTGAAGGATGTGTTTGTGTATGAGGGTTTGTACTACCCTTCAGGTTGGTCGATCGAACAACTGTTCGATCGGTTAGCCCAACCGATCGGTTAGCATTGCAGACTTGGCAAGATGTCACTCGATCGGTTAGCATGCTCGATCGGGTGACATTCCATTGTTTCAAGAGTCTAAGTGTTTAAGTGTAGTATCTCATGATTCGAGCAGTAATGATTACAATCGAGTAGCGTAGTCGATCGAACAGTACCTCGTCAATATTACACCTTGTGAGTTTGGGGGCCTAAGTGCTAGTCGATCGGTTAGCCTAGCCGATCGGCTGGCATAGTCGTTCGGTTGGGCTGTTCGATCGAACAGCCTAGCCGTTCGGCCAGCTTCTCGATTCGGTTAACTTTTCACCTAACACTTGGTTATTCCCGTTAATTGTTGATGTTTTAGAGATATTTTGACTACGAGTTGAACCACAAAACTGAAGTCCCCATTTAGCCTACTGACTCGAGCAGGAATCACCCAAACTCGGTCAGAGACGGTTTGGAACCCAAGTCTAACGTTTAACCCGGAATCGGTATATCTCTCGGTAGAACCCGAATCTTGAACCATGTGTTTGTTTAGAATGGTTTATAAATCGGTTCAAGCCTCGTTTTCACCGGTTTGAGTGTAAAAGAGTTGAAAGATAGATGAAAACCCATCTTCCAATCCTTCCCCACCGTGAAATGTTAAGATCTTTGGAAGATTTTAGGTTATTTATGTGGAAATCGGTTAGATCTAGCTTATTCATGGTTGAATGAAGTCAAGAACATGAAGTTCTTGATGAACACCAAGAACACCATGATGACATCACTCAAGAACACCTAGATCTTGGTGATTTCATGGATGAAATTCAGATTTTGAAAGATAGAAAGATGGAGAATCGATTAATGAACAAAAACGTACAAGGATTAGAGTGAAACACTTACCGGGTTGAGAGAAATCTGAGATTTAGTGAGAAGAAGAGGCTGGTCGGTCAGAGCTTTTCCAAAAGTGGAAAGGTTGACAAAGACAGCCCTATTTATAGGCTTCCAAAAGAGGAAAGGGTCAGCTGATCGAACAGCATTCCTGATCGAGCAGCTGTCCGATCGAACAGCCTGTTCGATCGGCTAGCCTGTTCGATCAGGTTGCCCTGTTCGATCGGCTAGCCTGTTCGATCAGGTTGCCCTGTTCGAACGGCTGGCCTGATTTTGAGGGTTTCGCGACGATTTTCGATATTCCGACTTAGAACGATGATTTGAGGATGATAGAATCCCTAATCAAATTACTTTTAGTTCCAACTACTATAACTAACATACAAGCATCCTTACAACCACAATTTGGATTCGATTTCCATTGAGTTTGATTCACCTTTGAGTCTTGATTGATTTGATTGATTCACCACACACTTTGACTCAAAAATAAACATGCACAAGTAACACATAAGGCACACACACACGTATAAAAGTACCAAAATCCCCACACTTGAGTTTTGATGATTGATCTGATTAGCTTGATTATCGATTGACTAGCTTTATTGCATTGTTACTTCCTATCATTCACAGTCGGTCGTTGATTCACAATTCGATTATCGGTCGATTAGTTTGATTATACAACACTTACTCCAAATAATACGAAAATCAAAAAAAATGAAACTAAAATGAAATTAATCTTTATTAATCTTTAATTCCAATAGCAGTCAACACTTGACTTTGATTTTGACTTTGGAAAACACGGGGTGTTACAGTCTCCCCTCCTTTAGGGAATTTCGTCCCGAAATTAGGCCGAGAACCGTACATCGCCGTGTGATTTTACCTATTTGATGCTTCAGATCTATCTGAACAACTTCGGGTACTTGGCCTTCATGTCACTTTCGAGTTCCCAAGTGAACTCTGCGCCTCGTTTGCCTTCCCATCGTACTTTTACAATAGGAATGCGCGAGCGTCTGAGTTGCTTGGTCTGTCGGTCCATGATTTCGACAGGCTTTTCCACGAAGTGTAGAGTCTCATTGACCTGAAGATCGTCGAGTGGTATTATTGCGTCGTGGTCGGCTACGCATTTTCGAAGGTTTGAAATATGGAAAGTCGGGTGGACATTGCTGAGTTCCTCCGGTAATTCGAGTTTGTAGGCAACCTTACCGATCCTTTCCAGAATCTTAAAAGGTCCAACAAATCGAGGCGCAAGTTTCCCTCTTTTGCCGAATCGGACTACTCCCTTCCAAGGTGATACCTTTAGGAGCACGTAGTCGCCAACTGCAAATTCGCGGGGCCTGCGTCGTTTATCGGCGTACATCTTTTGTCTATCCCGGGCCTTTACCAAATTTTCCCTTATCTGGTGGATTTTGTCAGTCGTTTCTTGCAGAATCTCGGGCCCAGTCAATTGGGAATGACCGACCTCGTGCCATACAATAGGCGAGCGACATCTCCTACCATACAAGGCTTCGAAAGGTGCCATTTCGATGCTGGAGTGATAGCTATTATTGTACGAAAATTCGACCAACGGTAGGTGTTTGCTCCAACTACCACCAAAATCGATAACACACGCACGGAGCATGTCTTCGATAGTACGAATCGTTCTTTCAGTCTGCCCGTCGGTTTGCGGGTGGAATGCGGTACTTAAATTCAGCGTCGTACCTAGAGCTGCTTGAAAAGTTTCCCACAATCTCGATGTAAACCGAGCATCGCGATCCGAAATGATGTCTCGAGGCGTACCATGATTCTTAATGATCTCGTCGGTGTAGATTTGGGCTAGCTTGGCCACCTTATAGTCTTCTCGTATTGGCAGAAAGTGGGCTGATTTGGTTAGACGGTCGACTATAACCCAAATACTGTCGTGACCTGATGGCGTGGTCGGAAGCTTAGTTATGAAATCCATAGCTATGCTTTCCCACTTCCATACGGGTATCGGCGGTTGTTCGAGTAAGCCTGAGGGTCTTTGGTGTTCAGCCTTGACTCTTGCACAAGTTAAACAGCTACCAACATATAGAGCAATATCCCTTTTCATCCCAGGCCACCAGTACTTGTAGCGAAGGTCCTGGTACATTTTGTCCGCACCGGGATGAATGGAATATCGGGATTTGTGGGCTTCGTTCATGATAATCTTTCGCAAATCTGTCCTCCTCGGAACCCAGATTCGGTCCAGATAATAGAATATCCCATTGGCTTTGCTCACGAGCTGAGTTCCATCGTGATAAATTCGTTCTTTCTTCAACGTACGCTCGTTAAAGCATGCGTGTTGTGCTTCGCGGATGAGAGCTTCGAGGTTATACTGAGCCTGGATGTTTCGAACACCTATCACGTAATTCTTTCTGCTGAGGGCGTCTGCAACTACATTCGCCTTGCCTGGGTGATAACGGATCTCACAGTCGTAGTCATTGAGAAGTTCTACCCATCGGCGTTGACGCATATTGAGTTCTCTCTGGTTAAAGATATGTTGTAAGCTCTTGTGATCGGTGAAGATCGTACACTTTGTACCATACAGGTAGTGTCGCCAAATCTTTAAGGCAAAGACAACTGCGCCTAGCTCGAGGTCATGGGTTGTATAATTCTTCTCGTGGATTTTGAGCTGTCGAGATGCGTAAGCTATAACCTTGTCTCGTTGCATGAGAACACAGCCAAGTCCAAGGTTTGAAGCATCACAATAGACAACGAAGTCATCGCTTCCGTCCGGCAGCGTAAGAACTGGCGCATGGCACAGCATGTGTTTGAGGGTTTGGAAAGCAGTTTCCTGCGCGGTTCCCCATAAAAAAGGCTTGTCTTTATGAGTAAGGGAAGTAAGCGGTACAGCAATCTTTGAGAATCCTTCTATGAATCGCCGGTAGTAGCCAGCTAATCCGAGAAAAGAGCGAACTTCTGACGGATTCCTTGGCGTAACCCATCCCTTGACTGCCTCAATCTTTGCAGGATCAACGTGTATACCCCGACTATTCACAATGTGACCCAGAAATTGAACCTCCTCTAACCAGAACTCACACTTGGAGAATTTGGCGTAGAGTTGGTTTCCCTGAAGCAACTCGAGAACCAATCGCAAATGCTGCGCATGTTCGGCCCTCGATCTGGAATAGATCAGGACATCGTCGATAAATACAATGACGAAACGGTCTAAGAACGGTTTACACACGCGATTCATCAGATCCATAAAGACCGCGGGTGCGTTGGTCAAACCAAAGGGCATGACAACAAATTCGTAGTGGCCGTATCGGGTTCGAAAAGCGGTTTTGGGTATATCTTCCTCTTGAATCCGCAACTGATGGTAGCCTGAACGTAGATCGATCTTGGAGAAACACTGAGCACCTTGTAATTGGTCAAACAGGTCATCGATTCTTGGTAAGGGGTATCGGTTCTTGATGGTCAGCTTGTTCAATTCCCGGTAATCGATGCACATTCGGAACGACCCGTCCTTCTTTTTGACGAAAAGGACTGGCGCGCCCCATGGAGAAGTGCTCGGGCGAATGAAGCCTTTTTCAAGTAACTCCTGGAGTTGGTTTGAGAGTTCTCGCATCTCAGATGGAGCGAGTCGATACGGAGCTTTGGCCACTGGGTTGGCTCCTGGAATAAGGTCGATTCGAAAGTCGATATCACGACTTGGAGGTAATCCAGGAAGATCATCAGGGAATACCTGAGGAAATTCTCGGACAACAGGAACATCACTGACTCCAACTTTCTTTTTCTTGTCCGTCTCTGCTACAACAATGTTGGCCAAGAAGGCTCGATATTCCTTGCGGAGATATTTGCGAGCTTGAAGACAGGACATGAGCTTGAGGTCTTTCGCAGTAGTTTCACCATAAACACATAGAATATCACCACTAGCTAGCACAAAACGAATCATCTTATCGGCACACACAACTTCAGCATGGTTTTCACGAAGAAAGTCCATGCCTACTATGACATCGAAACTTCCGAGTTGCATTGGAATGAGATTAATCGGGAATATATGATTGTTGAGCTTGAGAGTACAATCACGGAGCACAGAATTGACAGCAATGGTTCTTCCGGTAGCGACTTCTACTTCGAAAGGTGTTGAAAGATAAGAGCGCTTACGTCTAAGAAGTTTCTCGAATTCAAAGGACACAAAGCAGTTATCGGCTCCAGTATCAAACAAACATGATGCATATATACCATTCACAAGGAACGTACCATTGACCACGTTGTTATCAGCTTGAGCCTGGCGTGCATTGATGTTGAAAGTTCTGGCGTGAGCGGCTTGTTGTTGAGGCTGTTGTTGTTGTTGCTGGGGCTGTTGAGCTTCTTGTTTCACCACCCTGTTCGGGCACCGGTTTGCGAAGTGGTTAGGGTCACCACATGCAAAGCAGGTCCGAACATTGTTTGCTGGGGCCTGTGCAGCTTGAGGAGCTTGAGGAGCAGGGAGTAGAGCCTGGTTGACAGCGGCTTGAGCTTGAGCTTGACGGGGACCATAGCGACAACTCGCAGTGAAATGCCCGTAGACGTTGCAGTGAACACAGAAACGGCAGGCCACACCCACCGGGTGATGATAAGAACATGTAGCACAGAGCGGGTGGGGGCCGGTGTACGCACGCTTCGCTGGTGGCGCATTGATTACTGGCGCAGTGCGCTGTGGTTGTTGCTGTTGTGCTGGCACAGACTGAATGGGAGCGGCAGTGGTTGCGGCAGCGCAACTCTTGTTCTTCTTTCTCCTTCTTGAGGACTTGGAGGCTTGAGCAGTAGGGTTGTCGGTTGATGCGGTAGTCACTTGATGCAACGACTTGGATGGCTTATCCCAGACACCAGCTTTAACTCGCTTGTCGTTAATCTCAGCAGCGAGTAGGTAGGTTTCCTCGATCGTTGCGGGTTTGGCAGCGTGAACAAAATCTGCGACACAATCCGGAAGAGCACGGATGTATTTCTTGATGGTCATGTCAGAAGTCTTGACCTGGTCGGGACATATGATACTCAATTGCTTGAAGCGAGCAGTGAGACCAGCATTGTCTCCCTCCTTTTGCTTGATACCCCAGAACTCATCCTCCAACTTTTGGCGTTCGTGGGGAGGACAGAACTCGTCCATCATGATCGCTTTCAATTCCTTCCACGTCAGCTCGTATGCAGCGTCGTTCCCGCGCTTGTTCCTTTCTGCGGTCCACCAGTCCAAAGCTCGCGACTGGAAGACACCGGTAGCATTGAGAGTACGGAGGTGATCTGGGCATCCGCTTTGACGAAGGGTGACTTCTACCGAGTCAAACCAATGAAACAGAGCCGTAGGGCCATCTTCACCGGTAAACTCTTTTGGCCCACATGCCTTGAATTGTTTGAAGCTAAAAGTAGCCTTGTTGGAGTCTTTGGGCGTGAGGGTTCGGGATTCCTCAGATGACTTGCTTGCGTTCTCGAATACTTCACTCACAGCCTTTGCTACTGTTTTAGAGAGGATAGCAGCAAGACGACGATCTCTCTTCTCCCGACGAGTAAGACGTTGACGAGGCCTTGATGATGACGACATGGTCTGCAATAGACATCGCCATAGGGCTCAACACAACGAATTCGAGTTCCGCACGTCTTAGTTTACTAAAGCTTAGAATCACGTTGCATTTCACGTCACGTAACACATACAAACACATAAGCACAATATCACAGAGGTAATTAGAGCACATAAGCAACTAGGCAAATAGAGCACTTAATTTCCTAAATACGTACGAAATTTTATCACAAAAGCAGTCAGAAAACAGAAACCTATATCCACATGTCGAGTGTCGTTTGTTTTGCGTATCGGATAGCATCACATCGTATCGTCTAACTTAGTCGTATAGCGTAGCCTAGCACACTGGTTTCGTTCGGATCACATCAACAAGGATTTGAATCGGGATAGGATAACAACAAAAGTCACGCAGATTGATAACAAATGGAGTAACCAACAAACCTTAAAAACACGTAAACAGGTAAATCATATAAAATCAACAAGGCAACACTCATAATCGGAAAATGGATTGTCTGCGGCTACTAGACCTTGACTAACCATGGCAATTTAACTATTCACAGTTGATTTGTCGTCACTTTCGACTCTAGGGGACATGTTTCTGCCTCGATTCTTGGGCACCGTGCATGCGCATTCTAGGCCATACTCGTGAGTTCGGGTCGTTGGAGTCCGTCAATTGCCTTGGCGAGATGAAATAATGTTGGAAAAACTGCCAAGGTTAGGGTTTCACCCCTAGCTTAGCAATTTCTTCCTTGTTTTAAGAAAATTCAGAGGAAAGTTTCCATCAAATTAAGGGTTTCAGCCCTGATTTGGTATAATTCTCCCCCGTTTGTTGATAGAAATCGCACAAAATAATTGACAAAAATTTGTAATTTAGGCAGGAATTTGCGGGTTTCACTCCTAATCCCGTCCAAATTACAAAATTTGGCTCGGAGTTCGGATGTAATGATAGAATAGAAGGAAACAACATAAAATAAGCACATAAACTTGGTCTCTTGGTTCCTAACTATAGTCTAGGTCTCTAAGACAGCGATCCGGACTAGATCGTGTCTAACCTAATTCCCTATAGTTATGGCTCTGATACCAATCTGTCACACCCCAACCGATGGCGGAATCATCGGGGCGCGGCACTGAGCGAAACAGATTGTTCAGAAGTTTCCACAACAACTATCATACAATTTAGTTATATAACACGTCCCATACCGTGTTCCAAATAATAACAAGTTATCATAGAAATCAACTAAACAATATGGGAACTGTTCCGACAACTCAAATTCTTAATTATTACAAACCAAAAGTAAATATTGTTTTAAGACCTCTAGACGACCACTGTGGATCTTACTGACCACAGGTGCCAGTGCAAGATCTACAGATAATTATGGCCCTGGAACAGGTACGTGGACACTGTCCTAAGGACACAGGCTCCTAGAAGTTTATTATTGCCTCGCTTCCCTAGCACGCTAGTAGCTTAAACACCTGTCACATACGTTAAAATAAAAGTCAATACATATAATGTAAAGGTGAGTACACAAGTTTGATATAGCATATAGAGTTCGAATAGTTTACGCATAACCAAGCACGTACACAAGGGCAAACGATGCATGTAAATTATCAACTTGGGACCATCAATACCAATGACTTCGAGTTGACTGTCCGAGACAGTTCGCAATACATGATTACCACCGTAATCCATGCAGGTAATTGTCCTTAGCAACCCCCGTGTGAACGGGTGCTGAGTCCAAACTATAGTACTACGTTGCTAAAGCAGGTAGATAGCACTCCACGTGTAAACATAATAAACAGCAATCATTTAGACAAGTATTACATGCAGGTAGGTTAGCGTTCAAATAGTTTGTGTTGTTTGTGAACTTGATAGTTTACGTATGTAACACCCAAAAGTGCTGAAAGCAAAAAGGGATCGAGTATACTCACAGTGGTTGATTGTGGATTGAAGGGAGCACTGAGAATAGGTTAGCCTGAATAGTTCGATAACACAACGATGAGTAACGCGGAAAAGTAAACAGAGGAAATTGGATCGGATAGACCAATCGGTCGGACAGCTGTTCGATCGAGTGGGCTGTTCGATTGGTTTGAAAGTTCGTTCGAACATCCATTCGATCGGCTGGCTGGCTCGATCGGCTGGTTCCTTCAAGTGGATTGTTTCTTCCTTTGATGTGAAGGATGTGTTTGTGTATGAGGGTTTGTACTACCCTTCAGGTTGGTCGATCGAACAACTGTTCGATCGGTTAGCCCAACCGATCGGTTAGCATTGCAGACTTGGCAAGATGTCACTCGATCGGTTAGCATGCTCGATCGGGTGACATTCCATTGTTTCAAGAGTCTAAGTGTTTAAGTGTAGTATCTCATGATTCGAGCAGTAATGATTACAATCGAGTAGCGTAGTCGATCGAACAGTACCTCGTCAATATTACACCTTGTGAGTTTGGGGGCCTAAGTGCTAGTCGATCGGTTAGCCTAGCCGATCGGCTGGCATAGTCGTTCGGTTGGGCTGTTCGATCGAACAGCCTAGCCGTTCGGCCAGCTTCTCGATTCGGTTAACTTTTCACCTAACACTTGGTTATTCCCGTTAATTGTTGATGTTTTAGAGATATTTTGACTACGAGTTGAACCACAAAACTGAAGTCCCCATTTAGCCTACTGACTCGAGCAGGAATCACCCAAACTCGGTCAGAGACGGTTTGGAACCCAAGTCTAACGTTTAACCCGGAATCGGTATATCTCTCGGTAGAACCCGAATCTTGAACCATGTGTTTGTTTAGAATGGTTTATAAATCGGTTCAAGCCTCGTTTTCACCGGTTTGAGTGTAAAAGAGTTGAAAGATAGATGAAAACCCATCTTCCAATCCTTCCCCACCGTGAAATGTTAAGATCTTTGGAAGATTTTAGGTTATTTATGTGGAAATCGGTTAGATCTAGCTTATTCATGGTTGAATGAAGTCAAGAACATGAAGTTCTTGATGAACACCAAGAACACCATGATGACATCACTCAAGAACACCTAGATCTTGGTGATTTCATGGATGAAATTCAGATTTTGAAAGATAGAAAGATGGAGAATCGATTAATGAACAAAAACGTACAAGGATTAGAGTGAAACACTTACCGGGTTGAGAGAAATCTGAGATTTAGTGAGAAGAAGAGGCTGGTCGGTCAGAGCTTTTCCAAAAGTGGAAAGGTTGACAAAGACAGCCCTATTTATAGGCTTCCAAAAGAGGAAAGGGTCAGCTGATCGAACAGCATTCCTGATCGAGCAGCTGTCCGATCGAACAGCCTGTTCGATCGGCTAGCCTGTTCGATCAGGTTGCCCTGTTCGATCGGCTAGCCTGTTCGATCAGGTTGCCCTGTTCGAACGGCTGGCCTGATTTTGAGGGTTTCGCGACGATTTTCGATATTCCGACTTAGAACGATGATTTGAGGATGATAGAATCCCTAATCAAATTACTTTTAGTTCCAACTACTATAACTAACATACAAGCATCCTTACAACCACAATTTGGATTCGATTTCCATTGAGTTTGATTCACCTTTGAGTCTTGATTGATTTGATTGATTCACCACACACTTTGACTCAAAAATAAACATGCACAAGTAACACATAAGGCACACACACACGTATAAAAGTACCAAAATCCCCACACTTGAGTTTTGATGATTGATCTGATTAGCTTGATTATTGATTGACTAGCTTTATTGCATTGTTACTTCCTATCATTCACAGTCGGTCGTTGATTCACAATTCGATTATCGGTCGATTAGTTTGATTATACAACACTTACTCCAAATAATACGAAAATAAAAAAAAATGAAACTAAAATGAAATTAATCTTTATTAATCTTTAATTCCAATAGCAGTCAACACTTGACTTTGATTTTGACTTTGGAAAACACGGGGTGTTACACCTTCTAACGAAGTTCTACCAGTACGAGCCATGAAGTCTTTGGCCCTTCTAACCGCACTTGCAAAAGCCCACTTAATATCCATCAACTCCATTTCTTCCTTGTCGATCTGTTGGTAGTCTTCATTGGTCATATTGATGTTTCCAAGCTGACCTGCTACCAAACCACAGTAAGCACTGACCATGGTGTTGATAATTTCCATATGCTCCTTAGCAACTTCAATGCTAAGGTGTGAAAGATTTGAGTTGTCGACTCGGATTGTGTTAGGATTTTGGGGTTGAGGTTTAGGATTGCTTGCATAATGAGCTTGCTGTTGTTGTTGTTGTTGAGGTTGTGGTTGTGGCTGTGTTGGGACAGGAATGTAAGACCTCGGATCAAATTGAGGTTGTGGTGGAGCAGCTGTTGACTGAGGAAATGGAAAGGAACTTGTGTTGGAGACAAATGCAGTCTGCAGTTTGGGTTGCTGGGCTGCAGCTGCTCTTGCTAGAGCATCGAAACCCGGAAGATACATTTCTGTATTTTGAGGGGCGGGAGCTCTCTTGGCTTTCCTGATTTCTTCATCATTTTTGTGTTCCAGTTTCTGAATGAACTCATAGATGTTGACTTGATCTAGAGTTCCAGTATGCTTCAACAGCTCAATGAAAGAGCTCCACTTTGGAGGTAAGGCGTCAGCAAACCTACTCACCATGTCTTGTTGAGTAGAGACAACTCCATAAGCACACATTTCACTAATCAAATGATAGAAACGTGTGGTCATATCATTCAGAGTCTCGTTTTCCAAAAACTGAAAAGATTCAAACTCTTTCTTCAACAAATCATGCCGAGACTTTTGAGCAGCTGCATTGCCTTCTCCTCTAGCAACTAAGGCATCCCACAATGTTTTCGTGGTCTTGCAATATGAGAACTGATGGTAGATGTCTTTGTTGAGTGCTTGAGTAAGTGTGGCAAAGGCCTTTTTCTCCAATTCATACGCCTTCTTGTCATTTTCAAGCATATTGGCATAACCCTCTGAAGTGGACGCAGCAGTCTCCAGATTTTCATTGAATGCATTGATGAAACACGTCCAAAGATCGGTGCTTTGCCCTTGGACATACGTGTGAAAGCGGTTTTTCCATGATGGAAATTCATTCATATGATTTAGCTTTGGTGGACGCTTGTTACTGCCCGTTTCGCTTTCACTGATCAAAAGGTTTTGAATGCTTTGACTTTGATTGGATACCAAAGCCCATTGACTTGGACTGATTGATGCAGGAGGAAACATACTCTTTGCCCAAGCTGCAGCAGACGTTAGTTCTTGACTATTAGATTGTGAGTCCAAACTCCAATCCCAAGGACTTGTACAGCTCATCTTGATCAAATATTAAGAGAAAAACCTACACAAACACAAACTGTTAAGGTTCAAACAGACCCGAAATGAAAGATACAACCTGGTTCGAAAGATCAATACTTGTTCGAATGATCAACAATGTTCGAACGATCACTGTTGAGTTTCGAACAATGACTTCGAAAGATTGACTTCGAAGGACTGACCACACGAAGGATCCTTATCTTTCGAAGGACTGATTTCGAAAGATTCTCCTTATATTTCGAACACAGATCTCGAAAGATTCACCAACACGAAGGATTCTTATCTTTCGATGAGTAATAGTAGCTCGAAAGATATATCCTTCGAAAAGATTCCTTGGTCCGAAAGATAGTTCACTGACTTCGAAAGATGTTCGAAGGATGGTATCTGTCGAACCTCCTTGATCGAGGAATGATCTTTCGAGTTCGAAAGGTATCTTTCGACTGCTCTGACACACTGACAAAAAGTTGACGGGTAGGTGGGAAAAGGTGATGGGTTGGTGCACAACTTTCGGCAGAAGGGATGTGCAGGCACTAACTTTTCACCAAACTTGTTGACTTTTCAAAAAAATATGCCCAAAAAGGAAAGATCTTATCCAGATCCAGTACCGGAAAATATGACCGGAGATATGGCCGGAAATCCAAAGTCACTTAAAAACAAGTTTTCAAGTTACCCAACCCAACCTTGAACACTCCCGAAGGTTTAGAAACCGTTTTTCAGTTTAGAAAAGCAAGAAAAACCACCAAAACGGGTGCTAAGCCAAGTGTTCAAACACACCAAGAACTTGAACAACCCGGTTTTAAACAAGGTAAAGAGCCAAGCTCTGATACCACTTGTAGGTCCCTTTCACGGAGGATGACGAACCTAAACCTTGTTATACAAACCCACTAGCGAGTGCGGAATCCAAGCTAGTAAGCAAACCGGGATGAAGCAAGTAGAGAAACAAACACACAAGAATTCACCGATTAACACCAATGTATTAATACGTATGAAGGTTTCGGTTACAAGCACAATGTTCACAAATCTGTATTGCAAACTCTCACTATGTGTGTGTGTGTTTCGGACAGAATGCTCTCAACTCTCTCTATCTCTTGGTGTGCATCTAAGTATCTTCTCACATACACTGCATGGGTATATATATACCCAGCCCAGGTTGACATGTCCGAAGGATTCGATAGATGGTCCGAAGGATCATCTTTCGAATACAATGCTTTCGAAGGATCAGCAAGGACCTCAAAGGATGGTCTTTCGAGGTCCATCAATCGAAGCATATCTTTCGAGGTGATCGAAGGATCTACATTATCCTTCGATCACTCATCCTTCGAGACAGACAAACAACAAACATATTCTAACTGTTGGCCAAGTCAATCCGGAGGATGGTTGACTTGGTCAACTTACAGACTACCAAGGACATCGTATACATACAGACCGAATACAGACAAAGTACAGACACAAGTGCACCAACACATACCAAACAAGAGAATTCAACCCAAAAGACTACTCTGATGGGTGAGAGAGCCCATTTAGTATATACTCCACATTGATTACCCGTGTAAGATTAAATATATTAGGCCACTGGGGCGGAATGAATATCACGCGTGATACAATAAAATAACGCGTGGAACAATTGTTTTTCCCACCGCCACCATTAGTTCAACGCGTTATACAATAACGAAAACCCGATTTCGTTATTTTCTTTACGGCGTGATGGTTTTTTTGTGAGGGTAATTGTTGGTTGGGGGGGGGGGGGATTGTTGGGTGTGGTGGTGAGTGATGACCACCGCCACTAAAAAAGGTTGTGAGTGATGGAAAAATGGTTGCTGACATGGCGGAACATGATTGGATATTGTGATTGATGGAATTTTATTACTAGTGACCACCCTCACTCCCCTTGTGACTTACTATTTAATCTAGTAGCCATTATAGTTATTTACATAATATAGATCAAAATATATAATAACCTATTAAATAATTAGTTGGTAATTGTTGATGGACCATATTACCCTTATTAACTAATTAGGTTTCCTCTTGGGTACTTATATAAGGAAACTTATGTAGAGGTTCTAAGGTTAGACAGATAACCTAATAATCATAACATCAATTTCGGCCTCCCTCTCCATAACCGAACTCCCTATTCGGTTTCATCATCACCATCATCAGTCTGCACCCTAAGGAGGAACCAGATCACATTGACTAAGATGTCGAACTCTATGGCTTCTTCACTCACTAGATTCTCCACTGCACAATCTGCTGTGACAGGTATGTTTTCATGTTTTTCCTCATGATTAAACAGAACGATCAACAGCCCGTAGAACTAATGTGGGAGTTGGTGGATAACAGTTTTCCAACGAACAAGATATAAAAAGATGTTTCTAGCAAGGGCATTCTTCGTGAAGGTAAGCTCTTAATAATAGAATAAGACGTTACAATAGTATATATCATGATTCATGATTGTTCAAGGAAAGTATTGTTTTAATACGTATATATGTCAAAAGAATTAGGGTATACGGGGCACTTCTCGGGGAGGCCTGCGGTGACCCAATTCCCCGAGCGGGAACACCGCCGCCATCCCTGCGGTGACCCAATTCGGTGAATGGGATCGGTGGGAGGTTACCGCATGAAGGGAGAGAGGGAAAGGGTGCCCCACAAGCTTTTCAACCAATCAAATTATTTTTTTTTCTTTTTTTTTCTTTTTGAATAAAAAAAACAAGTCCCCCAAAAAAGGAATGCCGCCATCAAATTGAGGGTGTGAGAGGAGTTGACGTGACTCGTGCTGATTGGCCGTGCGTAAGAGAGGGAACTCCCCTAAAAGAGGAGTGTCCCTCTCACCCTTATATTATAATAGTATATGTCATGATTCATGATTGTTCGGGAAAGTATTGGACGGTAAGTTAGACGAACACAGAAGAAGGTATGGCAGACATTAATGAGACCTTTTCCCATGCGCAGTGATTAACAATCAATGCTTCTAACTTCATTTTCTTCTCACCTAATTACTTTGCATAATTACTATCTTAATCATAGTTAAACATATTAATAACATATATTAACTTAGAGTTAAGATCGTGGGGTATGGTGGGGCGGGGGTTGGGTTTGGGTTGGGGCATTAGTTGACACGTGGCTTGGGTGGCAGACATGGGCTAAACCCACATTCAACACGGTATGGTGGAGCGGGGGTTTGGGGCGTGGGCTTTGCTGGGCTTTGCTGGGCTGACCCGCTGGGCTATTTGAATATTATTTAAAACAACAAATTTAATTTTTTAATATTTTTAAATAAAGAAAATTAAAAAAAAAAATTCCTAACTTATATATTTGTTTTTTTTATCTCTTCTCTTAACGCCAAGACTAGTTGTAACTCGTCACCCTGTAGGCTGTAGGTGATCAATGGGCTGGGATAGAAATTTCAAATCATCCCGTTTTTGTTTCTGGGCATCTCTAGCGGCATCTCTAGCTTCTTTGATCCTTCGTATTTCGGCCCTTTGTTGTTGGAATACTATGTATCCAACTTGCATGAAATGTCATCCAACTGCTCGCTGTATATTCCCCTACGCGAGCCAGAACTCCCAGCTGAAGGCGATGCCGTACCAGATCTAGATTTTTGAGCACGCCTTCTTGAGGCATTTCTTCCACACTCAGGCCGGTTTGGGCTTGGCGAATCATCTAAAAGGTCCTCAAACTCTTGATCTCGTGCATCAGATTGAGCTTGGGACGAGGCCCTTTACCTTTTGGAAGACGAGTTAGTTTCGCTACCAATGGGGATAGTCGCCCACTTTGGATGGAACTTACAAATCTCCCAACAATGCATGAAACGGAAGTCGGTCCCCACATTTTATTTGAATGTGACCACTGCATTTGTCAAAATGTCGGCTTCGGTTTCACCACTTTTAGGGTTTTGCTTTGCTTTATTTAAAAAACCACTAAATTTTGTAAGTTGGGTGCTTATCTCGCTCCACTTTGAGGATAAGCTATCGTTTTCACGATAAGCCTCCCTTTCAATTTCTTCATGGAATACTCTACTAACCGATTCCAACAGGGCGGTTCGATGTTGCGAATTTCCTATTTTAATAAAAAAAATTTTAATATATTACAAAGTTATATAAAAAATAACCATTAATAAAACAAAGGTTAAGAATACCTAAAGTTGAATGTTGAGATTGTTGACACCAAGCCCTCGCCAATGCAACTTCTTCAGCAACGACCCATTTTTGTTGTTTTCGTTTGGCGGTTTCAACTACTTTATCCGCCTCGGTTTTTTTCTTATGACTTCTCTTTTTGATGGGTTTCGATGCGGAAGGACCATCATTGGGTGGTTGAGTTTCGGGAACGGATTCGTTTTGTGAAAGGTCGATGGAGGTTGGTGAAGGGTCGATGGGCGATTGTGAAAACGGGGTAGGTATCGAATCGTCGGTGTGTGGGAAGTTAGTAAACACACGATTCCCGATATACGATGCATAACTCGCCATGTCGGGCATAGAAGAGTGTATGAAAAATGGACGAGGAATTGGACGATTGGGTGGTGGGCTAGGATTACTTTCTTGGAGTGCATACGGGTTGTTCGGGTCATAAGCACGGTTATAAGGATGCATTTTTTCGTTTTGTAGAAGAAGAATTGAAGATGTATAGAAGATGTGGTTGAATGTGGTAAAAAATGGAAGAAAAATGTGAGTTTTATGGTGAAAAAATGGAAGAAAAAATTAACTTTTTTTTAATATAGCCGTTGGCCAACGGCTCTTTTCTTTTGGCCATACACAGCCCGCCATGTCAGCTCGCTTCCCCCGACCCACGCCCGGCTTGAAACCCAAGCCCCAAGGGCCACGCCCCAACCCAAGCCCACCCGGGGTGGTGCCTTGGGCGTTTTCCCCCAACCCACGCCCCATACCCTATGGCCTAAGCTCTTAGGCCATGCGTAATGGTCAATGCCCCTTAAGGGGTATTTTCCTCCACATCAATACTTATAACGCCCATTAAAAAGTGTGTAATGGTTAACCCCTTCCTTAATGCCCCATTTCATTATTACTTTCCAAATTTGCTATCCTCATTGGGCATTATACTAGAAATGCTCATTCCTTTTCATACCCACATAAAACCCATGAAGATGATGTTAGGGGCATTATCAAACCACTTCAAGCCCCTATAATGCCTCATTACTCATTTTCTTAATAAAAGTATAAATGTCACACAAAACAACTTTTTGTTATTAAAACCCTATGGATATAATAATCATATAAATACCAATAAGTTTTAAAACACACGTGTTTTTTTTTCTTTTCTGAGTTATTTTCCTTTTTCTTTTATATTGTTTAAAGGAGAATTTAAAGAGGCATTATCATGCATCGTGTGTAACACCCCAAAACCGGGTTTGGTAAATTAAAACCCGGTTGGTAAAAAGAAAAGATTTTTAATCCCTCACATAATCAAAATGAAACTAGAGGGACCAAAACCGTTAAGTGGGGAAACATGAAATTATAAAAATAAAATTAAAACACCACACACACACATAGTGTGTGGGTGTGTGTCGATGGTCAGGAAGGAGAAAAAGGGGTTCAACCCTAGTTTCACAAAAATCATCAAATTGAGAGGGAAATTCAGCTCGGATCTAATGCATGTACATGAATTCATGATCATCTAGCCCTATAAATCACTTGGTAAGTTGTAATTTATGATTTGGTAATTTCGTATGAAGTGGGTTATGATGGAGTCACGAATTAGCATGAATTGGGTCTGAATATATGTTATAAGCATCATATAGAACATGAATTATACAAGATTTTGATGTCATTTGATGCTTTGACATAAAACCCACTTGTAGTGGTAAGGATGGTGATATGAATGAATTATCCATGTTCAATTCTTGTGTAATTTTGATGTATGATGTGGTATATGATGAATTCTTGTTAGATAAATTGAGCATGATATGAGTTACTTGATGTTTAGTGGTGTTGATGAATGAAATCATGAAGTTGGAAGTGAGGCATGAAATACTTGTACATTATGCTTAGATAGTGGTATGCACACCAAGTGTTTGATGAAATGCCTAGGTGAGATTTCTAGATGAGATTGAATGCATGTAATGGATGAAAATGTATAATATTTGGATGTCATGTAATTGGTTATAATTGAACATGAGAAATATATTTTAGATGAAATATATGTATGATTTTTGGTTGGTTATATGATTTGGTAAAAGGTGTGCATTAGAAGGTTGTACTCTAGGCTGAAGTGGTATGATGTTCACCATATGTTTGAATAATTCCTTAATTGAAATCATGGAGTAAATGTACACTAAATGTGAAGCATGTGAGATTTGTATAAAGGAGTAATATTGGAACGATATTGGTTTAGCTAATATGTGTTATAGTGTTAGTTGTAGAGACATGAAAATGCTAGTATGAATGAAATGTATTACATATATGTGTGTGTAAGTAATTATATGCGCGTACGTGTGTCCTAGAACATGAGTATGAAATGCATATAGTGTTATTAGTATGGTTAACTTTATCAACGTAACCGTATCGTTATAAGGATGAGAATTTGCACATTTAATAGTTGACTTTCTAGAAAGTCAACGAATGTGAGAATAGTATGGTAGGCTTCCTAACACGAATATAAGACTTGAGAACTCATACGGTACATGTTATATCATTATGTGTTGTGTATGATGACATGTAGAATTATACGAGCTTGAAAAGATGTGATTGTTGATCTATGCCTTATGTTGTTAAAAATTTGATTAATGAAAGTCTAATGTAAGGTATGAATTAGAAATGATGGATGATATGTATGAGTTTGTATGCTAACAAGGAATATGGATGTGGTGACATGAAAGGATAGGAACTACATTAACACGTACTCAAGCATGGAAGGCTAACGGGTCAAGATGAGGCAAGGAAGCGGCTACGAACACGGATGCACAAGGTAAGTGATTTCCGGAATCACTTCTTAATTTGTTAAGTAAGGTTACGTTCTAGTTAATTAGCATAATGGTTGAGACAAATAATGGATGGGTGGTATGAAACCAACGATTTTGCTAAGTAGATGTAATAGGTCAAAATGAGGTCTTGATGTTATGATGAAACGAAGAATAAGAAGTGTCTACGGAATGGTAACCGGGTGACGGGTAGGATTGGGCATAAGCACGTTAAAGGGGTGAGTGGAAGTGCGGATAATGTAAAGGTTTTATAGCTATAATGTTCTTGTAAGTTCTGGGCTAAATCGAATGTGTTGTTGAAGAAAATATGAACGGGTCAAACAAGTCATAAATGAATAATAAGTCGATAGTTCACAAGTTAAGAATTTCCTTAATTCGGATATGGGATTTCAAGTCCACATGGTAGAATGCGAATTTACAAGCATGTAGGAAGAAATGGGAGGTTAAACGGGTAAACGGTTCAAAAGATACGCACGTTTTAGTGCGTACGGACGACGAAACGAATCTGCAGAAAACTGCAGATTCTAGAGGGCGTCGCCGACGGGTGGGGGGCCGTCGCCGACGGGCAAGGGAAAAACCATTTTTGTGCTGACGGGTTAATCTCCTGTCTACGGGTTTTTGGGCTACGGGTAAATGCAAGGCCCGTCGCCGACGGCCCTAGGGGCGTCGGCGACGGCCTTCCCAAGTCCCAAAAGCTGAAACTTCGTTATTTAAGTTAATTAACGTACCGTGGGCTTCGGTTTGATATCCATGGTCTATGGCGGACTTTCCAAACATGATTCTGATGGTTCTTAAATGTTGATAGGCCAAAAAGCTAAGACTAGGACCCATATTAATAACATATGATTATGTAAGAGGTACGTGTGATCTAGTACATGATCGTTAAAGTATGTGCGTATGTATAAAGATAGGTATAAGTATATGCATGTGTGTAAAGATCGCGGGGAGGTATGTTCATATGTAGATGTGTATGTATGCATGCAAGTAGAGACATGAGTGTAGGTACGTATGTAGAAGTGTATAGATATGTACGAGAATATGCACGTATGTAACATTGTAGGAAGGGTATGTATGTGTGTAGATGTGTATATACGTATGTATAAAGGTATGTATAGAATATGCTTGTATGTTAAGATGTAGGAGAGATATGTTCGTATGTAGATGTGTATGTATGCATGTGTGTAGAGATGTACGAATGTAAGTACGTATGTGGAAGTGTATGTATGTATATATGTGGAAGTATAGAAGTGTGTGTGCGTATGCAAATGTGTATTAGTGTATGCATAGGAGTACGTGTGATCGTAGACATGAATGTAGGAATGCATGAAAGTAGGTACATGTGTAGAAATGTATTGGTGAATATATGAAGATACGAATGAATGCAGGCATGCATGTTTTGAGGTATGGGGGTATGCGCGGGTACATGTAAGTATGTATGTACGTATGATGTGTGTGTGTAGTATGTGACCAAAAGTGCACGTACGGATGTGCGTAGGTACGATGTAGTATTAATTGTACATGAGGGAATGGGGCTAGTATATACGTGTACATAGCCTTAATATGTTTGAGCACTAAGTTACTAATCATGTGCCTTGAGAATGAAATGAGATTTGCAGGTATGCTATGGTAGTCCATCGTGAAGTTTTGAGGAATTGGAATGCAAGATTGTACTCGGAAGGATAATCGAAAAGTCTGGCACACATAGAAAGATTGCGGCGTGGTCAATTGACTATGTATGATAGATTATGAATGTAGATTATCAAATTTTAATGATGTGCATGTTTGTGGTGATTGTAGGTTACACGGTCTATCGTCGGTTTAAAGCATTGGAGGATTGAAGATCGAGTCAAGGGCAAAAATTGTACGGGAAGAGTAGTCACGTAGCTCAAACGCGTATATGTAATTGATGTGAAAATTCAGAACGAACGATGTAAACCCTTTAATTAACTTTAAAAATTTCTAGTAACGAACCCCAAGTATGATACATGACTAAGATAGAAAGAAATTTTAAAGGCCCAAATTTTCCGCTGCGTCATTTTAAGGTATTATGTTTTAGGGCGTTACAAGTTTGGTATCAGAGCCCTGGTTTGAGAGAATCAAGTAATAGAAAGTAAATGCTTGAACTCAAACCGGTGTGCTCTCGTAATCAAAAACCCGTACAATCCAAGACTCGATCGAGGCCTAAATGCAAAGGCGAATGTGTCACACCCCGATTTCCACGTGTCTCACCGGTGGGCCCGGTGGGGGATTACCGTGACGATGTTGGCAACAATATAGTCAAACCACACAATTATATAATGCACAGCGGAAGCATAATTTAAATATATAATTTCAACCTCTGATTGTAATATCAAAATGTATTACAGAAGTTGAATATCCACAGCGGATCGTAATTACAGATAAAGTATTGTTCCATTAGATACTGCAATCAAGCTTGCGAGGCTTATCCCGACGCTAGGGAGCTAATACCAGCCAATTACGTTTAGGTACCTGCACTTAATCTTTTTGGGGAAAATACGTCAGTTTACACTGGTAAATACATTCAACTGACACATTTGAAAATGTTTAATAAAATTGATTTGAATGCACAAGGCACAAACTCTTTTATAACTTGGGAAAATTCATAATGATCTTGTGAACGTTTTACATGTTCTTTTATGCGTTCAGTAGCCCGGGTCGTGCCGGGTTAAAGATTTATAGACACACCACGTTTACGTAAAACCGTAGTACAGAAACCAACGGCTACGTCTTTTAGTTTTAGTGTCGACACTTTATACCGGGTGTACGCCTACACCGGGATGTCGATGGTCGTGGCCATTTCGTAAAATGATGCCGAGGATATCCGGGACAACGGTCATTAAACCCCCCAAAGGCTTATAAGCAACAAAACTGTTTAAATGAGCCAATCATATTTAATCAATTAACCACCTAAGCGATGGAATTATATAATGCTCAATCAAGCGGTATTAATATACCGTAACCCAAGCCCATATAGGGGAAATAAGTCAAAAGTATTTACCTTTGCAAGTATTAATCCTTAATTTAGATCAAGTCACCGATAGCTTTTACTGGGGCTCCTAATCTGGAACGAAGGTTTTAATTAACCTCTTAGAATCCTAACGGTCCTTGTATTAGCCGTAGCTTAAACCGGTTGATTCCGATATATAGATATGGTTAATTCGCACGAAAAGGCGAAAACCGAGAATGGAGTATGATTTGAACCCAACAAGTTCAGAGACTTGTTTTTATATGGGTCACTGGTTCATACTCTGGATTTTGGGGTTCAAATAGTATAATTTGACCCGTATCGGCTATTGCACGAAAACTAGTTCCATGAGCCGTACCGTGTGCGCAAATAGGCGAAACGGTTAACCATAAGAGTCGTACGCTTATTTCCTAAGTCAATATGCCTTAAAAGTATTTTGGTATCAGTAGGATACCTTCCGTAATGCCCGTAACGAGTTTAAGTTTATATTATGCCCCGTAGGGGCTTTTCGGTCATTTTAAAGACTTTAAAAGGGATTTTCGAGTTCTACAGGAAATCTGAGTTTCCCGAACAGCTTAAAAAGCTTAAAATACTTTATTTATTATTTAAAACCAGTAGCAACTGGAATCGGGTCAAAAGACCTTGTAGAACTCCCGTTCTGGCCAAAAAGGGCATATTCGGTATTTACCGAACCGTAGCCATAACCGCAGGTTATGAGCAAGGTAAAAATTATTAAAAATCTTTAAAATTCCCAAAATATTATTTTACCACAGTGGGTAAAAGTTTTGGTGCCGAAAACTTGGGTTAGATGAGCGTTATGCTAATTGCGCCGTTAATTACAAAAACTTTCCTAAAAGTGCGCCTTTTAGCATAACTCTCATTCTAGACCTCGGATTGACGTGAAACTTTAAGGACATGCTTATAATTTAACAAGCAAGGTTTTGGTCCGTTCACGTGTCCGAAATACTCGTTTTAATTTTAAAAGGCCGTTACGGTCAACTTTTAGGCGAATGACGGAATTGCGCAAAAGACTCGGATAACTCATGAACCGACCACAGAGGCTTATACCAACATGTGACCTGGTCCTAAGAGAGTCCTAAGGTATATTTATACCTCACTAAAACGGGTCAGAACTGAAGTCAAAGCAAAAGTCAAACTTTTGCGACTTTCGGCTCCGAACCGGTTCTATATAGCAAATGATCGATTCAAACGAGCGCAAACATGTTTATATACTTATTATCATGTTTTATGATTATCAAAACAGGTTCCATAACATATACATTACAGATTATGCTTAAATCGCTAAAATAGCTTTCTGTTGACTTTTTAACCGCACGTTTGACTCGACAATTGACATAGTTAGAGTGGTGATCAGGGGGAACCATTTTAGAGGTTTAATACCCACATAAATACCAACTCATAACCACTTTTGATTCGTCATAAGACTGAATCATTTGCAAGATATTGCAATGACAACCGTTAGTTACGACGGTTGCGTTTATGAGCCATAACTAAGGAAATGTGACACCACAAAGGGTTAGATCACTTACAGAGGTTGTGTTCTTGCTTATGGAACTTCAGAGAAGTCTTGAGAGCTTGAGAGATGATCAGTAGAAGTGTTTTTGAGTGTGTGAATGTTATGAGCCAAAGAGGCCTATTTATAGTCACACAAGACCCTCAAGATCATTACACAACATGCTATAACTGATCATGGATCATGGGCAGGTGTCCCTAAGGGGTATGGGTCGTGTAGGGGGCACCCATGCTGCCATAATTGATCAAATGATCGTTCAAGAGCTCAAAAGTCAAGAAGTTACAACCATTCTGCATCTGGGCACTTTACGCGACCCGCATGGACATTCCATGCAACTTTTACGCGGGTCGCTTGGGATTAGAAGTTCAGACGCGCTATTGAGGAGGCTCGCGGCCCGCCTCAACTTATGTTGAAACCTTACGCGGGTCGCGTGAGGTTATATTTTCTGGATTTTTCAAATCTTTTATAATGATTACAGAATCGGGCCATTAATAACGAAATCTTTCGTAATGATTTGCCTGACCTTTCGGTTTTGAAGGGGTAACTTTGCGGTTTGGCCCTCGGTTATTTACCGATAGGGGCCTCGTGTTAATTACCCGCATTATTAAGTCCCCGGTTTATTTATTATATTGTTCAGAAAGTCTTAACTTTCTTTATTGACGCTTTTAACCCTTCTTCTACGAATTCGGTCGTAACTTTCTTGTTTCATATCGAAACTTCGCGAAATTCATATATATTATTTTAGTGAGGGTATAATACCGTTACAAAGTCTTTGGAACGTTAAAGGGTCACTCAGAGGTATTATTAAACATGTTGACACAGTTAACCCCTGTAGTTTGTAATCTCTCACTTTCTTCCGCGTTTTATTTTTGTACGATCTGTAATTTATTCGATTGAAGGTTTAAGCATTATTTAGGGATACTATACAGTATATTTACCCTTGTTGACATTTATAACCCTCGAATTTACATACTTTCAAGGTTTGTCAAAATTAGTCCTTTATTTATTATAGATGCCACGTGTAAATAAATGACACGTGTTAACACATCATTGGACACAAAAATTCGAGGTGTTACATCCTCACCCCCTTAAAATAAATCTCGACCCGAGATTTACTCAAATAAATAAGGGTATTTTTCTTTCATTGTAGCTTCGACTTCCCACGTATATTCAGGACCTCTACGAGCATCCCATTTGACTTTAACAATCGGTACGTGCTTTCTGCGAAGCTTCTTTACCTGTCGATCCTCAATCGACAAAGGTTTTTCTATGAACTTTAAGCTCTCATCTATATGCACATCTGTGTGTGGAATCACCAACGATTCGTCGGCGAAGCACTTTTTGAGATTGCAGATGTGGAACACATTGTGAATTCCATTGAGCTCTTCAGGCAAGTTCAGTTTATAGGCAACTGATCCGACTCGTTCAATGACCTCAAAAGGCCCTATGTATCTCGGACTCAGCTTGCCCTTCTTGCCGAAACGCATCACCCCCTTCCAGGGTGACACCTTAAGTAATACCTTTTCACCTACTTCAAAGTGAAAATCCTTACGCTTTGGATCAGCGTAGCTCTTCTGCCTATCGCGGGCAGCCTTGAGACGTTCCCGGATCTGGACAATCTTGTCCGTCGTCTGGAAAACAATCTCTGGTCCCGATAATTGGACCTCTCCTACTTCCGCCCAACAAACAGGCGATCTGCATTTCCTACCATATAATGCCTCAAAAGGCGCAGCCTTTATGCTGGTGTGGTAGCTATTATTGTAGGAGAATTCGATCAGGGGTAGGTTTTTATCCCAGTTTCCACCTAAATCGATCGCGCATGCACGAAGCATGTCTTCTAGCGTTTGGATAGTACGCTCACTTTGACCATCCGTCTGTGGATGGTAAGCCGTACTGAAGTTCAAACGCGTGCCCAAAGATTGCTGGAAACTCTTCCAGAAGTGTGACGTGTATCTATTGTCCCTGTCGGAGATAATAGACACAGGTATGCCGTGTAAGGCTACAATCTTATCAACATATAGTTGGGCTAGCATATCGGAGCTATACGTCTCCTTAATGGGTAGAAAATGAGCTGATTTAGTCAGCCTATCGACTATGACCCATATTGTATCGTTTCCTTTCTTGGTTTTGGGTAACTTGGTTATGAAGTCCATAGTTACACATTCCCACTTCCACTCGGGAAGTTCAGGCTGTTGTAGCAAGCCAGACGGCTTTTGGTGCTCGGCTTTGACTTGAGCACAAGTTAAGCACTTTGCTACATGGGCGGCTACAGACTTTTTCAAGCCTATCCACCAATAATTTGCCTTTAAGTCTTGGTACATCTTATCTGCACCCGGATGGACTGAGTATTTGGAACTATGGGCTTCCTGGAGAACAACATCTCGTAGTCCTCCATAAATCGGAACCCATATACGTCCGTTCAGTCTAAGAATTCCATCCTTGCTAAGAGTCAACTGCTCTTCAGTTACTCCCAGCTTTTCATTAGGATAATTAGCTTCCAACACAGCCTCACGCTGCGCAGCTAATATCCTTTCCATTAAATTATTTTTAACTTCAATGCTCTTGGCATTGATTCGAATGGGTTTTACCCTTTCTTTCCTGCTCAATGCATCGGCGACTACATTCGCCTTGCCGGGATGGTACCTGATTTCGCAGTCATAATCATTCAGGGTTTCCATCCAACGGCGTTGCCTCATGTTCAACTCTTTCTGGTTGAACAGGTGCTGGAGGCTTTTGTGATCAGAATAAACCACAAATTTAATACCATAAAGGTAATGTCTCCACAACTTTAGTGCAAATACAACGGCACCCAACTCCAAATCATGGGTGGTGTAATTCTTTTCATGCACCTTTAATTGCCTTGAAGCATAGGCAATCACCTTGCCCTTCTGCATAAGCACACACCCCATGCCCGTGTGTAACATACCAATTTTTATCATATAAATTATAAGGTTTGGTTAAATTTATTAACCACTAGTAACTAGTAACTAGTTTATTTTTAAATATTCAACCCAAATAGTTTTAAACATTATTTTATATAGTTGGTTGAAATATTATATTAATTAATTGGGCTATATATGGGTAACCTGTTTAATAAAATAAAAATATATGAAAACTTATATTAGTAGACTGGTAGTCTACGGGTAAGTCGACTGTTAGAAATATGAAGTACCTAAACGGACCTAGGAACCATATCATAATATATGATATTTGAACCTACTTTATTTTAATAAAACTTAGACCCAATTATAGACAAAAATATTCTGGTTCCAATGACATATCTATTATTTTCTAAAAACATCATATTTTAAAAGTTACACACGCCAAATAAATAAAGCAGCTAAAATAATTATATATATATACATATACTAAAATAATTAAATAATTAAAATAATTATATCTAGTAACTTAGTTATAAGTTACGTTTAATAAACATTACAATAAAAAATTAATAATAAATCTAAATATACATATGGATGTATATCGAAATGGACAAATGGAGGCTTGTGGGAAATAAGTCATCTTATGAAATTAAAAGCAAGTATGGTACGTGGAGGCACAGGAAGGAACAACTTTGTCCCCAAGAAATTTAAAGAATACTATAAATAGGAATATACCTCAACACTTCACAAACTGATCAAGATTACCTTCTTTTTCTTTCTATGCCTCTCGATCTTTACTCTCTTTATTTATTTTATGCACCCAATAATAATAGCCATGCCCCGTTTTAAATATTGTAACTCCCGATCACCGCTACCCTTTCCGATTGATCTGAGTCCCATAACGCATGTCAAGGCTCTGCCCGACTAAGTTCGTTTGGATTTTATCTCGGAACATCGGGACAAGGTTGATTTAGGGGTACTATACTTAACACAAGTGCAATGTATATTTTTAATAGCCAAAAGTTATACCCAAAATTTATACCAGGAGATTTTCTAGTTGAACCCTAAAGTTACCCAGTGGGTCCATTCTCTTTTCTCACCATTTTATTTCCTTTTTGTAATTTACCCAAAACTATTATTTAATTATTCTATTCTCATCAAAAGTCATGCCTATTATTTTATTTACCCAATAGGGAACCATAGTTGAGACACCCAAGTAAACCTGCACAAATCCTAAAATTTTCATAGCAATCAGAATCAGGATCAGAACCCCTAAAACTCAAGGGGGGCAAAACCTAGTTAACGATTATCTTCATAACTCATTATAAAATTCGAAATTTACAAAACCGTCGACACAGCAAGCCTACATGCACGAAGGGCTACTCTATGAAAATAGGGTGGTCACTCGCGTAGCGCGACGCCTAAGGGGGTACCCCCTCGCGCTACGCGACGGTGTCAAAATTTCAGTATAAATAGCAGGGGTTGGGATTTGAATTTTGGCACTTGAACGACGAAAATCGGAGTTATGTAGGTCGAGTTATAAGCAAAACAGTCCCACACACACACACAATTATCGAATCGCTGCCGCAAAACAGGGTAATTAGTCGATTGCTATTACGATTCAGTTTCCGGGATCAATATACCCAAAGAATGTCTAAGTGCCGCCCACATTGGGCTATGCTTTATCGTTGTCGATAATTCGATAATGAGCCGAAGCATTGTACTTTGTCGTTGTCGATAATTCGATATACGAGTTGAAGTACTATACTTTGTCGTTTGTCATTTTGATAAATGAGCTGAAGTATTGCACTTGGACATTCATTGTAAAAATTGATCTCGGGGAATTATCGTAACTGCTGTATTGATCATTAACCTGGTTCTTGTAAAATTCGTTAAGAGTTGATTTAGGTTTTACACCAATACGTATTCCATTCCGTTAAACCACCCAAAAATACTCCCAACTACACCCTTACAATCAAACAAACTATAAAATCATCAGAAGATCCAGAATAATAAAGTGAATGCTTAATTATCGAAAGAAATAGAATCAAGAAATTGTCAACTCAATCCTGCATGCTGAATTGTGAGTCATTCTCTTTTTATCAACTGTTTTACAATACTCCAAATCATTTTCCAAAAGTTATAATTACAGTGATTAAGTTTATGTAATCACCAAATTACAGCCGGTATGTGGGGTATTGTGCACAGTATTGTTATCATTGTTTCCTTCACATTAGGTGGGCGAGCCTAATTGTGACATACGTCACTCATTGGGCCAGCCAATGGTGATATGACCACAGTCACAGAGCTGGTCTGTGACAAATACCTATTCTTGAAATGTTGGTTGATAATAAACATATGTAAAAACTCTTAATACTGTAAATTATAACAAATGTGTCGTTTTCAGTCAAATGAATGAACTCACTCAGTATTTCCCGCTGACAAAATCTTTTTAAAACGCGTTTCAGGTAATTACAATAGATTGGAGCAAGGATTGGATCCGACACTAAAGGACTTCAAGAAGTGGCTTATTTTCAAAATAAGAAATATTGTTTTTATTAAAAGCTACCTTTGTAAAACATAGAATTTATTCCATCTATTTAAATAAAATCCGGTGTTTCTAAACTCTGATATTTTCCTAACTCACGGTCCTGATGAAATTTCCGCTGCAATGTTTTTTTTTAAAATAATCACCGGTACCACTGGACTGCTCACGGCACCGATTCCGGCTAGATGGGGTCGGGGGTCGTGACACCGTGTGTGATGCATCGCAGTAAACTACGAATTCATCTGTACCCTCAGGTAAGGTCAACACAGGTGCGTTGCTTAGCTTCTGCTTCAGTATTTCAAAGGACTCTTGCTGCTTCGGGCCCCAAATGTACTTTTCTTTCTTCTTGGTCAAGGAAGTCAAGGGCGCAGCAATCCTCGAAAAATTTTCAATAAATCTTCGGTAGTATCCTGCTAACCCCAGGAAACTACGTATTTCGGTAGGCGTCTTTGGTTCTTGCCAGTTCATGACTGCCTCTACCTTAGCGGGATCCACTTGGATACCACGCTCACTCACAACGTGTCCTAAAAACTGGACCTCTCGTAGCCAGAATTCACATTTCGAGAACTTGGCGTAGAGTTTCTCACGTTGTAGTAATTCGAGAATGCAACGGAGGTGCTTCTCGTGGTCAGCTTGATTCTTGGAATAGATAAGGATATCGTCGATGAAGACTATGACGAATTTGTCCAAGTATGGCTTGCAAACGCGATTCATGAGATCCATGAACGCAGCCGGTGCATTTGTGAGCCCAAAAGGCATCACTAGGAACTCGTAATGACCATAGCGAGTCCTAAATGCAGTCTTGTGTACATCTTCATCTCTGACCCTTAGTTGATGATAACCCGACCTTAAGTCGATCTTGGAGAAGTAGCTTGCTCCTTGCAGCTGATCGAATAGATCATCGATCCTTGGTAAAGGATATCTATTCTTTATGGTAACCTTATTCAGCTCTCTATAGTCGATGCATAACCGCATTGATCCGTCCTTCTTCTTTACAAATAGGACAGGAGCTCCCCAGGGAGATGAACTAGGTCTGATAAAACCTTTCGCCAGCAGTTCATCCAACTGGGTCCTTAGTTCTTTCATTTCCGTTGGCGCTAATCTGTAAGGTGCTCTTGCTATCGGAGCTGCTCCAGGAATGATGTCAATTCTGAACTCCACTTGTCTATCTGGTGGCAAACCAGGTAGTTCTTCAGGAAAAACCTCGGGGTATTCAGAAATGACAGGAAGATCCTCGATCTTCGGCTTTGGTTCTTCAATTATCACTTGAGCCATGTAAATTACACAGCCTCTGTTTAAACACCTAGAAGCTTTCAGCATAGATACGTCTTCGGGCAATCCGTAATGCGTATCCCCTCGAATGGTAAGAGATTCACCATTCGGAGTCTTTAAGACTATTTGCCTCTTGCCGCAGATGATTTGGGCCTGGTTATGGGATAACCAGTCCATGCCTAGCACGATGTCAAAACCCGCAAGTTTGAAAGGAAGTAGAGATAAAGGAAAAGAATGGTTCCTAATGGATATTTCACATCCTTCTAGAATAGTAGAGACGGTTTCTATCGTGCCGTCTGCCAACTCTACTTCGTAATTTACGTCTAGGGTTTTGATTGGCATATTTAGTAGTTGGCAAAATTTCTGGTCTACAAAGGACTTGTCAGCGCCAGAATCGAACAGTACTCTTGCAAATATATTATTTACGAGAAAAGTACCTGTAAGCACATTGTCGTCCTTGACCGCTTCCTTTGCATCCAAGCGAAAAACTCTCGCATTTGTCTTCTTAGTCTCTTCCGCCTTCTTGGCATACTTCGGGCAATTACTCTTTATGTGCCCCTTTTCATTGCAATTAAAGCAGGTTGCGTCCTTTATCTTTTTGCACTCCACTGTCTTATGTTCCTTGGACTTGCATAGCCCACAGGGTGGAGTCCTTTGTTGCGACTGCGAACCAGACGCAAACCTACACTTTCCGGAGTGAGGTTTCTTGCAGACCTTGCAGTAAGGTCTTCCATCAGCTTGCCCCTCCTTCCTTGCCTCCGACCCTTTCTTGCCCTCACCGTTTCCACGGTGCTTTTTACCGGACTTTCGTGAGGTATCATCCTCACGTTTTCGCTTTTCAGCCTCCTTGCTCCTTTGTGCCCTCAGACGGACAGCATCAAGTGTAAGAGACAAGGAGAGGTCAGTAACTGACCTGAAGGTCGTTGGCCTAGAGGCTTTTACGCTGGCCTTGATTGTCGGCTCTAAGCCCCCAATGAATCGGGCAATCCTTCGTGGTTCTGGTGTCACAAGATATGGCACCAGGCGTGACATAGTGTTAAAGCTTGTCAGATAAGCTTGACAATCCAGGTTTGTCATCACTAGTGAGACAAAATCAGCCTCAATCTTCTCAACCTCGTGCTGAGGGCAGTAGTTTTCTTTTATGAGGGTAATAAACTCCCCCCATGACATTTTGTACAAGGCAGACTTACCTGAAGCCTGCACCAGAGCTCTCCACCACGCCAGGGCCTCGCCCTTGAATGACTGGGACACAAACTTAACCACGTCCCTCTCAGCGCACCCGCTGATGTCCACAATCGTGTCCATCTCGTCCAGCCAGGTGATACAATCCACCGCACCTTTCTCCCCTGTAAATTCACGGGGCTTACATGATACAAAGTATTTGTAGGTGCAACCCTTAGCACTGGACGCATCAGTATATTCTCTGTCGCGATGAACGCTGTGCTCAGTAGACGAATGCTTGTCGTCATCTTTCTTGGGTTCAGAGGGTGGTTTGGAGTGTGTCTTTGGTTTAGAGGGTGGTTTTGACACAGATCTGCCTTGAGACTCAGTATGTTGACGATCAATAGCTGCCTGGACAGCATTGTTGATCAGAGCCTTTAGCTGTGCGCCTGTCAAATGTACTGACGCATTGTCATAGTCATCTTCATTCGTGTGGCTGTTCTCTCCATTGGGATCCGCCATTGTAACTTGAATCTGTTACAGAAGATAACAAAATTTTAATTTAGGAGATTATTATAAAATTGTCTTTTATGACAATTTGTCAACCATGGTACAGAGACCATATCTGGTTAACTTATTATTTCATTATATATTAGGATCTGAATATCTCCTATTTCAACTATATAAATAGTATTGGCGGCATAAAGCCTAATCATGATGATGTTTTATAATATTAGCCGAGATTTCAGAGAATCAAAGGCATAGAGAATTGAACCGCAGTTCTTTTATCTCTTTCTGACAGAGAGTCATAGACTACCACTGCCTCTTGTCTTTATAAGACAATTATTATGGCCCATAGGCACTACACCTCTAATGGATGTCTTAATATGGTTGGCCCGTAGGCACTACATCACTAATGGATGTTTTGATAATATTGGCCCGTAGGCACTACATCACTAATGGATGTTTTAATAATTCTGGCCCGTAGGCACTGCATCACTAATGGATGTTTTTATAATATTGGCCCGTAGGCACTGCATCACTAATGGATGTCTTTATAATACTGGCCCGTAGGCATTGCATCGCTAAATGGATGTCTTTATAATACTGGCCCGTAGGCATTGCATCACTACATGGATGTCTTTATAGTACTGGCCCGTAGGCATTGCATCACTAAATGTATGTCTTTTTAGTACTGGCCCGTAGGCATTGCATCACTAAATGGATGTCTTTATAATATTGATCACCTTCATTGGTGATTTAACCCACGATCTATATATCATTTAGTTGGGTTTTGAAATCCTCAAAGGATTGTTGTATAAGAATGACGTGCGTGATTATAACGAATCACATCTGCCATGAATGTTAACATGAGTACAGAGGTTAACAGGGAATCAGAATCTTTTCAGCTAGGTCGTACCATCTTGACTGATCTTAAAAGACCCCAAGCTAAGATTCTTTATTAGGCAGATCAATATAAAAGGAATGGTTTTGATTTACTTTTATATATTAAAACAAAACTCATAACATACATTCCAAAATTTCAAATACAATTACATATTGCCCTAAACGGGTCTTTCAAATAATACATACCTCCATAGAGGTTTTTAAAATAAGTGACAAGTCCACGCAGGGACGAATACAAGGTAGGTGTCCATGCAAGGACTAAATATAAGTCCACGTAGGGACTGAAATACGATAAGTTGTCCACGCAGGGACTCATTTCAAAGTAGAAATTACATTCGTACTACTATTAAGGGCTAATGGTCACGTTTCTTCTTTTTGCCCTTTAGTAGGTTCGCCAAGCCCTTGAGAAAACCTCGGTGGCTTTTCTTTTCTTCCTCGAACTCTCTCTCCACACGATCTAGTCGATGGAGTATTTCTTCCTGTTCAGGAGGAGAAAAACGTGGTTGTTGCGCTTGATGCGGAACGGGAGGTCTGGGAGGTATTGGATACCCATGAGCTGAGTAATCCGGTGGTCCCATGTTTCCATGTGCTCCGTCAGGGTAGCGCGCATTATATCTAGCCGACACCACATATGGGTCGCGCTCATAGCCGTAGTTGTATTGTGCTTGCGACGGTTCAAACGGGTTGTAAGCCGTTGGACCTGTGTAAGCTGGTATGGGTTGGTCATACCCAAATGGTGGCGAATTTCGTGCAGTAGGTGCGGAGTTCGCCTCCTGTATAGGACTTGAAGGTCCTTCTTCATGTAGTGGCGGATAGTGGCTACTACTAGAATGTCGAGGAGTGCTGAAGTGGTTACCCCCTCCTCCTCGTGTAGACATACGAGCATTGGTCCTCCTACGCCTCGGCGGGTCAGGTATTACTGGTTGTGCCGGTGGCGGAGGTGGTGGCGTAACTGCCTCAAAGCGTGAATCCTCAGAGGGATCCTGTGGATGTCTCGGTTGCGATGTCTGATGAGATGGTGTGTTGTACCACTCATGTCGGTCAAACAAGGCCATAAAGCTGCCTGGGCCTTGATACTGTGGTCCATGATATGAAGATCCATCAGATACTTCTATCGGATGCGTGGGCGTACCACGAGCTGGTTCAGTTGGATCCTCATCTTCCTCCATGGGATCTTCAGAAAAGTGGTCTTGTGGACCTAGCGGAACAAATCCTGAAGGTTCCTGTATGTAGTCAGCCGGATTAAACTGAGCTACGTAGTATGGACTAGGGTCGTCGTAGTTTCGGTGCGATACCGAACGTTGTAGAGGTATAAAGGAAGGTTGTGGGTTGTTGGGATTATTTTCTGAATCTGGCCCAAAGGAGTGCCGGTAGGATGGCGTCGAGCTGTGCGAAGTGGAATGCCTCGCTGGTTCGTAAAGATCTCTTCGTCGTTGTGGCTCTTCGCTCCTTGTCATCGAAGGATGTCTTGTACCAGATGGTCCAGCTTCTTGATCGTGATGTGTCACGATTTCTCCTCGGCCTCTTCGTCCCCTTCCTCTTCCTCGGAATATAACAGGTGGCATTTTCCTGCTCCAAAACTTATTAAAAATCAAATCGAAAATAAAGACAAAAAGGAGTATCAATCCGAATTTGTCCTAAGTTCTTGTCTAGACTCAAGTATGTGCAATTGTGTCATTGAGATTAAACACAATAGGATAGTGTTTAATTCACTCAATGTTGGCTCTGATACCAACCTGTCACACCCCGATTTCCACGTGTCTCACCGGTGGGCCCGGTGGGGGATTACCGTGACGATGTTGGCAACAATATAGTCAAACCACACAATTATATAATGCACAGCGGAAGCATAATTTAAATATATAATTTCAACCTCTGATTGTAATATCAAAATGTATTACAGAAGTTGAATATCCACAGCGGATCGTAATTACAGATAAAGTATTGTTCCATTAGATACTGCAATCAAGCTTGCGAGGCTTATCCCGACGCTAGGGAGCTAATACCAGCCAATTACGTTTAGGTACCTGCACTTAATCTTTTTGGGGAAAATACGTCAGTTTACACTGGTAAATACATTCAACTGACACATTTGAAAATGTTTAATAAAATTGATTTGAATGCACAAGGCACAAACTCTTTTATAACTTGGGAAAATTCATAATGATCTTGTGAACGTTTTACATGTTCTTTTATGCGTTCAGTAGCCCGGGTCGTGCCGGGTTAAAGATTTATAGACACACCACGTTTACGTAAAACCGTAGTACAGAAACCAACGGCTACGTCTTTTAGTTTTAGTGTCGACACTTTATACCGGGTGTACGCCTACACCGGGATGTCGATGGTCGTGGCCATTTCGTAAAATGATGCCGAGGATATCCGGGACAACGGTCATTAAACCCCCCAAAGGCTTATAAGCAACAAAACTGTTTAAATGAGCCAATCATATTTAATCAATTAACCACCTAAGCGATGGAATTATATAATGCTCAATCAAGCGGTATTAATATACCGTAACCCAAGCCCATATAGGGGAAATAAGTCAAAAGTATTTACCTTTGCAAGTATTAATCCTTAATTTAGATCAAGTCACCGATAGCTTTTACTGGGGCTCCTAATCTGGAACGAAGGTTTTAATTAACCTCTTAGAATCCTAACGGTCCTTGTATTAGCCGTAGCTTAAACCGGTTGATTCCGATATATAGATATGGTTAATTCGCACGAAAAGGCGAAAACCGAGAATGGAGTATGATTTGAACCCAACAAGTTCAGAGACTTGTTTTTATATGGGTCACTGGTTCATACTCTGGATTTTGGGGTTCAAATAGTATAATTTGACCCGTATCGGCTATTGCACGAAAACTAGTTCCATGAGCCGTACCGTGTGCGCAAATAGGCGAAACGGTTAACCATAAGAGTCGTACGCTTATTTCCTAAGTCAATATGCCTTAAAAGTATTTTGGTATCAGTAGGATACCTTCCGTAATGCCCGTAACGAGTTTAAGTTTATATTATGCCCCGTAGGGGCTTTTCGGTCATTTTAAAGACTTTAAAAGGGATTTTCGAGTTCTACAGGAAATCTGAGTTTCCCGAACAGCTTAAAAAGCTTAAAATACTTTATTTATTATTTAAAACCAGTAGCAACTGGAATCGGGTCAAAAGACCTTGTAGAACTCCCGTTCTGGCCAAAAAGGGCATATTCGGTATTTACCGAACCGTAGCCATAACCGCAGGTTATGAGCAAGGTAAAAATTATTAAAAATCTTTAAAATTCCCAAAATATTATTTTACCACAGTGGGTAAAAGTTTTGGTGCCGAAAACTTGGGTTAGATGAGCGTTATGCTAATTGCGCCGTTAATTACAAAAACTTTCCTAAAAGTGCGCCTTTTAGCATAACTCTCATTCTAGACCTCGGATTGACGTGAAACTTTAAGGACATGCTTATAATTTAACAAGCAAGGTTTTGGTCCGTTCACGTGTCCGAAATACTCGTTTTAATTTTAAAAGGCCGTTACGGTCAACTTTTAGGCGAATGACGGAATTGCGCAAAAGACTCGGATAACTCATGAACCGACCACAGAGGCTTATACCAACATGTGACCTGGTCCTAAGAGAGTCCTAAGGTATATTTATACCTCACTAAAACGGGTCAGAACTGAAGTCAAAGCAAAAGTCAAACTTTTGCGACTTTCGGCTCCGAACCGGTTCTATATAGCAAATGATCGATTCAAACGAGTGCAAACATGTTTATATACTTATTATCATGTTTTATGATTATCAAAACAGGTTCCATAACATATACATTACAGATTATGCTTAAATCGCTAAAATAGCTTTCTGTTGACTTTTTAACCGCACGTTTGACTCGACAATTGACATAGTTAGAGTGGTGATCAGGGGGAACCATTTTAGAGGTTTAATACCCACATAAATACCAACTCATAACCACTTTTGATTCGTCATAAGACTGAATCATTTGCAAGATATTGCAATGACAACCGTTAGTTACGACGGTTGCGTTTATGAGCCATAACTAAGGAAATGTGACACCACAAAGGGTTAGATCACTTACAGAGGTTGTGTTCTTGCTTATGGAACTTCAGAGAAGTCTTGAGAGCTTGAGAGATGATCAGTAGAAGTGTTTTTGAGTGTGTGAATGTTATGAGCCAAAGAGGCCTATTTATAGTCACACAAGACCCTCAAGATCATTACACAACATGCTATAACTGATCATGGATCATGGGCAGGTGTCCCTAAGGGGTATGGGTCGTGTAGGGGGCACCCATGCTGCCATAATTGATCAAATGATCGTTCAAGAGCTCAAAAGTCAAGAAGTTACAACCATTCTGCATCTGGGCACTTTACGCGACCCGCATGGACATTCCATGCAACTTTTACGCGGGTCGCTTGGGATTAGAAGTTCAGACGCGTTATTGAGGAGGCTCGCGGCCCGCCTCAACTTATGTTGAAACCTTACGCGGGTCGCGTGAGGTTATATTTTCTGGATTTTTCAAATCTTTTATAATGATTACAGAATCGGGCCATTAATAACGAAATCTTTCGTAATGATTTGCCTGACCTTTCGGTTTTGAAGGGGTAACTTTGCGGTTTGGCCCTCGGTTATTTACCGATAGGGGCCTCGTGTTAATTACCCGCATTATTAAGTCCCCGGTTTATTTATTATATTGTTCAGAAAGTCTTAACTTTCTTTATTGACGCTTTTAACCCTTCTTCTACGAATTCGGTCGTAACTTTCTTGTTTCATATCGAAACTTCGCGAAATTCATATATATTATTTTAGTGAGGGTATAATACCGTTACAAAGTCTTTGGAACGTTAAAGGGTCACTCAGAGGTATTATTAAACATGTTGACACAGTTAACCCCTGTAGTTTGTAATCTCTCACTTTCTTCCGCGTTTTATTTTTGTACGATCTGTAATTTATTCGATTGAAGGTTTAAGCATTATTTAGGGATACTATACAGTATATTTACCCTTGTTGACATTTATAACCCTCGAATTTACATACTTTCAAGGTTTGTCAAAATTAGTCCTTTATTTATTATAGATGCCACGTGTAAATAAATGACACGTGTTAACACATCATTGGACACAAAAATTCGAGGTGTTACAGAATGTAAGTATGTATTAGATTATGTATTTGAAGGAACTAATAGTGTGTTATGTGCAAGGTAAGCTTAAGAGTTTGAAGAGGATGATCCGTGAATACAGAATAGGATGAACGCTAAGGCGGGCAAAGGTGCAAATAGGCAAATTAACCCCAGGTACACACTACTAATATGTATGAATACCGATGTCAAAAGAAAAAGGAAAGGGGTCTCCTTGGGAGGGTAATTATTAAACGAAAGACAATGATGTGGTCTTGGGGAAGTTTTAGAAATGTGCACGAAACTGAAACCCATTTCTCGGGCATAAGTCGATGATTACACGAAGGCACAAAACTAGTGTGTGAATTGCGCACCTGGCCAGTACGCAAGAAGCATATGACGTTCGTGAGACCGTGGCAATTATTGCAGGTATGTCCGGTAGAACTGGGTAGCAGGTGGGCGCTATGTTGTAGCGAATGCGAAATAGCAAATCCGTTGCGGATTTGGTTATGCTAACGAAGGTTATGAAAAGTTATACGAGTCGACCGGTTCTAGCGAACCAGTCGAATAAGAATAAGCTACCATCCGTTTTGAACGGGTGATATTGAATGCTCTAATGAATGCTAGAAGCTTAATCCGTTATACGGATTGAAGGAAGAAGTTATGATTAAAAGCGAAAGACCCAATTATTTGGGTAGTGGAATATGTATGCTTAACTCTCGTTGAGAGTGTTTATGCCAAACCCAATTATTTGGGTAGTGGAATATGTATGCTTAACTCTCGTTGAGAGTGTTTATGCCAAACCCAATTATTTGGGTAGTGGAATATGTATGCTTAACTCTCGTTGAGAGTGTTTATGCCAAACCCAATTATTTGGGTAGTGGAATATGTATGTTTAACTCTCGTTGAGAGTGTTTATGCCAAACCCAATTATTTGGGTAGTGGAATGTGTATGCTTAACTCTCCTTGAGAGTGTTTATGCCGAAACCCAATTATTTGGGTAGTCGAATGTGTATGCTTAACTCTCATTGAGAGTGTTTATGCCGAACCCCATTTACTTGGGTAATTGAATGTGTAAGGAAGAAGAAAACTCATATATGGATAGAACTAAAATGAAGTAATTATAATTCGACAACTAAGATGACTAACCTTAAAACCTAGTTGCTGAAGGTAGGTAAAACCTTAAGTTTTTGTTAACCACATGTAAGAAAGAAAAGGTACGAATGATATGTTTGAAACCGCTAGATGGATTCAAACATAGAAGGAATGAAGGGTATGGAAGTTACGTTTAAATCCGTGGGACGGATTTAAAACATAAAAGGATGTAATGGTTGCCTTTATAAGTAAGCATTAGTATAAGTTTGAATATATAGGGACGATGAACTTTTACTAACCGGTCAAGGAAATGAGAAGGTTACATGGAAGTATGGCATGGAAAGTATAGATTTGATAAGAAGAAGTCAAACATAGAATTGTGTATAAACGAAAATGAGAAAGGTTTCGGGGACGAAACCTAATTTAAGGGGGGTAGACTTGTAACACCCCAAAACCGGGTTTGGTAAATTAAAACCCGGTTGGTAAAAAGAAAAGATTTTTAATCCCTCACATAATCAAAATGAAACTAGAGGGACCAAAACCGTTAAGTGGGGAAACATGAAATTATAAAAATAAAATTAAAACACCACACACACACATAGTGTGTGGGTGTGTGTCGATGGTCAGGAAGGAGAAAAAGGGGTTCAACCCTAGTTTCACAAAAATCATCAAATTGAGAGGGAAATTCAGCTCGGATCTAATGCATGTACATGAATTCATGATCATCTAGCCCTATAAATCACTTGGTAAGTTGTAATTTATGATTTGGTAATTTCGTATGAAGTGGGTTATGATGGAGTCACGAATTAGCATGAATTGGGTCTGAATATATGTTATAAGCATCATATAGAACATGAATTATACAAGATTTTGATGTCATTTGATGCTTTGACATAAAACCCACTTGTAGTGGTAAGGATGGTGATATGAATGAATTATCCATGTTCAATTCTTGTGTAATTTTGATGTATGATGTGGTATATGATGAATTCTTGTTAGATAAATTGAGCATGATATGAGTTACTTGATGTTTAGTGGTGTTGATGAATGAAATCATGAAGTTGGAAGTGAGGCATGAAATACTTGTACATTATGCTTAGATAGTGGTATGCACACCAAGTGTTTGATGAAATGCCTAGGTGAGATTTCTAGATGAGATTGAATGCATGTAATGGATGAAAATGTATAATATTTGGATGTCATGTAATTGGTTATAATTGAACATGAGAAATATATTTTAGATGAAATATATGTATGATTTTTGGTTGGTTATATGATTTGGTAAAAGGTGTGCATTAGAAGGTTGTACTCTAGGCTGAAGTGGTATGATGTTCACCATATGTTTGAATAATTCCTTAATTGAAATCATGGAGTAAATGTACACTAAATGTGAATGCAGGCATGCATGTTTTGAGGTATGGGGGTATGCGCGGGTACATGTAAGTATGTATGTACGTATGATGTGTGTGTGTAGTATGTGACCAAAAGTGCACGTACGGATGTGCGTAGGTACGATGTAGTATTAATTGTACATGAGGGAATGGGGCTAGTATATACGTGTACATAGCCTTAATATGTTTGAGCACTAAGTTACTAATCATGTGCCTTGAGAATGAAATGAGATTTGCAGGTATGCTATGGTAGTCCATCGTGAAGTTTTGAGGAATTGGAATGCAAGATTGTACTCGGAAGGATAATCGAAAAGTCTGGCACACATAGAAAGATTGCGGCGTGGTCAATTGACTATGTATGATAGATTATGAATGTAGATTATCAAATTTTAATGATGTGCATGTTTGTGGTGATTGTAGGTTACACGGTCTATCGTCGGTTTAAAGCATTGGAGGATTGAAGATCGAGTCAAGGGCAAAAATTGTACGGGAAGAGTAGTCACGTAGCTCAAACGCGTATATGTAATTGATGTGAAAATTCAGAACGAACGATGTAAACCCTTTAATTAACTTTAAAAATTTCTAGTAACGAACCCCAAGTATGATACATGACTAAGATAGAAAGAAATTTTAAAGGCCCAAATTTTCCGCTGCGTCATTTTAAGGTATTATGTTTTAGGGCGTTACACCGTGCAAATTAACGATAAAGCCCCTTGTTTATCTTACGCATATTTGGCGCTGATGTAGCGTGACAAAGCCCTCAGGGGCTTTATCCCACACCATATGGTCTAATAAACAAATCAATTGTAAGAATTCTAATTTAATTGATTAGATTAGAACACCCCCCCCCCCCCACACCCCGGTCCAATCTTTAGTGTAAATTTCCTGAGCTCCCCGATCACTTCTCTCCATCTCTTTCTTCTATTTCCCTCTCTTTCTTGTTCGGAGAAGGGAAGGCTCCACCCCCTGATGGGATGGAGAAATAACTGGTGTAAGGTGGAGGTGATGTGGCGAATGTGAATGGTCGGGGAGGATGAAACCACGTCCCATATCCTAACAAAGCAAAGTGAAAGCCTGACAATTTAGAAGAAGCAATAGATAATAGGCCACAAGCAAGCAACGTCGTAGCAACAATTTACAATGCATAATCATCGTACATGAATATTAAAATGACATCATTCACCACATTCAATAGTAGTGACTTTACCCACATGTGGATACATGTTTGTCTTTTTATCTCCCCATAATAATGGCAATTTGTTCTCCTGTTGAAAACTTTATTATTGTTTCGGGCACACCCATCTCCAGACCAGACTTATTCAATAAGTCCAGACCGTCGATGGTCCCCACGACAGCTAATTATACTAGCAGCGAACACACTGTTAACGCACTATAATTGATCTACGATATTTCAAAATGTCGCACTACATCATATCATGTGTAATAGTAGTATATAAATCTGCTTGTTTGTTGATAACGACAAGAAGATTCATTACGTTTATGGACTTCTTCTGTAAATATGATGAATTCGTTTTGACTGTCTCATAACGAACCACAAGCTTCACGACACGTGTCAACAATGAGACAATTTTAATGCTGGATTTGACAAGTGTTAAGTCAGTGTAGTTTACTGTTTTCTTAGTGATATAATTGCTTACCTGCTGTTCAAAAAAAAAAAAAAAAAAATTAATTGCAAGTATCTATTATTATATATTTTTTTGAATGATGAACTTCATGTATAACTAGTAATAAGAATCGTATGCGTTGCGGCGCGGGTTCTTCGCAAATATCGAACGGATTAGTCCAAACATTATGTGATGTGTTAACCATATGAAAACACACGTTTTGACGTATCCGATTGAAGTCATTGTATCCTATAGTTGCATTGCAATTGGATTAAAGCGTAACGTAAATCGAATTTATATCGTACAATCATAACGTATTATACGCGACCCGACTAACTCGAATTTATATCGTCAAGCCAAAAACTCTCGAGGGGTCAAAGTGGCATTTACAAAGTTCATAAAAGTTAAGTGATTAAAAATTGCATTTCCTAAACTTAAGGGCTAAGAAATGGTAAAGATAAAATTTGATAAAATTTTGGGGTAAGAAGGAGACTATAACAAAGTTGGAGCTGAAAAGAAAACTACCACAAAGTTGGGGTATCAAAAGCAAACTACTTGTAAAATGGAGTAGTAGTTTAGGGAATAAATTTGTCATTTTATGAAACTTTGAAGGTACCAAAGTCAAGGGGCTAAAATTGCAATATCGTGAAAGTATGGGGAATGTGGAGGCAAAGTTGGTGGGGTCTCCGCCGACTTTGTCTTTTGACGGGTGGAAACATATAGCAAGACAAAACATGATTCGTAAAACGCAGTGCGCAAAAGACAATTACAAAAAAGTGTAAAACACAAAGGTAGACACAAAGTGTAAAACACTATGCCTAAGACATTTCGTAAAACACAATGCATTGGCATTTGCAAAAGTAGGAGTTGTAGCCTAGGGGTAACAATTGCTATTTTTTAAAAGTTGGTCGGGTGTAAAAATGGAGTAATAATACAAGGGGTAAAAAAGTCTAAAAAAGACAAAGTGTAAAAGTATATAGGTGGTGACGGAAATGTGTAAAAGATGAGGAGGTGTTGGTGAAAATGTAAAATAAGAGGGTTGGTACGTAACTATGTAAGAGCTAAGGGGGTGATGGTGGAAAACCAAAGTAGAGGGTTGGTGCTCGCAAAGTTTGAAAGATGAGGTTGTGGTTTTAAAAATTCAAAGTAGAAGGTTTAGTGACTAAATTTATCATTTTATGAAACTTTAAAGGTTACAAAGTCAACGAGCTAAAATTACAATATTATGAAAACTGGGGGGGCAAGGAGGCTGACTTTGTCCTTTAAGATTGTATAGAATGTTATCACACTCTTCAAATCGGGGAGCCATGTATTGTCCCACTCTGGTTAGACTATGTGGTCTTAACTGGGCCCACGCTGACTTCAAAGTTTGGTTTTTTTAGGTGTTCCTCTGGCTGCCACTTGACAGTTGTTGTGTCACCAAAAGAGCATAACTTTCTGGCATAACACACGTTTGGACGAAAACCCGGTTGGGCTCGGGAATCGAACTGACAAACTCACACAAGGCCTAGTCCAAATCCTTTATTGTCTATATCCACCCAATATGACATAAGTGAAAATTGAACTTGATTATCCATTGAAAACCCCAATCCTCAGGCTATGCGGTATATGCGGTATCGTGATGGTCCTCCCTTGGAGGATCATATGCCACGTAAGCGCCACGTAGAATGGGTGTGAGGATGGGGCAAAGGGGATGAAACTATAAAAATGGGGGGATGATCCTAATATATATACATATATAGGGTGGGGTTCTAGAGTGAACATTAGTGTATTTGCGAACTGAGTGAACAAATCCTGGCCATTGATCTACACACGTGTATGGCGAGGATCTCATCATCAAATCGTAAAATACACTAGTGTATTTCAACATTAAATCGCAAGCTACACTAGTGTTCACTCTTGGAACTAATCATATATATATATATACACACACACATATAGTGGAGAGTTCAAATGAGAAGAAATTACAAATTAAGAATAAAAAGAATAAAGGATACAAAGGTAATTTAAACAAATCATTTAATGAGTCTATTATTTATTTTTGCTATTCAAATTAATGAACTCTAATCATTTAGTGAGTTTATCTTATAAAATAGTTATGCACCTTACACAATAAAAATAATCTTGAACATGATCTTTACATATTTAACGTTTCCTACACTGTTAAAAACTATGTTTTGGTGTAGGGTACAAAATGTGTAGGACTTCAACACTTTTAAATAATTTTTCGACTCATAATAAAATATGTGTAGGACATAACACCTTTAAATAATTTTGTCACTCCTAATAAAATTAGTGTAGGATCCAACATATTAATGGTGGTGAACGAGAAAATTATGGTGGCATTAGTGAGACTTTTGAAACTCTTCAAAATATTTATTAGTATTCTATATCAAATTGTCTATACTACCCTTAGTAATTAAAGCATTAATTAAAAGTGGATAAAAATAATATCTTAATTCTCAACCATTGATCAAAAAAATATAGGGTCTAGATTAATTTATTTTTCTTCTTTCAAGAACATTCTTCTCAAATGAACCTCCCCTATATATATATATATATATATATATATATATAGGGTAGGGCTAGATAGAAAACCCTATCTATATAAAAAACCCTAGAAAACCCAACCTCCCGACATTTTTTTTTGAAAAAAATAACACATGTAATATAAATGTTTTTAAGAGCTTTGGGCCAAAAAAATCAAAAAAGCGCCTAAGGGATAATTTAAAAAAAAAAATTTCAGCAACTTTCAGCATTTTTGTCTAACACATGTTAGGCGCTGAATTTTGTTTATTTTTTTTAAAAAAAATCCCTTCGGCGCTTTTTTGTTTTTTTTTGGCCCAAAACACTCTAAAACATGTATATTACATGTGTAATTTTTTTCAAAAAAAAAAATGTCGGGAGGTTGGGTAAAAATGGGGGGAGATTTAGGTTTACAGAGTTTTCTAAGAATTTTAGGTTTTTTGTCTAGCATTACCCTATATATATATATATATATATATATATATATATATATATATATATATATAAGTTGTATGAGGGGGAAGGACGTCGGAAACGTCCGGATGGAGATGCCTAGGACGCCGCTGGAGGGGACGAAATGGAGAGGGGGCCGGCGCCGATGGGCGACGGTTCAAGGCCGAAGCCCACACCATGCAACCTCAGGGTGTAAGGGGTGCTCACCTAAGAGGTGAGTCCCCTCTCTTACGCCCAACCAATCCTCGTGTGCCACGTCAACTCCCCTCTTAAACTCCCCTAACACCCTAAATTGATGGCGGCACTCCCCTCTTAGGTGAATTGGTTTTTTTTTTTTTTTAAAAAGAAAAAAAAAGAAAAGCATTGATTGGTCAAGCTCTCCCTCTCTCCTCCCTCTCTCCTCCCTCTCTCTTCGGTGAACCCCCACCCATTTCACTCCCCTCACCCACTCACCTAAGGGATGACGGCGGTGTTCCTCTTAGGTGAATGGGGTCACCGAATGCATTCCACTCTTACACCCCGTATCACTAGGCCACAAGTGGGGAGACATCTATTATTATATTTTTGAAAGAAACTTGAATGTTGTCATTAAATAATTTCTAATCATGGACGTTATTGAATTTTTATATAATTGTCATATCATTTTATGAATTAACACGTAAATAAGTGCATCTTATAAATAAACTATCTTAAATATACATAAACATTCTAAAAGTAAATAATCTATCTCTTATACTAAAGCAAAATAGTGGTTGACTATTTGACTTTGATGTGGCTATTCTCTTTGGCCAGAGAATTGGGAATTTGGGCGGCATTTTGATTCTTCCTACCTACACTCTTTTTCAATTTTGGTAACCTAATCAATTCTCTCAATCAGTGGAAGACAAATTGATTTTTCTTTAAATCTCAGAACCTAATAAAATTGATTTCTTTCACCCACATTCAATTTTACAAACCCTAAATCTCATCTACGGCTTCAATTCGAACTCTCATCTAGGTATGTTTTCTTTGATTTTTATGATGTAATCCGATTAGAGCATCGGTCGATTCTCATTTTCATTCGAATTCTTCGATGCATATTTCCTGATTACTTCCGTTCAGTTGGCGTCTTTGTCCAATTCTCATCCAGGAAATTATCAGAAACCCTAATTCAAAACAGTCGAATCTGCTCCATGTATGTTTACTCTTAAAATTCTTTAATTCTACAATATTTTTCTGTTCATTTTTTTTTTCATTTTGTCCATGTATGTATGTATGTATGTATGTATGTATGTATGTATGTATGTATGTATAGATATGTGGAACTAATCATTGATATGCATATAGATTTGTGGGAGTTGTGAAATTAATTTTGAGTGTAGACATGAATCTTCAATTCATGTTTGAATGTTCATCCATGTTTGATTTCGTGCTAAATTGATGATTTTTTTTTTCTGAAAAATTGTTGATGTTTATCGATATTTGTTTTTTGATTTATTTTTGGGTTATTGAACTTCTTTTATTTTGTTTGGATTTTAGGTTTTGTTGTTTTGGTTTTTCTAAACTTTGAAGCCCCAATTAGATTCTTAAACTTTAAGTTTGTTGATTACTGCTATTTACGAGATGTAATTGATGGGTATATTGCTCATGTGGTTAACATATAAAATTTGTAGATCAATTTGCTGTGAAGTGATAATTGTAAGATGAGAAATTGGTATTGGATAGTCATTTGGCTTTGAATTATTATGATTTTGTGTTTGTTGGTAATTTTTTTAGAGATTATAAGAAATTATAAAATTGAAATAACCTGAATACACAATTTTAATAAAGATTGCTGGTGGAGATACTGCTGCTGAGGGATTCAAAGCTGCAGAATGAATGTGGGGGGTTGATAATCTCAATTCCATACCCAATTGTAAAAGTATATCTCATACATGGTTCTTTTTTTGCCATAAAAGTGGAATTGGGGTTAAATTAAATTAGTACAATATTTAAAAGGGTTTTGTTTATGATTAATTTTGGGAATTCTAATCATGTGATGATGCAGAGTTGGGTATTCTGTTTGAATCTACATTGCATGTGTTGCTTTTATGTTTGAAGCCTGACAATTGCTTTGTGAATTTGTATGATTTCAGTGACCGGAAAGATTGTTTGATAGCGTTATCAGAACAGAGTGAAAATAGGGGAAGAAAACGGCAAAGGCATCTTCTAAGCAGCCGTGGTTCATGACCAATACGCCATTAATTTAGACTTCTGATACTAATCAGATTGTTGTTCCTGATGTAAGTATTTTTATTATGATTTTATTGTAATTACGACTTAAATTTCAGCCATTAATTGAGACTTCTTCAAGTTCTTTTTGTGACACTTTTTCTAATCATGGAACTTGTGGATATGAAAGTGACAAAGAGGTTTTGTCCGATTTACGTCGGGACGATGCACCGATGCGCACGTCCGGACTAATCACTATTTTTAGTCCTTTGTTAAATTTGTTTTTTTGGTTTCACAATTAAAAAGGTACTCGAAATCTTCACTATTGAATGTTCTTACTTTTCTATAACATTTGATACTAAAATGGCGGCTTTGTTATTGTTTTTCAGTCCTGGATGTCATGGATGGTTGGGATCGGCAGGTATACGAGTTTTCTTATAGAACTGAATTTATCAGGAGTGCTTGGAGTAAAAAATGGTCTCTTTGGTATATGTTTAAACAGGCCGGGTTGGATTGGGTGACTTGAAAACCATTTTTGTTTTTTTTTTGAGTAACTAATGTGTTAATATGATTACATAAACTGCATCATAATAAATACAAAATAAATACTGATGCATTTTTAGTCAATAGTGGATTGGAGAGACCAGATGAGACGAGAAGAAATAGTTTGTGTATGCGTTTCATGAGCTAGAAACGCAGCGGTTGGGTTATATACTCTGTGCTCAGACCATGGATGGTTTTTTTTTACTTTTAGTGGAGAAAACAAGCCATTCAGATCCCAAAGTGGAATGGTTTTGTTCTTTTTTTTAACCAATATATTTTTAGTAAAGAGAAATTAAACTCATCACTTCGATGTTTACTATATCTTTAAGAACACCTACAATGCAATGCAATGTAGTGCTTTGCTTTTGACGATTTTGTCTTTTTCATTGTTCTATGTCTTGGCTATGTTTTTTCTAATCTCCTTTTGGTTTTGAAGTTATAAATTTTGGGTAGGTTTTCTTAATTTTTGTCGCAATTCGAAGAACTTCAAAGGGCGTCTTTGCTGGTTGCTGCTGGTGTAATTTACAGTGATGACCTCACTGATGCATTGTTCCATACAACTCTTCTTTTGTTTGTTGATGGGTATAGATTACGCGTGTAAATCAATATCAAAATGAAAGTTGATTTCGAAAGAAGACGTAGAGGAGAGTTGTTTGATAGGATTATTCAAAAGGGGAATTATAGCGAGAGGAAAGCAGCTGAATTGTTCAAGATTATTGTTGATGTCGCAGTTTCTGAAAATTACCCCGAGTCAATGAATCCGTCTGTTGTTGATGAAGAAAAAGGTTTACCTTCACCTCCTTTAGACGATTTAGCGTTTTTGAACCCTCATTCAATGTCATTGGAATTATCTGAGGTACGCAAAACTGGCGGGTTTTTTTCAAACATAATTCTGTTTTATAGTTTTAGCATTTGTTGACGGATGTTTTTCAATTTTTATGTCTATCGTGGTTATTAGAAGTTCTTCGATGGTAGGGATGATTATGGAAGTGAGTTGAATTCACATATTTAAATAACTTGATAATTTATCATACGTTCGCCTTTCAGTTTTTAATTGAATTCCTGTTTCGGGTGTTGCTTTTTAGATACTGAAAAAAGAATGAGAACCGTAATAACAGAAAGCCGCCAGTTGAGAAGCAAAACGTAACCGAGTGGAAACCACACAAACCGTTAAACAGGGAAACCATGGTTCCAAAACCAACCGTGGTCAAACCAAGTAAACAACCAGTTGTTGACTCAATACTGGGGAGATGAATGAAACCGAATATGGACCAGAAGTTGCAAAATCACGAACACACGATTCTTTCTACGAGGCCCGTGACCCTACAACAACGTGTAAGTTACCATATTGTGGTAAACAGTTCACATAATTGTTTGATTAGTGTTCTTAATGGAAAATTTGCATAACTTAAATAGTTAAAAAGACTATTTTTTAATAATATTTTTGCTAACTAATTTCTTCTTTTTGGTAACTGTAAACAGAAACCAATGTCCTCCGGTGGAGAAACCGATCAAGACAAGCTTGAAGCCACAAAGAGGAAGCTTCAAGAAAGTTATCAGCAGGCGGAAAAAGGTTCTTATTAATGATCTTTTATGCTACATTTTGGTTTCATATAGAGTTGAAAACATGATCATTATACAACAAAGCGTTTTTATAAATTCTGTTCAATAATTAACTGGTGTTTGTAACAGCGAAGAGACAACGAAAGATACAAGGGACATGCCAGATGTCAAAGCGCTAATCCCCAATGGCTTTTGCAACTTAATTAGTTATATCTCTACGAAGATTTTGTAAAAATCCTTAGATTTTATAACAAACAACAGTGTTGTTGACCACTACATTTTCTCTAAAAATGCAAGTAATGTCATTTGTGGCCAGGCAAGTACCCAACTCTCCTTGGTATGCCTATAATAATTTATTATTCAATTATTTTTTGTTTTAGTGTTTGCACATAATATATTATTCATTTATTTTTTTATTTTGATATTTGCAGGTAATATTCACGGTTGATATTCATGTCGTAGATTACATGGGTGAGCAAATTCCAGGAACTGACCCGATCCGAAGGTTACCTGACCCGACTCGAGAATCCCATATATCCAAACATGAATTGCGACCCTAAATACAAGCTTGGGTTCGGTTTTTTTCATAATCGGGTATCTCAGCCCAAGCTCCAAGTCCAGCCCAAGCTCCAAGTCCGAACCTGGATGTTTACCCCAGACTGTACTAACACTTGCGGCTCATGTTCTCGACGTGAAAACCATGTTTTGTTTAAATTAACAATGTAAGTGATTTGATACTGTAACAAAAACGAAGCCATCTCTTTAATTCTATACTAACTTGAATACCAAGAATCCATGATCAGATTAATTAAAGGCGATGTATATACTTTTATTCTCCTTTGGTTAGCGCGCGGCTCTACGACCAGGAGTCTGAGTTGCGTCTCTTAGGGATGCACTTAACTAGGCATATTCTCGACCCCAACCTGTTTTGACCCGTTACCCAACCCATCACATCTACCATTATGATTTATGAAACAGTAAATTAAAGGGATATCTGCTTATGTCTTCTTGAAACAGGCATTGAAGGATTCAGTTTTAGCAGAAGTATTTAATTGCCAAAAGGTTAGATTCTACTTGATTATGATTATTCTCTTAAAGTTCTTTCATGTGTACTAGAGGTGGCAAAATGGTCGGACGGGTAATGGGTCAGGATGGGTAACTTATTAGTATGGGCCGACCCACAAACTCTTTTTGTCTTTTTTTAGATATTTTTGTAACAGTAAATTTTAAAAATTGCTTGAAAAACTATATCATTGCAATGATAATCGACACTTTAATACATAATTGTTATGATTACACTAACAGTGACTTTTAGCATGCTTGTCACCTAATATTGGTGATGCATGGATAAGAAAACGGGTGAATTAATTCAGCAAGTATATTATTAAAGTTCAAAATTTAAATGTCTTTCTAAATGCATACATCTTTATTTAATTCATAAAGCTTAGTATTTGATGTAATTAAACTTTTGACTAATGATATTTGACAATTCAGGATAGTTCATGTTGTGCTCTTATTGTATTGCTGAAAAGTTTGCTTCCATATCACCCTAGATATTGGCAGTGAAAGGTTTCTCTCGCCTTTCGTTATGTAATGAATAATTATTTATTTCATTTTAATAGTTTCATATGGATGATGTTTTTTAATATATTATTATGTGTAGAAGGCAAAGATGCTGGATACAAATTGTTGGAAATTATTAAGCAAAAGCCAACCATAGGAAGTTTCTATGAGTGGGTGGCTGCGAAGAAAAAGGTAATATCGTGTTTGCTTGCTTGTCGCCTTATGGAAGTTTCTAGAAACTAATTGTTTCTGTTTGATCTTATCAGGAGTTGGGCTTGTAGGTTGAGGAGATGCTGAACTGAATTTATCAGGAGCGCTTGGAATAAAAAAAATAGTCTCTTTGGTATATGTTTAAACAGGCCGGGTTGGATTGGGTGACTTGAAAACCATTTTTGTTTATTTTGAGTAACTAATGTATTAATATGGTTACATAAACTACATCATAATAAATACTGATGCATTTTTAGTCAATAGTGGATTGGAGAGACCAGACGAGACGAGACGGAACGGTTTGTGTATGCGTTTCATGAGCTAGAAACGCAGCAGTTGGGTTATATACTCTGTGCTCAGACCATGGATGGTTTTTTTGACTTTTAGTGGAGAAAACAAGCCATTCAGAGATCCCAACTGGATAGTTTTTTTTACTTTTAGTGGAAAAAACAAGCCATTCGGCTATCGAAATCTATAACGAGACGGTTGTAGACCTCTTGAACCGTGATTCTGGTGCCCTTCGTCTCTTGGATGATCCCGAGGTAAGTTCATCGTTATGTTTTTCGTGTATTTCTATTTTTCTTTGATTTGAATTTTGTTCCTTGAATCCAGAAAGGTACATTGGTGGAGAAGCTGACGGAGGAGGTCGTAAGAAATAGTCAGCATCTTAGGAGCTTAATTGCTACTTTTGAAGGTACTTGCCCACTCCCTGCATAGCTTAATAGGAATTTCTTCATATCTCAACTTTACACTTGCTTCTTCTTGCAGATCAAAGGCAAGTTGGTGAAACATCTTTTTTGTTTATAAGCACCAGTGGCCCTTGCGTGTATAACATCCAAAATTGACGGTTCCTTCGCTTTTTTAGTATTTGTTGGGCCTATAATATAGGGTGTTCAAAAAGCTCACGGCTTGAGACCCGTTTGAAAAAAGCTGGCTTGAAAAAACCTATTTTTGTTTTCTAGCCGAACCGAGCCAGCCTGTTTTGTGATCGAGCCGAGCTCGAGCGAAGGGGCTTGGCTCATGGCTCACTTGATGACTTATATGTATATGTGTGTGTGTCTATTTTACAAATGTGTGTTAATTTTTTAATGTTATAAATATTTGTAAAAAATTAATAAAAAATTAACAAGCTGGCTTGATTGGGCTCACATTGGCTCTAAGATTTTACGAGCCGAGCTCGAGCTCGACTTTTCCTGTAATTGACTTGGCTTTCGTTCAGTATTTGTAACCAACGTATTTCTAAGTCTTGTAGCTTCCTGCTTATTTAAGCAAATAATTTTTGGAACCCTTTGTTCACCCAGGTTCTATTTAGGAAAAGTCTTTTTAATAGTGAATCAAAATAGAGTACTATATTGATTTGGCTTTGGTTCAGTATTTGTAACCAAAATCTATGTTCACTCAGGCACTATTGATTATCATGTCTGCTTGAGGCCTTGAGTGACGTGAGAGTGTATTTTAATGTTTAAAGTGTCTTTTTATATTGCTTCCATTTTTGGCTTGCCTCACCTAAATTTGTTTGTTGTAATTGTTCATATGATTTGTTGTGCGTCAGTTAAAGATCATAGGCTTACAATTGTCGTTGTGTTATTTTTATTATTTAACGACAAAAAGTATGCTCGAGTCTCTAAGGCTATGAAATCATTTTGGGTTTCTATGTGTTAAATGTGCTTTTTAATGACGCGGTTAGAAAACTGTTTCTGAATTCTGATTATTTGATCCTGATTCTTTAGTTGAACAGCACATGGAAGGACGAAGGTAGGATAATATGATTGAGATAGCAGCAAAAGCACTCGCCACATTTGGAGGTATGATAGTGTGTAATTTTTCAAAATGATGTTTTGTGAGCATACTCATTTGGTTAATGATGTTCAATGATATTTTGTTACTAACATGATCTCCTCTTTGCGAATGTATACGCCTCTTTGACATGGACTTATAGGACCTCAAGGCATGGTCAACCATTCATATGAAGATATATTTAAGCAGATGATAGTTATTTTATATAAATAAAACTTTTGAAATTACCAGTGTGTTTTTAATGCATAATTAATGTATATGCTTTTTTTATCCCACCTCTAGAACACCATTGATTTTATAAAAATAAGACTTTCCAACAGAAAGTGTTACATGTCGATCCATTTGAACTCGAACCAATAAATACTCTTTGCCAAATTGAAATCATCACTGTTGTACTGCATAAGTTTTCAAGAAAATTAAGATGCTCAGGCTACTTCAAGTTAGAGGGCTATTCACTTCAGTTGAACAACTAACATGGCTTTGTTTGTGTTTTTACCCCTTTTAGTCTCCGACAATAAAAAGATATATGAGAAAGCTTGGAGTTAACATGGCTTTGTTGGACAAGTTCCGTCTTTTGCTTGAACTCATTTTTAAAGGTATAATTTAGCAGTTTATAAACTTTTCCATTATTATCAAATCTTTGGTCATGTTCTACATAAGTCTGAAAGAATAACTTTGCCTTCATTTTTCCTCTTAGTGATTTTTTGATAAGTTAATGTAATCGAATACACCGTAAGAGTTGTGGCTTTTTTAGTGTTTGGTGCTACTTTTTGTTCCATTTAGAACTCATGGCTGCAGCTCATTATTCCTCATGGTATTGCAAATTTCTTTAAGTGATGCATAACCTAACTTGAAAGAAAACGATTGATAAACTAACGAAAAACGAGTACAACACTATAATTTGGCGACTCCGCTGCAACGCGCGGTTCTCCTTTATAAATAGTATAAAAACACAACATGGTTAATAATTCAACGAGTTGTTTATAAAGAATTCTTCAATGAGTTGTGATTTTTTTTGTCGTATTCATGTATTTCAATTATTTCTTGCACTCTCTAACATTTTCGTTAATAATTCAACGTATATAATATTACAATTTTTACTTTACAGTTTTAAAGGACTTAGTTTTCCTGTTTAGCCACCCGTGTAACACACGGGAACTTAGACTAGTAAGTAAAATATATGAAAATGTTCATAGACATGCAAAGTTTAAACTTAAAATAATAAACTATCGATGTCCGAGAATCCATGTACCAAAGTCAAAACATACGCGTCCAAAATAGAGAGATATTTTAGTCAATACAATAATTTTGTAGTTTTAATTCCGAAAATAAAATATTAACGGTTCACAACTTGACCCATCAAAGTCAATAACAGGCAAACCCTCGCTAAAAAGTTTCTCTCTGAAGACATACGAAGCGTCGCCGGAGAGTCTACCGGAGCTTGCCGTCGAAATAGTGTGCGAGGTCCTGTCCTCCCTCCCCGGTAGGATCGGTTGTACCTTTCATCCTATCTTGATTGTGCGTCTCCTCCTCTCGGCCGTCTTCCATATCCTGGTACGTGCAACAACCCCTTCTCTACCCTCTTTCCCACAGTGGTGTCAAGATCTCTTCGGGGCTTAGTGGGTCTGATATCGATCGCGGCTATCCGAGTATAGTTAAGCTAGATTGATTCGAATCCCATTAACACCCTTAGGGTCGTGTTGCCATTGTTTCGTTTGTTTGATTTGGAGGTGTAGGGGAGTGGAACGGTTTCTATTCAGACTATACTTACCGTCCTAGGTGGTGTTCCGATTGGTCCTCAAATGGATAGAAGAGGTAGGGGAGGCACAGAGACAATAAGCTGGAGGTTAAAAGAGAAAACGGGAGTGCATGACATCCAGGCAGAAGACGAGGAAGAATGGGAAAAGGTAAAGAAGAAGAAAGGTAAGGAGAAAGTGGGAGATGAACCGAGTACCACAATCTTCATCGCGAATCTACCGGATGACGTTTCAAGAAAAGAAATTTGGCTGGAATGTAGGAGATGTGGCAATATTACAGACGTATACCTACCGTTTAAAAAAGATTCGAAAGGAAAAAGGTTTGCGTTTGTCAGGTTCAATAAGTTCAGGGATCTGGAGAAACTGATTCAAGCACTTAATAGCATATGGATAGGGGAAAAGAAGATAATGGCTAATGTATCTAAGTTCGAAAGAGAGGACATCGTGGGAGGGAGAGAAGGCAGAAGAATGCATGGTAACGGAGGAGGGACGTACAAGAACATGCAATGGGCAAAAAGTCAAGTAAACTTGAACTGGAATAATGTGAATCAGGAAGCAGACATTGGGGAGAAGGGGAGCGGCAATGTGGGGAATGGAAGGTCGTACCTGGATGCAGTGAAAGGGACCAGAAGGCAAGAACAAAAGGTCTCAGTGGTGCTACCGGAAAACTGTATGAACGACATGGGTGATTGGAATAAAAGAACTTTCTTGTTAAAAGCAAAAACATTGGAGAACCTGTGCAAAGTTAAGGCAATACTAAGAGATATATGCTCACACTCAATGGAGGTGAGATATGCAGGGGGGATGAACATTCTGGTTACTGTTGGATACCAGATGGTCGCGGAGGAAATAATGTCCGATTACAAACAACAACTTGAGGCGTTCTTTACAGAGATAATGTTATGGAAAGAAGACATGAACCAATGTGAAAGACTGGCATGGATTAGGGTCTTTGGTGTTCCAATAAGTCTGAGAAATAAGGAAACTTACACTATTATCGGACGTCATCTTGGTGAAGTAGTAAAGGAACCGGAAGTAAACATGGAGGACAGTAATCTCACGTGTGCTCATCTTGGAGTAATCGTAAACTCAGGAAAAGTGTTCAATGAGGAAATATTGGTCCAATACAAAAACGTAACATTCAAATGTTGGGTTTCGGAGGTTTCGGGCAATTGGGCACCTAAGTTCGTTGAAGACGAGTCACCGTTTATTAACACTCCGACAATAATTAATGAGGAATCTGGCGAAGATGAAGACGAGGTGCAGGAAAATGGTCAGAATTCAAACAATGCCCCCGACGCCGGTATCGGCGAAATTCCGGTGGAGGAGGAAACTGGATCGGAGAAGTCTAAGGGGCAAGAAAATGAAGAGTCACATAGGGTAGGGAGGAGTGAATCACCAGCATTAAATTTTGGTGGGAATTGGCAGGAAGCATTTGCTGAGCACATGGGGAATGGTGAGAGACAAGAGGATATTTATCCGAGGAATCCTAATTTAAGGTTTCTAAATGACAGCAACAGTGGGACCAACATAATGTTTAATTTCAATGCAAGTAAGGAGGGGACAGGAGCCAATATTGGGCCGGAGATAGAACAAACTTACTGTAGCAGGCCCAGTGATAATACAATAGGGGAAGAAGCAAACGGGAGTGGGCCAGAGAACGACGACCCGTTTGGATTGAACGAAATCATTTGGGGAAAAAGAAACAGGGTTTCAAAGAGAAAAAAAGGTAACTCCTCCTTTACGTTTACCAGACAAAATAGGGTTGCAAATAAACGGATAAGAACCGAAGACGGTGCAATAGAGGTTGGGGAAGCGTTACATGAAGAGTTACTGGAGTCCATAGAACATGGTTTTGACCTGAATAAAGATCCAAGTGACGAAGTTAATGCGGAAACAGAAGCCACGATGGAACTGGGGAAGATGGTAGGCATCAGGGTTTCGAAGCATCAAGAGCAAATAAGGAAGATCGTCATGGAAGAAATGGAGACAATCGTTGACCAATGAACTATTTAGCCATAAACATAAGAGGTATTAGGAGTGCAGAGAAGCCACTGTGGATTAGTAAATTGGTAAAAGAAAACAGAATCTCGTTTTTATGTATGCAAGAGACACAAGTGTCAAACGTGGACGAGATAACCATCGGAAGGTTTTGGGGAAAGCCAGATATGGAGTGCGAGACGGTGGACTCTAGGGGCAGGTCAGGGGGCCTAGTTTCGGTATGGGACCCAGGTGTATTCACAAAACAGGATGTGATAAAGCATGATTCATTTTTGTTAGTGGGTGGTGTTATAGCAGGCAGTCGAGAAAGAATAAATGTAGTAAATGTGTACGCACCATGTGATGTGATCAGGAGAAGAACATTATGGAATGAACTAAAAGAGTTAAAAGACAATAATACCAGCGGCTTATGGATAATGATCGGAGACTTTAATGAAGTCAGAAGTGAGGAAGAGAGAATGATGTCGAGATTCGACAGCCAAAGTGCACTAATTTTTAACAGATTCATCGGAGAATTGGGGCTTGTAGAATACCAAATGGGAGGGTACAAATATACGTACATGTCAGAAGACGGAAAGAACTTAAGCAAGATAGACCGTACTCTTGTCTGTGATGCGTTTATGGAGAAATGGCCAGAAGCGAGATTTGAAGCACTCGGAAGACACCTGTCAGATCACTGCCCGATCGCTCTTTGCTGCGCTAAAGTGGATTTTGGACCAATACCATTCAGGTTCTACAATAGTTGGTTGGAAGACGAAGGGATAGATGAAGTGGTGAAAAAGAATACTGTGGGACAGGAGAGTGAAAACAATAACATGAAGAAGTTGGCGAATATTCTTAAAAAACTAAAGATTGATTTAAAAGAATGGAGAAAGAAAGTAAAGACACGAGAAGAAAAGGAGATCAAGGAGACGGAAATAGAGGTGGAATCTATTGAAAAGATAGCGGAAGAACGGATTCTAACGACACAAGAGAAGGAAAGAAGAGTAAAAGGGAGATGGAAGATAAAAAATTACGAGAGGAAAAGATTACAAGATCTTAAACAAAAAGCAAAGCTAAAATGGGTGAAACTGGGAGATGAGAATTCGAAGTTCTTCCATAGAATCATAAATTGCCGAAAAGCAAAAAATCGGATAAATGCCATAAGAATTGATGGGGTGTTGGTGAACGATCCGAAGGCAATAAAGGAGGAGGTAAAGAAGAAATTTTCGGCGAGATTCATGGAACCTGAGGAAAAAAGACCGACGTTTGATGGTAGGGGATTTAAACAACTGTCACGAGAGCAAATTAGAATGTTGACGTTGGAGTTCTCAAAGGAAGAAATAAAAGAGGCGGTATGGGCGTGTGGCAGCGATAGAGCCCCGGGACCTGACGGGTTCTCCTTCAAATTCATTAAGAGGTATTGGGTTCAACTGGAGTCCAATTTCGTTGGCATAATGAATGATTTCTACGAAAGAGCGTATATTGAAAGGGGGTGTAATGCTTCTTTTATCGCCTTGATACCAAAGGTAAGAGATCCACAAACAATCAATGAATTTAGGCCCATATCTTTGATAGGTATCATATACAAGGTCATAGCGAAAACATTAGCGGTCAGACTCAAAAAGGTCATTCCCTCAATTGTTTCATCGGTGCAAACTGCTTTTGTGGAAGGTAGATCAATATTCGACGGTCCTTTAATTACGAGCGAAATTATATCTTGGGCAAGAAAGTGTAAGAAAGAAATGTTCTTCTTCAAAGTTGATTTCGAAAAAGCCTACGATTCCATTAATTGGAAATTCCTCCTGGCATGTCTTAAAGCAATGAAATTCCCTAGTCGATGGATTAAGTGGATAGGGGCATGCCTAAAATCCTCATGGGCCTCGGTTCTTGTTAGCGGCTCGCCTACAACGGAATTCAAACTTCAAAGAGGTCTTAGGCAAGGTGATCCTCTATCGCCGTTCTTATTCATTATCGCAATGGAAGCACTTGAGGTATTCATGAATAAGGCTGTGAAGAGAGAAGTGTACAAAAGTATTAGAATATCGAGTGATGGCCCAAGCATTACCCACTTATGTTATGCAGACGACGTAATATTTATGGGTGATTGGAGTGAAAGGAATGTATTGAACCTGAACCGCATCTTGAGATGTTTTTTCCTGTGTTCCGGTCTAAAGGTCAACCTACAGAAGTCAAGTCTTTATACGATGGGAGTGGAAGAAGATATAGCTAAAGAGGTGGCCGGAAAACTAAAATGTAGCAGAGGTAAATTTCCGTTTAATTTTCTAGGATTAACCATTGGTGCCAACATGAAAAAAGTGAAGTATTGGAAACCCATAATTGACAACTTCAATAAGAAACTATCAGCTTGGAAGGCGAACTGTTTATCGTTTGCAGGAAGAATGGTGTTAGCCAAAGCGGTATTGGGGGCTCTTCCCAATTATTATTTTACTATGTTCTTAGCACCAAAGAAGGTTATTAAAGCACTCGAAGCAATCCGTAGAGACTTTATTTGGGGGCGAAAGGCTGGCAAGCATAAGATTAGGTGGATAGCATGGAGTCAAATGACTAGAGATAGAGCACTAGGTGGAATGGGCCTAGGAAATTTGCGAAATACTAATCTTGCATTTATGACAAAGTGGTGGTGGAAGTACAAAGCAAAACCGAAGGAACTATGGACAAGGGTGATCAAAGCTATTCATGATAATAACAGGAGCTATAAGTTAATTCCGTCTAATAAAAAAGTTGCAGGGGTCTGGAAAGACATAACGAAAGCAGGTAAGGAACTGGAGAGCATGGGGGTATCAATAACAGACGAGCTAACAGTGGAAGTGGGGAATGGAAAAGCAATAAAATTTTGGCTGGATCGATGGTCTGGAGACAGGAGTCTTAAAGATGCATACCCGGGGATATTTAAAATCGCTGAAAACAAACATGCCATGGTTGCGGACTATGTTACAGTATTGCAAAATGAAAACCAATGGTTTATCACATGCACTCGGCCACCGAATACGGACGAGGAATGGAGTCAATGGGCTAACTTGTTACAACAAATTAACGGAACACGAGTCAGCGGAAAGGAAGACAGGTGGGGGTGGAAGTCGGACAGTAAAGGAATATTCTCAGTTGCTGCAGTTAGAAATCAGTTAAATAAAGCGGAAGTCAATCAAGAAGTTGAAGAATGGAAGCTTTGGAACAAATGGGTACCACCAAAGGCAAATTATTTCAGTTGGAGGGCAGCATTAGAAAAGATTTCGGTAAAGCGAGAATTGGTTAGAAGAGGCATGAATATAAGCAACGTACTGTGCCCAAGATGTGGTGTCAGTGAGGAGACGGTAGACCATCTTATTTGTGAATGCAGGGTGTCTCAAAGAATTTGGGTAGAAGTTTCGAAGTGGCTGAAAGTTCCGTCAATTTCTGGCCGCCGGAACTGCAAAGAATTGATGGAACACTGTTATACGCTAAAAGGATCAGGTGATTGGAGGAAAATTATCAATGTTGTGATTCAAGCGGCTCTTTGGAACATTTGGAAATCACGTAATGATAAAGAGTTTGAAGGACATCTTCGAAACGAGAAGGAGATATTGGATAACATAATGGAGGATAGTTTTATATGGGTTAAGACGAGGTCAAAGATACAAGGTATTGTGTGGGAGAGGTGGCTGGATTTTAATATAAGAGACGTAGTTAGTTAGACGTATTGTATAGGCGTGTTATTTTATGTTCGTTTATCTCATGTACTGTACTGTCTTTGGGTTTTTACAGCATATGCTGGCCCTGTTCTATCTATCATAGAATCTTACCGTTCAAAAAAAAAAATCAAAGTCAATAACATAATCATAAGGGATAACATTAAATAACTAGGTTATTTTCTTTTATTTAGATAAAGAATAAGTTATAACTCGTCAGGGCCGGCTTAAGGGGAGTAAAATAAAGCAAGAGCTTTAGGCATCGAGTTTTTTAGGGCCTCAAATTCTAACAAAATATATTGTATGTTGGTAATTTTAGCTTTGAGATTGTTAACATTGAGGTTTACGATCTATAATTATGCGTATACAAAGATGATATATGAATAATAAGATCCATAGCATTTTTTTCGTTTACAAAAAGGGCCCCAAGTTTGCTATACGCTTTGGGCCTAAAAAAATTTAGAAAATTTTGAGCCGGACCTAAACCTCGTGTATTACACGGGTTAAGAAAATAAAAAATCAAATAGTTAAGAACGAAGATTTAACAAATATAAAATGATATTTTAAGACGCTTTTATGATATCCATACAAAATATTGTGTCATGTATGATCAAAACTTGTGATGTTTGTCAAGTTCATAAATATGAAAGCGTTTGAACTATCGATTAGAAAACAAATTGTATCATCGACTTTCTCACGAGTTTTACCACTCACGTGAACATACATTTAATGTAACGCCCTGCTTTTTTCATACTTTCCATAATTAGAAAGCTCGCCTTGTAATGCTATTTTTGGAAATCTTGTATTATTGTAGTCGTCTTTTCGTTGTAAAATCCGAGACTTGGATCATAAGTAAAATTCGTATTTCTTTAAATTCACCATCTACATATTCATACATGTTCATACGTTCGAATTCATTGTACATCGAATCCTTATTTGTAATTCATACTTATACTTATTCACGATGCATGTCCATGCTTGTCCTTATATTGTTGATACCTAAAAACCCCTAATAATATGCTTATTTATACAACGGTTAATCATCTAATATGTGACATATACTTGTCACTTACAACATGTTACATACTTGTACATTACACTTTTTACCTAGTTAAATCATGTTTTATTTCATATTTCACCTTGTTAAAAGTTAGGGGAAACATTGTTGCATATTATTACACAACTTAATTAACAAAATTGCTCATTATAATGTTTTAAAAATAAAAAAAATAAAGAAATATGGCAGCCCCAATTCAGCAAAATTCAGCCCATATAGTTGGGTTTTGTGGGCTAGTTTCAAGGTGTAACCCCTTCTAAACACTTCCAAAGCCCAACCCATTGAAACCCTAATCCTTCCCCCTATAAATACCACTTATAACCAGCCTCCCTACCACTTTTGCAACACTAAAAACTCTCAAAACATCCTCCAAACCGTAGCTGAAAACAAAGGTTCGAGCAGATTGACACCCCTTCACGAAAATGAGCATAACTCACTCAATTCTTATCCGATTCACTTGATTCTTTTTCCTACTTGCTTGGATAATCATGGGGTTCGATTCCTAGACTTCTCCTTGGAGAAATCAGACCTGGAAATGCCCCGAAATAGTCCATAAACTTTATGTTTGATTTTTATGTTCTTCAAAACTTGTTTAAACCTATGCAACTTGTGTCTAACACATCTCATGCCTATGTCCTAATGCTTACAACTTATTCCATGGTTGGTTAAGCTTAAAAACAAGGTTGAGACATTTGAAATCAGAGGATTAAACCTCATAAACTTGGTGTTTTGTCTAGGGTTTCAACCCACAAATCATGTCAAACATGGTCTTTGATACATGAGTGATTATGGAACAACTTGGGTTGTCCAAACATACAATCCACATGATTTGATGATTTCTATTAGTTAGTTTACTTTACCTACATGTAATGACCTTAGTTCATGACCCTCCTTGGTTGTTTTTACATCAAGTGTAGTGGTGAACATCAAAGGGGTACCTAAATGGAAGCCTTGTCTTCCTACCCCATCCATGACACCCATGACTCAACTTGAGGTACCTAAATGAAGATGTAATCTTCTACCTCTTACTTGAATACTTGAACATTTGGACTTAATAATATGTGTATATTATACAACCTAAATACTATCTATGTACACTCGAATCTTTGATGTTGAAATCATATTCATTTGTCAAAGTAGTAGGTTATCATCTAAGGACCTAAACCTTGTTATGATTCTTATGGGTGTTCAACTCATGAAATCATTATAACCCTTGTGGTTACCAAGTGTCATACAAGTGTTATGTGTGAAGATGAATATTTTGAAATAATATCTTCATGTCACTTTCATTCCGAATCTCGACTCTAAACATGCTTGAACTTAAACCTTTACGCATTCAACCTTCCAACCTCGTCAACTTTGTCACATTGGATAGTCGGAAAACATATGCAAACTTTGTGAGTATACTCGTATTTCCCCCTTTTACTTTTACCACTTTTGGGGTGTAACATGTTTATCTATCAACAAACTTACACATGAACATTTTGCTTAAGCACATGAACATTCCTACAACATGCTTGTATACGTGATGGCTTGATGCTTTAAACTTGGACTTATCTTATGTGTTGAATTTATCATTAACTTCGTACGAGTCAAACCGTGACATATGTAGCGCTATAGGATTAACGACCCGCCCCTTTATCTCGGTTATGTCATGAGCATATTGCGTTTCCTTGGTTTGATATGTTAGACACATACCATATTTAAAGGCTTATCTTGAATCACATGCTTGCTATGAGGAATTGTTCAAAACTTATCTTTTGCTATGTACGTATCAAACTTGTATACTCGCCTTTGCTTTTGCATTGAACTTTATTTTAACATGTTACAGGTGGATGTTGACGATGCATGGAATCTAGTAGGATGCTTAGATACACACTTAGAAAGAATTATAATTGTATTGTATCATTTTATTATTCATGTTGTTGTACTTTGTTTCAAAACCTTGTACTTGATTCTTTAGAAATGAAATGAAATGATTATTTAAATACTTGTCACAATTATTAGCGTTATGATGTCTCGAGCAATCTTCACACTTCGTCTCATCCCGATGTTTCCGCCATTGGTTGGGGTGTGACAGATTGGTATCAGAGCCATAACTATAGGGAATTAGGAAAAGTAGGAATGTTTTCACCTAGTCTATAGTTTTAGAGCCTTATTCGTATGCTTTGCTTGGACTACTACATGATACTTTATTTGTTACTTATTTATGCTCTTTTAGACATGTATGTTACTCGTGTGTAATATTTGACATGTTGTTCTTACGCATTAATGCTTGTTTTATTACGTGTTAACACTTGTTTCGTTGTTCGATTCTTTATGTGTTATCCTTGACATATTTCTCTATGTGTTAATACTTGTTTTATCATTTCATTATTTAAGTACCATTCTTGATATGCTTTCCTATGTGTTTATACTTGTTTGTGTATCTCCTTCGACATACACTTCCCTCATGCATTTTACTCGATTTTTTTTCTTAAACTCGAAAACACTCATATTATACGAACAGGACGAGTTTATCAAAATAGGCGTGAAACCCACAATTTGGTAAGCAACTCTCACCCCGCTTGATTCTATTTTTCGCATGAAATTCACCATTAGGTTAGGAGTGAAATCCACATCTTAACGGAAATTTCAAATCTCAAATTCTAGTGGACCCTCGTCGAAGAGTTGAAATTAAATTTTGACCCGACGAGTACCAACCACACTTAGGATACGAAATCGTCAAGTTAGGGGTGAAACCCGCACCTTGGCGACTAGTTCCACTCCTTGATATTTTTGTTAAATCCCGCCAAGTCTCGAAATTTCGATTGATTTGGGACATGTAGTAACCGGAAGGGTAAATACCGTTAACCGACTTGTCGGCGAGAGTATTTTACCTATTAGGCCAAAGCATGCTCCTCAAATTCAAAAGACTTTTCGACCACTTTGGTTAGTCAAAGTTCCGTTTGGAACACTCCAAACTTTGGTCAAACATGTGTTTCTATTGTTCATTTTATACGATGCAATCTTTCAACGTTTACCTTTGATTTCTCTTTTCACACGCACAACATATCGAACCTTTTCGATACACTTATATATGCATGATTTTCATATAATTTAAACTCATATTCCTTGTAACAAATAGTGGAGATGTATCATCGAGATTGGAGTGACTTCCTTACCTTGACGATTGACTCCACCCCTCTTCCCTTAAAACGACCTCACCAACGAGTTAGGGGTGATTCCCTTACTTAGGTGACCGTTACCAAAACTTCTCTTTCGAAATATCTTATTATGCAAACTCGATCATACTTTATACCCAAACTGTTTAATGTTATTTAAAAATACCCACTCATACAGATTTCGAAATACATTGTTTTATCAAACGTACTTTTTATTCTACAATCTATTTTCACTCAACTCATATACGCAAAATTCATAATCATGTTTTAAAACGTTTTATTGCTCGAACTTCAAAACCTTACGAAATGCTACCTATCAATTTAATCGGTTCAATGAAACTCTTGCCCATGAACTTCATATTCGACTTAATCACTAAAACACGCCCACCTTCTACTTTTAATCAAAATCCAACCAACCTTTCCCGAATACTTATAAGATCTTATAGAAGTTATATGATTGTTTTACCAAATACCCTTTCCAACACCAACAAATCAATTGTTATTTTATTTTATTTCTAAGTCCTTTTGCTAAATTTCTCTTCTAAAGATCCTAGTTTTCACAAGGACCTCCTAAATTCATAATTTCTTATTTGATGAAACGAACTTACTTTTTAACGAAAACCTTTTTCCTACACCAAATTACAAAACACGCGGGCAAGAAGTCTTCATGGGAACCGACAATCTTTGACTTACATGAAATTTTTTTTAACAAAAGTAGCATTTCAATCATTACAAAAATACATTATGCTTAACCAATTAGTACTTTATATCCTCTTACATACACAACTATATTCTACCCTTTCAACCAAGGTCAACCTAATTTTGATTCGATAAACTCAATGTTTCATTTAAACAACTATACATGCATATCATCGTACACATTTTGGTCGATACCTCGCGATAACATCATTTATATCATTCGTATTTACATACTCGACCTTTTGAATGTTTTATACACTTAGATCCGTGGTGTCCCAACAAACACTATATACGCAATATTTATTTTTCATACCTACACCTATGTTCATACGTCTTATGCTTGTACTTATACGCATACTACTTATACGTTTTACGCTTCTACTTGTACACATACTACTTACACGTTTTATGTTTATGCCCATACATACATGCGTATTCATACTTAAACTTATGCTCATACTTTCATCCTTACTCATGATTCATACATTCGTACCTATACGCGAGCGCAACCCGAGGGATTCGCTTGCGTGGGTCCCACACATACTTAAACATGGACTGGCTTATATACTACATTCTTGTACGTACACATTCTAAACCTTTTTATGTATACCCCGATTCATACACAACTAGTACAAGCTATGCGGGTCATGCGACGATCAAAATAATCACGGGTGCACATGGGATTATAGTGATAGGCGTATGAGAACCATAGAGTGTGCTACTGCGTATGGTAATACATGGAACGTAACATGACACCGAAGACGAAACGGACGTAACATGGTCAAAACATGGTGGATACGCCGCTGGTACTTCCTATAGATAAGTGTTTTCACCATGTTACCAAACCGTCGTAAAACGTGCCATGAGAAATTCAGTGTTTTGCAGACCCTTTGACCTAATACAAACTTTAAATAACTCACAAACGCATTATATCCGATTATCCATGACGAGACTTCATCTTTAACACGCTACTTTCGTCTATCTAATACTTATATCATTCATATACTTGCATTCATTTAGTGTCAATTGTTCACCCCATACTCCTATTATTCTCCATTATCCTTTCTTTCATATGAACCCCGTTCACATTCAAACTTATTTAAACTCCTTTGCCTATGCGCACGCATACCCGTTTTACCTATGCTTAAACGCCTCAACTCATTTTAGTCAAACAAATTCCTATCCTATCGTTCTTCAAAATTTCGTACTTTTCTAAACGTTTCAAAACTCCCAAGTCTCGATTCTTTTAGCCAAAATGCTTTTTCTCCAAGGTCTTCCTCTTGAATAAATTTCGGGACGAAATTTCCTAAAGGAGGGGAGACTGTAACGCTCTGCTTTTTTCATACTTTCCATAATTAGAAAGCTCGCCTTGTAATGCTATTTTTGGAAATCTTGTATTATTGTAGTCGTCTTTTCGTTGTAAAATCCGAGACTTGGATCATAAGTAAAATTCGTATTTCTTTAAATTCACCATCTACATATTCATACATGTTCATACGTTCGAATTCATTGTACATCGAATCCTTATTTGTAATTAATACTTATACTTATTCACGATCCATGTCCATGCTTGTCCTTATATTGTTGATACCTAAAAACCCCTAATAATATGCTTATTTATACAACGGTTAATCATCTAATATGTGACATATACTTGTCACTTACAAACATGTTACATACTTGTACATTACACTTTTTACCTAGTTAAATCATGTTTTATTTCATATTTCACCTTGTTACAAGTTAGGGGAAACATTGTTGCATATTATTACACAACTTAATTAACAAAATTGCTCATTATAATGTTTTAAAAATAAAAAAAATAAAGAAATATGGCAGCCCCAATTCAGCCAAATTCAGCCCCATATAGTTGGGTTTTGTGAGCTAGTTTCAAGGTGTAACCCCTTCTAAACACTTCCAAAGCCCAACCCATTGAAACCCTAATCCTTCCCCTTATAAATACCACTTATTACCAGCCTCCCTACCACTTTTGCAACACTAAAAACTCTCAAAACATCCTCCAAACCGTAGCTGAAAACAAAGGTTCGAGCAGATTGACACCCCTTCACGAAAATGAGCATAACTCACTCAATTCTTATCCGATTCACTTGATTCTTTTTCCTACTTGCTTGGATAATCATGGGGTTCGATTCCTAGACTTCTCCTTGGAGAAATCAGACTTGGAAATGCCCCGAAATAGTCCATAAACTTTCTGTTTGATTTTTATGTTCTTCAAAACTTGTTTAAATCTATGCAACTTGTGTCTAACACATCTCATGCCTATGTCCTAATGCTTACAACTTATCCCATGGTTGGTTAAGCTTAAAAACAAGGTTGAGACATTTGAAATCAGAGGATTAAACCTCATAAACTTGGTGTTTTGTCTAGGGTTTCAACCCACAAATCATGTCAAACATGGTCTTTGATACATGAGTGATTATGGAACAACTTGGGTTGTCCAAACATACAATCCTCACATGAGTTGATGATTTCTATTAGTTAGTTTACTTTACCTACATGTAATGACCTTAGTTCATGACCCTCCTTGGTTGTTTTTACATTAAGTGTAGTGGTGAACATCAAAGGGGTACCTAAATGGAAGCCTTGTCTTCCTACCCCATCCATGACACCCATGACTCAACTTGAGGTACCTAAATGAAGATGTAATCTTCTACCTCTTACTTGAATACTTGAACATTTGGACTTAATAATATGTGTATATTATACAACCTAAATACTATCTATGTACACTCGAATCTTTGATGTTGAAATCATATTCATTTGTCAAAGTAGTAGGTTATCATCTAAGGACCTAAACCTTGTTATGATTCTTATGGGTGTTCAACTCATGAAATCATTATAACCCTTGTGGTTACCAAGTGTCATACAAGTGTTATGTGTGAAGATGAATATTTTGAAATAATATTTTCATGTCACTTTCATTCCGAATCTCGACTCTAAACATGCTTGAACTTAAACCTTTACGCATTCAACCTTCCAACCTCGTCAACTTTGTCACATTGGATAGTCGGAAAACATATGCAAACTTTGTGAGTATACTCGTATTTCCCCCTTTTTACTTTTACCACTTTTGGGGTGTAACATTTTTATCTATCAACAAACTTACACATGAACATTTTGCTTAAACACATGAACATTCCTACAACATGCTTGTATACGTGATGGCTTGATGCTTTAAACTTGGACTTATCTTATGTGTTGAATTTATCATTAACTTCGTACGAGCCAAACCGTGACATATGTAGCGCTATAGGATTAACGACCCGCCCCTTTAGCTCGGTTATGTCATGAGCATATTGCGTTTCCTTGGTTTGATATGTTAGACACATACCATATTTAAAGGCTTATCTTGAATCACATGCTTGCTATGAGGAATTGTTCAAAACTTATCTTTTGCTATGTACGTATCAAACTTGTATACTCGCCTTTGCTTTTGCATTGAACTTTATTTTAACATGTTACAGGTGGATGTTGACGATGCATGGAATCTAGTAGGATGCTTAGATACACACTTAGAAAGAATTGTAATTGTATTGTATCATTTTATTATTCATGTTGTTGTACTTTGTTTCAAAACCTTGTACTTGATTCTTTAGAAATGAAATGAAATGATTATTTAAATACTTGTCACAATTATTAGCGTTATGATGTCTCGAGCAATCTTCACACTTCGTCTCATCCCGATGTTTCCGCCATTGGTTGGGGTGTGACATTTAATAACCCAAGTTTTATTTAAATAACAGTGGTCTTAATATATTAGTTCTAAAAAAATTGTTGAAATGTCGAGATTAGTCATATAGCAATTAACCAGTTAGATAAATTTATAGCTTACAAAATAATATTTAAATTAATCAGATAAGTATAAATTATCCGTAATTATTAAATTATATAACTTTAAATTTAAATATACAGACGTGAGTTGCATCTTAAAAGGATGGTTATTTTTGGATAAATTTATTAGTATGATAAATGTAGTTATTATTCTTCTTGTCTTTTAAATATTTTAAATAAATAAATAATTTGTTAAGCAAGAAAATCGTTCCCTCCACCCTGTTATGAAAATGTTCGATATTTGTTTCAATTATTAAGATATAATTACTAACCTAGTAATTAATATAAATAAATAATAATTTTATGAAACTTTATCCGTAATTTCTTAAATGTTTGAAACATATATTAAATTTAATAATTTAAATTAAATAATAATTATCTACAATTAAGTTAGAGAAGGAAGCGGGAAAACAAAGAGTAGATGATCTAAAATAATGACAAGTGTCCCTTCACTGGTTTCTTTTATTATATAGTACTAGCGGTAAGACCCGTGTGTAAACACGGGTCGTTTCTTAGAAAACCATGCATAACACATATTGACAGAGAGTACAAAAATAATTACTGCAGACTTACAAAATTGATATAAATTAATGATCAATAGGTTTATTCAACAACAATTCCATTATGTTGATAGGAAACCACTGTTGTCTATTAATTGTTAAAAACTTCTGTTGTTTTCCAACAGACTTTACTAAGAACTGTCATCCATTATCTCCAACAGAGCTTGCCAGATGGATAGATAGTAACTATCAGATGATAGTCGAACCATGTTAAAAAGGTCAGTCAACAGAAATTACAAAGGTTAGTAAACAGATGTTGAGAGAATAGTGTTATTAACAACGTATGGTACTGCAGCAAACATTTTGTAAGTTTATTATGTTAAAATATTATTCCTCATTCTTTGGATGTTAAATGTTTGTTACAATTAAGCTGTTTTTTGTTACTTTACTTAAATACATTATGTATTTCTTATTAATTATTGGTATTTTATATTTATTTTTAAGCGTCTGAATGTGAAAGTAGCATCTTTATCAAGGATTCACGGAACATTGAAGATGAAAGTTGAAAATCTGAATGGAGTTGACACTTTAATTGACTTTCGACGGGAGAAGCATGGCAAGGGATTTAGATACGCGGCTTGTCAATTCACCAAGAAGTTCACGAAGCCCAATGGTAGCTACAGAAATATGAGATGCAAATTTGTCTACTCTGAAGAAAAAGTCAAGCTGATCTTAAGGAAAGTCTACAGATAGTTGTGGTTGTTGGTATTATCTCATTTGAGATAAATTATGGGATGGTGATGTATCAAACTTCTATATTTTGAAAACTTACGACTTACGAATATTTAAATTATAATCATGTATGCTTATCTTGTTATTTATATTAACTTAAACCTTTGTTGTACATTCTCCATATATTTTAATTGGCTCTTTATGATACATTACAACTTGAATTATACTCTGTAAATTTACGGGCAGTGATGGATACTTAAAATGCTTCAACAAATTTATGGACAGTCATCGACAATTAAAAGGCTTTTCTTAAAAGGCTTCAACAAATTTATGGGCAGTCATCGACACTTAAAGGGCTTCAACAAATTTATGGGTGATCATTGTCATAACGTCACTTGAATTAACCTCTGACTACAAAAAAAAATTATGCACTCAACCTCTATTTAGATAAAGTCTGACAAACCAAAAGCTCTGTCAAACAGAAAATCTGTTCAAGCAAAGTCTGTTCTTCCAAATGTAACACCCCGTGTTTTTCCCAAAAGTCAAAGTCAAAGTCAAGAGTTGACTGTTATTGGAATTAAAGATCAATAAAGATTAATTTCATTTTAGTTTCATTTTGATTTTCATATTATTTGGAGTAAGTGTTGTATAATCAAACTAATCGGCCGATAATCGAACTGTGAATCAACGACCGACTGTGAATGATAGGAAGTAACAATGCAATAAAGCTAGTCAATCAATAATCAAGCTAATCAAACCAATCATCGAACTCAAGTGTGGATAATTTTAATGCTTTTATACGTGTGTGTGTGCCTTACGTGTTACTTGTGCATGTTACTTTATGTTAAAGTGTGTGGTGAATCAATCAAAATCAATCAAGAATCGAAGGATAATCAAACATTATCGAAACCGACTTTGAAAATAGGTTGTAAGGATGCTTGTATGTCAGATATAGTAGTTGGGACTGAAAGTAATTTGAATAGAAACTCTATCCTACCCTACTCCTCAACTATCGAACTCGGAATATCAAAAATCGTCGCGAAACACTCAAAACCAGGCAAGCCGATCGAACAGGGCAACCTGATCGAACAGGCTAGCCGATCGAACAGGCTGTTCGATCGGGCAGCCGCTCGATCAGGGATGCTGTTCGATCAGCCAACCCTTTCCACTTTTGGAAGCCTATAAATAGGGCTGTCCTTGTCAAGCTTTCCACTTTTGGAAAAGCTCTGACCGACCAGCCTTCTATTCTCGCCATTTCTCAGATTTCTCTCAAACCTGTAAGTATTTCACTCCAATCTTTGTACAATCTTGTTCATTAATCGATTCTCCATCTTTCTATCTTTCAAAATCTGAATTCCAACCGTGAAATCACAAAGATCTAAGCATTCTTGGGTGATGTCATCATGGTGTTCTTGAAGAACACTAAGATTGACATCAATCCGACATGAATAGCTTGAATCTAACCGATTTCCACATAAACAACGTAAAATCTTCCAAAGATCTTAACATTTCACGGTGGAAAAAGATTGAAAGACGGGTTTTCACCAATCTTTCAACTCTTTTACACTCAAACCGGCGAAAACGAAGCTTGAACCGACCTATAAATCATTCTAAACAAACACATGGTTCAAGATTCGGACTTCACCACGAGATTACCGATTACGAGTTAAACGTGAAACTTAGGCCCTTGAACGCTCCCTGACCGAGCTTGGGTGATTCCAGCCGAGTCAGTGAGCAAAGTAAAGGCTGAGGTTTTTGTGGATTCAACTTGTGGTCAAACTATCTTTAAAACATCAACAAAATAACGGGAAATAACCAAGTGCTAGGTGATGGACTAACCAGGTCAGGGGCTGGCCGAACGGTTAGGCTATTCGAACGAACAGCCCAACCGAACGACTACGCCAGCCGATCGACTAGGCTAATCGATCGACTAGCATCTGGGCTCACAAACTCATGAGGTGTAGTATTGACAGGGTTCTGTTCGATCGATCGAGCCACTCGATTGTAAACATTACTCATCGAATCATGAAATACTACACTTCAACGCTAAACCTCTTCGAAACATTGGAATGTCACCCGATCGAGCATGCCACCCGATCGAGTGACAACTTACCAAGTGTGCAATGCTAACCGATCGGTTGGGCCAACCGATCGAACGGACTGTTCGATCGGCCAACTTGAAAGGTAATGCTGCAAAAACTTCAAAAGTACAAACCATCATACACAAACACATCCTTCACATCAAAGGAAGAAACAATCCACTTGAAGGAACCAGCCGATCGAGCCAGCCGGCCGATCGAACGGGACGTTCGAACGGACTTTAACCCAATCGAACAGCCCACTCGATCGAACAGCCGTCCGATCGAATGGTCTATCCGATCCAGTTTCCACTGTTCACTTTTTCCGCATTACTCATTGTATTGTTATCGAACTATTCAGGCTAACCTATTCTCTGTGCTCCTTTCAATCCACAACCAACCACTGTGAGTATACTCGATCCTTTTTTGCTTTCAGCACTTTTGGGTGTTACATACGTAATCTATCAAATTCACAAACGACACCAACTATTTGAACGCTAACCTACTTGCATGTATTACTTGACTAAATGATTGCTGTTTATTATGTTTACACGTGGAGTGCTATCTGCCTGCTTTAGCAACGTAGTACTATAGTTTGGACTCAGCACCCGTTCACACGGGGGTTGCTAAGGACAATTACTTGCATGGATTACAGTGGTAATCATGTATTGCGAACTGTCTCGGACAGTCAACTCGAAGTCGTTGGTATCGATGGTCCCATGTTGATAATTTACATGCATCGTTTGCCCTTGTGTACGTGCTTGGTTATGCGTAAACTTTTCGAACTTTATATGCTATATTAAACTTGTGTACTCACCTTTACATTATATGTATTGACTTTTATTTTAACGTATGTGACAGGTGTTTAAGCTACTAGCGTGCTAGGGAAGCGAGGCAATAATAAGCTTCTAGGAGCCTGTGACCTTAGGACAGTGTCCACATACCTGCTCCAGGGCCATAATTATCTGTAGATCTTGTACTGGCACCTGTAGTCAGTAAGATCTACAGATAGCCGTCTAGAAGTCTTAAAACAATATTTAAATTCGGTCTGTAATAATTAAGAGTTTGAGTTGTCGGAACAGTTCCCATATTGTTTAGTTGATTTCTATGATAACTTGTTATTATTTGGGACACGGTATGGGACGTGTTATATAACTGAATTGTATGATAGTTGTTATGGAAACTTCTGAACAATCTGTTTCGCTCAGTGCCGCGCCCCGATGATTCCGCCATCGGTTGGGGTGTGACAGATTGGTATCAGAGCCATAACTATAGGGAATTAGGTTAGACACGATCTAGTCCGGATCGCTGTCTTAGAGACCTAGACTATAGCTAGGAACCAAGAGACCAAGATTATGTGCTTATTTTATGTTGTTTCCTTCTATTCTATCATTACATCCGAACTCCGAGCCAAATTTCGTAATTTGGACGGGATTAGGAGTGAAACCCGCGAATTCCTGCCTAAATTACAAATTTTGCCAATTACTTTGTGCAAATTTCTATCAACAAACGGGGGAGAATTATACCAAATTAGGGCTGAAACCCGTAATTTGATGAAAACTTTCCTCTAAATTTTCTTAAAACAAGGAAGAAATTGCTGAGCTAGGGGTGAAACCCTAACCTTGGCAGTTATTCCAACTTTATTTTATCTCGCCAAGACAATTGACGGACTCCAACGACCAGAACCCACGAGTATGGCCTAGAATGCGCATGCATAATGCCCAAGAATCGAGGCAGAAACATGTCCCCTAGAGTCGAAAGTGACGACAAGTCAACTGTGAATAGTTAAATTGCCATGGTTAGTCAAAGTCTAGTAGCCGCAGACAATCCATTTCCCGATTTTGAGTGTTGCTTCATTGATTTTATATGATTTACCTGTTTACGTGTTTTAAGATTTGTTGGTTACTCCATTTGTTATCAATCTGCGTGACCTTTGTTGCTATCCTATCTCGATTCAAATCCCTGTTGATGTGATCTAAACGAAACCAGTGTGCTATGCTACGCTATACGACTAAGTTAGACAATACAATGTGATGCTATCCGATATGCAAAACAAACGACACTCGACTTGTGGTTATAGGTTTCTGTTTTCTGACAGCCTCTGTGATAAAATTGCGTACGTGTTTAGGAAATTAAGTGCTCTATTTGCTTAATTGCTTATGTGCTCTAATTGCTTCTGTGCTTATGTGCCTCTGTGATGACGTGCTTATGTGTTTATATGTGTTACGTGACGTGAGATGCGACGTGATTCTAAGCTTTAGTAAACTAAGACGTGCGAGATTCGAATTCGTTGTGTTGAGCCCTATGGCGATGTCTATTGCAGACCATGTCGTCATCATCGAGAACTCGCCAAAACCTTTCCCGTCAGGAAAAGAGAGACCGACGTCTCGCCAAGCTCATCTCAAGGTCTGTAGCGAAAGCTGTCAGCGAGGTGTACGAAAACACCAGCAAGTCGTCGGAAGAATCCCGAACCCTCACTGAATCCAGCAAAGCTCCGTTCAGTTTCAAGCAATTTAAGGCGTGTGGACCGAAGGAGTTCACCGGTGAAGAGGGCCCTACAGGCTTATTTCACTGGTTTGACTCTGTGGAAGTTACCCTTCGTCAAAGCGGATGCCCGGATCATCTTCGAACTCTCAATGCTACCGGTGTCTTCCAGTCGCGGGCATTGGACTGGTGGACAGCCGAAAGGAATAAGCGCGGGAACGACGCTGCCTACGAGCTGACGTGGGAGGAACTGAAGGCTATCATGCTGGACGAGTTCTGTCCTCCCCACGAACGCCAAAAATTGGAGGATGAGTTCTGGACCATCAAGCAGAAGGAGGGCGACAACGCTGGTCTCACCGCCCGTTTCAAACAACTGAGCATTATCTGTCCAGACCAGGTCAAGACTCCCGAGATGACCATCAAGAAATACATCCGTGCTCTTCCGGATTGTGTTGCAGATTTTGTGTTCGCCGCCAAACCCGCATCAATCGAGGAAACCTACTTACTCGCTGCCGAGATTAACGACAAGCGAGTTAAGGCTGGTGTCTGGGATAAGCCATCCAAGTCGTTGCATCAAGTTACTGCCGCATCAACCGACAACCCTGCTGCTCAAGCCTCCAAGTCCTCGAGAAGAAGAAAGAAGAACAAGAGTTGCGCCGCCGCAACCAATGCTGCTCCTCTTCAGTCAGTACCGCCACAACAGCAACAACCACAGCGCACTGCGCCAGTGATCAATGCGCCGCCGGCTAAGCGTGCGTACACCGGCCCCCACCCACTCTGTGCTACATGTTCTTATCATCACCCGGTGGGTGTGGCCTGCCGTTACTGTGCCCACTGCAACGTTTACGGGCATTTCACTACGAATTGCCGCTATGGTCCTCGTCAAACGCAAGCTCAAGCCGCTGTTAACCAAGCCCTGCTACCTGCTCCTCAAGCTCCTCAAGCTGTACAGGCCCCGGCAAACAATGTTCGGACCTGCTTTGCATGTGGTGACCCTAACCACTTCGCAAACCGGTGCCCGAACAGAGTGGTGAAACAAGAAGCCCAACAACCCCAGCAACAACAACAGCAGCCTCAACAACAGGCCGCTCACGCCAGAACTTTCAACATCAACGCACGCCAGGCTCAAGCTGATAACAACGTGGTCAATGGTACGTTCCTTGTGAATGGTATATATGCATCATGTTTGTTTGATACTGGAGCCGATAACTGCTTTGTGTCGTTTGAATTTGAGAAGCTTCTTAGACGTAAGCGCTCTTATCTTTCGTCACCCTTCGAAGTAGAAGTCGCTACCGGAAGAACCATTGCTGTCAATTCTGTGCTCCGTGATTGTACTCTCGAGCTCAACAATCATATATTCCCGATTAATCTCATCCCAATGCAGCTCGGAAGTTTTGATGTCATAGTAGGCATGGACTTTCTTCATGAAAACCATGCTGAAGTTGTGTGTTCCGATAAGATGATTCGTTTTGTGCTAGCTAGTGGAGATACTCTATGTGTTTATGGTGAAACTACTGCAAAAGATCTCAAGCTCATGTCATGTCTTCAAGCTCGCAAATATCTCCGCAAGGAATATCGAGCCTTCTTGGCCAACATTGTTGTAGCAGAGACGGACAAGAAAAGGAAAGTTGAAGTCAAGGATGTCCCCGTTGTCCGAGAATTTCCTCAGGTGTTCCCTGATGATCTTCCTGGATTACCTCCAAGTCGTGATATCGACTTTCGAATCGACCTTATTCCAGGAGCCAACCCAGTGGCCAAAGCTCCGTATCGACTCGCTCCATCTGAGATGCGAGAACTCTCAAACCAACTCCAAGAGTTACTTGAAAAAGGCTTCATTCGCCCGAGCACTTCTCCATGGGGCGCACCAGTCCTTTTCGTCAAAAAGAAGGACGGGTCGTTCCGAATGTGCATCGATTACCGGGAATTGAACAAGCTGACCATCAAGAACCGATACCCCTTACCAAGAATCGATGATCTGTTTGACCAATTACAAGGTGCTCAGTGTTTCTCCAAGATTGACCTACGTTCAGGCTACCATCAGTTGCGGATTCAAGAGGAAGACATACCCAAAACCGCTTTTCGAACCCGGTACGGCCACTACGAATTTGTTGTCATGCCTTTTGGTTTGACCAACGCACCCGCGGTTTTTATGGATCTGATGAATCGCGTGTGTAAACCGTTCTTAGACCGTTTCGTCATTGTATTTATCGACGATGTCCTGATCTATTCCAGATCGAGGGCCGAACATGCGCAGCATTTGCGATTGGTTCTCGAGTTGCTTCAGGGAAACCAACTCTACGCCAAGTTCTCCAAGTGTGAGTTCTGGTTGGAGGAGGTTCAATTTCTGGGTCACATTGTGAATAGTCGGGGTATACACGTTGATCCTGCAAAGATTGAGGCAGTCAAGGGATGGGTTACGCCAAAGAATCCGTCGGAAGTTCGCTCTTTTCTCGGATTAGCAGGTTACTACCGGCGATTCATCGAAGGGTTCTCAAAGATGGCTGTACCGCTTACCTCCCTTACTCATAAAGACAAGCCTTTTGTGTGGGGAACCGCGCAGGAGACTGCTTTCCAAACCCTCAAACACATGCTGTGCCATGCACCAGTTCTGACACTGCCGGACGGAAGCGATGACTTCGTTGTCTATTGTGATGCTTCAAACCTTGGACTTGGCTGTGTTCTCATGCAACGAGACAAGGTTATAGCTTACGCATCTCGACAGCTCAAAATCCACGAGAAGAACTATACAACCCATGACCTTGAGCTAGGCGCAGTTGTCTTTGCCTTAAAGATTTGGCGACACTACCTGTATGGTACAAGGTGTACGATCTTCACCGATCACAAGAGCCTACAACATATCTTTAACCAGAGAGAACTCAATATGCGTCAACGCCGATGGGTAGAACTTCTCAACGATTACGACTGTGAGATCCGTTATCACCCAGGCAAGGCGAATGTAGTTGCAGACGCCCTCAGCAGAAAGAATTACGTGATAGGCGTTCGAAACATCCAGGCTCAGTATAACCTCGAAGCTCTCATCCGCGAAGCACAACACGCTTGCTTTAACGAGCGTACGTTGAAGAGAGAACGAATCTATCACGATGGAACTCAGCTCGTGAGCAAAGCCAACGGGATATTCTATTATCTGGACCGAATCTGGGTTCCGAGGAGGACAGATTTGCGAAAGATCATCATGAACGAAGCCCACAAATCCCGATATTCCATTCATCCCGGTGCGGACAAAATGTACCAGGACCTTCGCTACAAGTACTGGTGGCCTGGGATGAAAAGGGATATTGCTCTATATGTTGGTAGCTGTTTAACTTGTGCAAGAGTCAAGGCTGAACACCAAAGACCTTCAGGCTTACTCGAACAACCGCCGATACCCGTATGGAAGTGGGAAAGCATAGCTATGGATTTCATAACTAAGCTTCCGACCACGCCATCAGGTCACGACAGTATTTGGGTTATAGTCGACCGTCTAACCAAATCAGCCCACTTTCTGCCAATACGAGAAGACTATAAGGTGGCCAAGTTAGCCCAAATCTACACCGACGAGATCATTAAGAATCATGGTACGCCTCGAGACATCATTTCTGATCGCGATGCTCGGTTTACATCGAGATTGTGGGAAACTTTTCAAGCAGCTCTTGGTACGACGCTGAATTTGAGTACCGCATTCCACCCGCAAACCGACGGGCAGACTGAAAGAACGATTCGTACTATTGAAGACATGCTCCGTGCGTGTGTTATCGATTTTGGTGGTAGTTGGAGCAAACACCTACCGTTGGTCGAATTTTCGTACAATAATAGCTATCACTCCAGCATCGAAATGGCACCTTTCGAAGCCTTGTATGGTAGGAGATGTCGCTCGCCTATTGTATGGCACGAGGTCGGTCATTCACAATTGACTGGGCCCGAGATTCTGCAAGAAACGACTGACAAGATCCACCAGATAAGGGAAAACTTGGTGAAGGCCCGGGACAGACAAAAGATGTACGCCGATAAACGACGCAAGCCCCGCGAATTTGCAGTTGGCGACTACGTACTCCTAAAGGTATCACCTTGGAAGGGAGTAGTCCGATTCGGCAAAAGGGGAAAACTTGCGCCTCGATTTGTTGGACCTTTTAAGATTCTGGAAAGGATCGGTAAAGTTGCCTACAAACTCGAATTACCGGAGGAACTCAGCAATGTCCACCCGACTTTCCATATTTCAAACCTTCGAAAATGCGTAGCCGACCACGACGCAATAGTACCACTCGACGATCTTCAGGTCAATGAGACGCTACACTTCGTGGAGAAGCCTGTCGAAATCATGGATCGACAGACCAAGCAACTCAGACGCTCTCGCATTCCTATTGTAAAGGTACGATGGGAAGGCAAACGAGGCGCGGAGTTCACTTGGGAACTCGAAGGTGACATGAAGGCCAAGTACCCGCAGTTGTTCAGATAGATCTGAAGCATCAAATTGGTAAAATTACACGGCGATGTACGGTTCTCGGCCTAATTTCGGGACGAAATTCCCTAAAGGAAGGGAGACTGTAACACCCCGTGTTTTTCCCAAAAGTCAAAGTCAAAGTCAAGAGTTGACTGTTATTGGAATTAAAGATCAATAAAGATTAATTTCATTTTAGTTTCATTTTGATTTTCATATTATTTGGAGTAAGTGTTGTATAATCAAACTAATCGGCCGATAATCGAACTGTGAATCAACGACCGACTGTGAATGATAGGAAGTAACAATGCAATAAAGCTAGTCAATCAATAATCAAGCTAATCAAACCAATCATCGAACTCAAGTGTGGATAATTTTAATGCTTTTATACGTGTGTGTGTGCCTTACGTGTTACTTGTGCATGTTACTTTATGTTAAAGTGTGTGGTGAATCAATCAAAATCAATCAAGAATCGAAGGATAATCAAACATTATCGAAACCGACTTTGAAAATAGGTTGTAAGGATGCTTGTATGTCAGATATAGTAGTTGGGACTGAAAGTAATTTGAATAGAAACTCTATCCTACCCTACTCCTCAACTATCGAACTCGGAATATCAAAAATCGTCGCGAAACACTCAAAACCAGGCAAGCCGATCGAACAGGGCAACCTGATCGAACAGGCTAGCCGATCGAACAGGCTGTTCGATCGGGCAGCCGCTCGATCAGGGATGCTGTTCGATCAGCCAACCCTTTCCACTTTTGGAAGCCTATAAATAGGGCTGTCCTTGTCAAGCTTTCCACTTTTGGAAAAGCTCTGACCGACCAGCCTTCTATTCTCGCCATTTCTCAGATTTCTCTCAAACCTGTAAGTATTTCACTCCAATCTTTGTACAATCTTGTTCATTAATCGATTCTCCATCTTTCTATCTTTCAAAATCTGAATTCCAACCGTGAAATCACAAAGATCTAAGCATTCTTGGGTGATGTCATCATGGTGTTCTTGAAGAACACTAAGATTGACATCAATCCGACATGAATAGCTTGAATCTAACCGATTTCCACATAAACAACGTAAAATCTTCCAAAGATCTTAACATTTCACGGTGGAAAAAGATTGAAAGACGGGTTTTCACCAATCTTTCAACTCTTTTACACTCAAACCGGCGAAAACGAAGCTTGAACCGACCTATAAATCATTCTAAACAAACACATGGTTCAAGATTCGGACTTCACCACGAGATTACCGATTACGAGTTAAACGTGAAACTTAGGCCCTTGAACGCTCCCTGACCGAGCTTGGGTGATTCCAGCCGAGTCAGTGAGCAAAGTAAAGGCTGAGGTTTTTGTGGATTCAACTTGTGGTCAAACTATCTTTAAAACATCAACAAAATAACGGGAAATAACCAAGTGCTAGGTGATGGACTAACCAGGTCAGGGGCTGGCCGAACGGTTAGGCTATTCGAACGAACAGCCCAACCGAACGACTACGCCAGCCGATCGACTAGGCTAATCGATCGACTAGCATCTGGGCTCACAAACTCATGAGGTGTAGTATTGACAGGGTTCTGTTCGATCGATCGAGCCACTCGATTGTAAACATTACTCATCGAATCATGAAATACTACACTTCAACGCTAAACCTCTTCGAAACATTGGAATGTCACCCGATCGAGCATGCCACCCGATCGAGTGACAACTTACCAAGTGTGCAATGCTAACCGATCGGTTGGGCCAACCGATCGAACGGACTGTTCGATCGGCCAACTTGAAAGGTAATGCTGCAAAAACTTCAAAAGTACAAACCATCATACACAAACACATCCTTCACATCAAAGGAAGAAACAATCCACTTGAAGGAACCAGCCGATCGAGCCAGCCGGCCGATCGAACGGGACGTTCGAACGGACTTTAACCCAATCGAACAGCCCACTCGATCGAACAGCCGTCCGATCGAATGGTCTATCCGATCCAGTTTCCACTGTTCACTTTTTCCGCATTACTCATTGTATTGTTATCGAACTATTCAGGCTAACCTATTCTCTGTGCTCCTTTCAATCCACAACCAACCACTGTGAGTATACTCGATCCTTTTTTGCTTTCAGCACTTTTGGGTGTTACATACGTAATCTATCAAATTCACAAACGACACCAACTATTTGAACGCTAACCTACTTGCATGTATTACTTGACTAAATGATTGCTGTTTATTATGTTTACACGTGGAGTGCTATCTGCCTGCTTTAGCAACGTAGTACTATAGTTTGGACTCAGCACCCGTTCACACGGGGGTTGCTAAGGACAATTACTTGCATGGATTACAGTGGTAATCATGTATTGCGAACTGTCTCGGACAGTCAACTCGAAGTCGTTGGTATCGATGGTCCCATGTTGATAATTTACATGCATCGTTTGCCCTTGTGTACGTGCTTGGTTATGCGTAAACTTTTCGAACTTTATATGCTATATTAAACTTGTGTACTCACCTTTACATTATATGTATTGACTTTTATTTTAACGTATGTGACAGGTGTTTAAGCTACTAGCGTGCTAGGGAAGCGAGGAAATAATAAGCTTCTAGGAGCCTGTGACCTTAGGACAGTGTCCACATACCTGCTCCAGGGCCATAATTATCTGTAGATCTTGTACTGGCACCTGTAGTCAGTAAGATCTACAGATAGCCGTCTAGAAGTCTTAAAACAATATTTAAATTCGGTCTGTAATAATTAAGAGTTTGAGTTGTCGGAACAGTTCCCATATTGTTTAGTTGATTTCTATGATAACTTGTTATTATTTGGGACACGGTATGGGACGTGTTATATAACTGAATTGTATGATAGTTGTTATGGAAACTTCTGAACAATCTGTTTCGCTCAGTGCCGCGCCCCGATGATTCCGCCATCGGTTGGGGTGTGACACCAAACAACCTCTGCTGATAAACACAAAGACTGTTATAGCAAATAACCTCTGCTGATAAACACAACCTCTGCTGCTGAATATGAATACAAAAGCATCATAAAGCTAACATCTGCTGTTACTTAAAAGGCTTTTCTTAAAAGGCTTCAACAAATTTATGGGCAGTCATCGACACTTAAAAGGCTTCAGCAAATTTATGGGTGATCATTGTCATAACCTCTCTGATACAAACCTCTGACTACAAACAAATTTATGCACTCAACCTCTATTTAGATAAAGTCTGCTGATACACACAAAGACTGTTATAGCAAATAACCTTTGCTGATAAAACAACCTCTGCTGATAAACACAAAGACTGTTATAGCAAATAACCTCTACTGATAAAACAACCTCTGCTGCTGAATATGAATACAAAAGCATCATAAAGCTAACATCTGCTGTTGAAACAAAGGTCTGCCAAACATAACATCTGCTGATCATTCCACGGTATAGATTGCTAACATCTGTTGTGACTTAACAGAAGATGCAGTTCAACAGAGGATTTCAAACATCTGTTTACACGCCCCTCATGATTAAGGCTGGCAAATCGTGTCTTAACAGGTTTAACAGGTTTCTGACGGCGCGCACAACATAAGTTTCAAACATGATTACGACTCATTTAACTACTTTCTACCTCATGTTTATAAAACAGTTTTATGTTTTATGTACAAAGATGAATAATGATAGATCCTAACATTGTAATTTTAATTATTTTAAAAATTAAAAAAGTCAAAGGGTGTATTTTTCAGTCAAACAGGTCTAATCGTGTCTTAACAGGTACCCAATTGCCAGCCCTACTCATGATGAACATCTGCTGATAAACACCGAGACGGTTCAAGCAAAGGTCTGCCAAAGAGAACCTCTGTTATGGACTAACAGATGGTGCAGTTCAACAGAGAATGTTTAACAGCAGTGCTTTAACAGACCATGATCAACAGATGATAATATAATAACAATAATATTCAAACTGTAGCAATTACATAACATACCTATAATCGAATCAACATACGATTAATGTAGGATCGTTCGTCGACCTGTTTGAGTCGTTCAGAGTAGTTCGTGTCCGAATTAAGAGGCGGAAACAAATAATTCGGTGCTATTGAAGTTGTATACACTTTAAACTTGATGTTGTATTGATATCTTAAAAGATTACACGATCAGACAGCACTTCGGCAGAGTACCGGAACAATACACCGTTAACTATGTGATGTGGATCGCTCTACAGACCTATATATAGAGGTTCTGGTCCGCTCATACGACATGCCGTATGAGCGACTCTACACAGTGACACATAAGCGATCCAGCATATGTCCACATAGGCGATCCTAACCCAACTTGACACAAAAGCAATCCTAGACTAGGTACAGATAAGCGATCCATATACAAACAAGCTATTCTAGGATTCCGTGTCATGTCTGTTCTCCTTAATCTTCAAGACTTGATGGAAGACGTAGTCAGCAGACGTAGGTGCACCAACAGACTCCCCCTCGGATGTTGACGAAGTCTTCATAGATCTTTCCAATCTGCCTTCGCACATGTCTATCGACAATCTTCATCAGTCGACAATCTGCCTCTGAAATATCTGTCGTTTCAAGAATCCTCGTTCTCTATCTTCATCATCATCAACCTCTTCTCTCTTGAATGTTGACACGGTGTCTTCAGACTCCCCCTCTCACACAGCTGGGATCGTAGTCTGGAATTCAAACTTTCACTGTTTCTGAGATCGTAAACAGACTCCTATCAGGTTCAAGATCGTATCCTGGCTCTATAACACATGCACAATCTCTACCCAACCATAAGTTTCTTCAAAGATTAAACTTTTCAACAATTTAGAAACTATGTTGAACCAAAACAGTAATGATTTTGCATTCAAGAATATTACTGGTTTTTATCAAAACAACTTTACCATCTACACAAACACTCTCCAAACCAGTTCTTCAAGTTTAGCACTTTGAATTTTGAAAATCAGCATCTCAACAACAGTTGTCGAAAATCTTTTTGAATTTTCAAAATTTATACTAAAACACACCAAAAATCTTTTTGAATTTTCTGAATGAAAGTAATTGCAGAAATGAAATATTTACAGACAATATTTTTGTGAGTTTGTGCAAGAGGATCATATCAGTTATGAAACATATCACAAACACCGTTAAGCTTGATTACATGATAAGTTCTAAACAATTTACCTAGATTGTCAGTATGTTTGTCCACTTAAATTTTCAACACAAATTTCAATCGATTCGAGATACAATATTAATGTTTTAGAGACTTAAACTTAATTGTGTATCACTCCACTTGAATATACTCCCGTATCCAGATCCCAAATATTCAGTCTTACAGGTGAGTATACCACAGATGATATCTGTAAAGGGGTAGATGCGAAACCGTGAGAGCTCAGGTTAGAACTTCCGTTCAGCAGAGAGATGACGGCTCGACTTTTGGTGGGTCCCCTTTGAAGGATCTTTTGTTACAACAACAAAGATTATCAATTTTATTGTTTAATCAGTTTGCTGAGGGCGGCGCTTATGTTTCAAAGCTTTTTGCAGAAAGTATTATTCGGGGACTAGGTCAGTATTTCCATACAGCAGAAGTCCCGGAATAATACCCCAGATATCACTGAGTATAAAGACCTAGTATCTCAGAATACGGGACCTTTCAAACAAGATTTCGGGGGTTACCCATATATCCAAGAATAGTTACCCACGAATTAAGTAAGTTTGATTTAGGTTTATATCTCATTTCAATTTACTAAATGTGCGAAAATCTACTGACACATCCGCAGTAAGATTGTTTATCACATTTTAACTTTCCAATTCTTTAGCGTGTCGTGATAGTTCACTGATGTACTATCATTTCCTCTTTTATGCAACAAAAACTCATTTTTCAGTTCTCCTTAATCTTCAAGACTTGATGGAAGACGTAGTCAGCAGACGTAGGTGCACCAACAACTAATCGAATCAACATTGGGAGATTGTATATACATAAACTCTAGGGTTTGTCTCGAGAGATTGTATATACATAACATAATATTAATCGAATCAACATGGGGACCAGTCAATCATGGAAGCAACATAATTTTCATCATAGACACTGAAGTATCATAAAACTGTGAACGAATATACCCAATCCGAAATTGTTAGACATTTTCATAAATCTAACAACCATCATCGAAGCTATAACAAAATCTAAACACCGATACACTAAACACTGTTACATAAGAAAAACTGATACATAAATACTGATGTTGAATCCGCTGCAGATACTGAACCACTACTGTTACTGAGCAGTGGTTTTCCTTTGGTTGATCAGGCCTTAGGTACATAAGTGCCTGTCTTTAATAGCTTTGTCTTCAACAGTGGATAGGTCTAATCAGTCTTTAAGTCCATCAGTCTTTATTAGGAGCAATGGTTAGTTGTAACAGTCCTTGGCTTTATGATCAGCTGTTATAACCACTCTATAACCCTTTGAGAGGAAGCAAGTGTCCGTCTATTCAATTGAGAGGAATCATTACGTTACATCCCTGTTGAAAAACAGAATCAATAAATTTAGGGAAAATGGGTTTGAAAGATGATAACCCAACAGTGGAGGATCTCATTCGACAGCTCCGATAAATTCAATGGTATTCTCAAATAACGCCTCCTAGATTTTTGAAGACCGACAAAGACCAACAAATGTCCACAGTGTAGCTTCTTTAGACATTTGTCGGTCTTCAAAAATCTAGGAAGCATTATTTGAGAATATCATTGAATTTATCGAAGATGTAGAATGAGATCCTCAACTGTTGGGTTATCATCTTTCAACCCCATTTTCCATAAATTTATCAATTTTGTTTTTCAGACCTCCCAAAGCCACTTATCCGCCTCCAAAGAGATCGAGACAGCTTGAAGCATAACCTGGACTTGCTGTCATTCCACCAGTTGAGTATTTAATCCCAATATACCAACTGAAAATCAATCTACTCGTAATCACATGGTACACCAATGTAAGCATCTGAATAAACAATAACAAATCAAAGACAAAATCAAAAGCTACAAACATATCAAACAAATTTCATAGAATCGTGATTTATTTTAAACACACATACATCAATTTTTAAACACAAACATACATTACCTCTTCATCAACAAAGTTGAGATCCATTTTATAACCTTGATTACATTCGGAAGCTCGGCCAACGAAATCAAGACTTCAACACCAATTAACAAATCCAGCAAGATCTACCTGAAGAACATTTAGCATACAAACCTTTAGTTTGTGATAAAAAGAAAAAATAAAAAATATCTATTTTTAAACTACCGTTGGTCTGCATAATATTCAAATCGATATTAAACATGATGAATAAACAGACATCACCAGCTTTTCTTATGTCATTGGGATTTCTCCTTTTACAAACATATCAAAATCAATCTACTCGTAATCACATGGTACACCAATGCAAGCATCTCAATAAACAATAACAAATCAAAGACAAAATCAAAAGCTACAACATATCAATCAAATTTCACACATTCATGAAAGAAATTAGGTCACGGATTGTTACCAGATTTAGCGAGAGAAGAATCGATGGAAGCATTGGAGAAGATGATGATTTGAAGAAACTTCAATTTGGAAAACATGTAACAAATCTCAAGAAACCACGAAGAAGAAGAAGAATTGATTACAAAGTGTATTAACAATTACCAAAAAAATAACAACTACCATATTTATTTTAAACACATATACATCTATTTTTAAACACAAACAGACACTACCTATTCATCAATAAAGTTGAGATCCATTTTATAACCTTGATCACATTCGGAAGCTCGGCCAACGAACTCAAGACTTCAACACCAAATAACAAATCCAGCAAGATCTACCTGAAGAACATTTAGCATACAGACCTTCAGTTTGTGATAAAAAGAAAAAATCACAAAATATCTATTTTTAAACTACCGTTGGTCTGCATAATATTCAATTCGATGTTAAATGCAACGCCTCTGTCGTTTTCATCCTCTTCTCTGTATCTACAGTTTTAGAGATAGAGAGTTGAGAGAGAGAGAGTAGATAGAGAGATTGAAATGGGCTTTTGAAATTATGATCGAATTTGGATTTGGGTTTGAATTTATATTTGAGAGAGAGAAGAATTGAATCTCTGATGACATTAGATGCAAATTACATATCCCTATAAAGTTTTAAATTTCAAATTACCCTCCCATTTTAATGAAACATCAGTGGTTTGAATTTTGAATGAACACCAGTGGTTTCATAATTGAATGTGAGTCAGACATTTGAAATTGAAAAGTGGGGCAGTGGTTTAGATGGCAGATCTTTGAATTATGATGTCACTATGCTCCCTCTATGGCTGCCACCTCATCGGGGATGACATAAGAAAAACATTGTTGAACAGCCTCTCCTGCTGACAAATCAGCTTTTCTTATGTCATTGGGATTTCTCCTTTTATAGAAAGTATAGATAGACAGTAAGATACAACACATCAAGCGTAATCAGTAACGGAGGTTAATGGCGGCCTGGGCTGACTTGACCCCTACGGATTTTTTGTTCGTAGTTTTAATTTTACCAAAATTTTGTTTTTAGTGGAAAATTTTGGATTTTTAAGAGTCCAGCCTCTACCGAGTTTTTGTTCAAGCTCTGCCACTAAGCATAATTACATCTGATAACAGAGATGGTTAAAAATTATTTTTACATATTTAATTTAAAATAATAAATATTTGCGTCTATACAATTTATTTAAAACTGGTTCTTATTAAACATGTAAAATAAAAAATATATTATAAGACTATGCGTAATGGAAGGGCAATAACGTCTATATAACAATCATAGATAGAGACACAAAAAAACGTCGCTTACGGTCTTTGATTCATTTTTATGGTTAAGATTTCTCGGAAAAAAAAACGTTCAAAAACCTACGCACCATTCACTTTTATTTTTGTCTTTTCTTGTATACATCAAAATGAAGTTGTATATATAAATTTTATATTTATAATAAAATCGTAAAAGGTTTGTAAACTTACAAATATTTAAATTTAAGAACAAATAAATAAATCTATAACAATTGTTTATAACATTAAACGATTTAGAGATATAAGTTAAACTAATCACGATTTTGAATACAAGTTATCTATACTTAGACCATGTGTAGTGGTTAAACAAAATAATGCCCACACCATGGGGCATTATTTGACACGTGGCAGTCCAGTCAGCATGCGGCGTTATTGCAAAAGTGGCGTAGTGAGAATAATGCCTGATAATGCCCCTTCCAATCATTAAAAAAAAAACAAACAAACTATTTTCTCATTGGTGGGTCAAACCCAGTCAACCATTCCACAAACCATGTTAGGCGTTTTATATATAATGCCCCTCCAATTTTTTTTAAAAAAAATTGCCCTATAATGCCCTATGCTAGAGGTGTACAAAAAAACGGATTTTAGAATCGAAACCGGTTTTTTTTAACCGGTTTTTTTATAACCGTTTTTTAACCGATTTTTTATAACCGCCGGTTTTTATACTGGTTACTATTCTTGACTTCAAAAACCGGTTATTAACCGAACCGGTTATTAAAAAACCGGTTAAAACTGGAAAAAAACCGGTTTTTTTGGGAAAAACCGGTTAAAAACCGGTTATACCGGTTATTGTTTTGGACCTCAAAAACCGGTTAGTAACCGGAACCGGTTATAAAAAACCGGTTTTTATTTTGTGTGAAAAAACCGAAACCGGTTTTTGAAAAAAAACCGATTTGTACACCTCTACCCTATGTAATGGGGAAGGGGGCGTTTTTTTGCCCTATAATGCCCCACTACACATGGTCTTACTATATAATAAAAGAAACCTGATTTGGGACACATATCATTTAGACTATCACTAATGGTGACTTTCTCCCAACCTAGGTTGCCCAAATAAATTAAAAAAAAAAGAAAAATTCTATTTTTCTCCACAACCTGGTTAGCCAAGCAACCTAAGGTTGCAAGAGGTTGCACATGCTCTTTTGCCACTTGTCAAAATTGGATTGGTTCCATCACCTAATTTTCTTTTTTGTATTTTATTTTCTAACTACCAATTCCCCAATAATTTTATTACTCAAATATTTTTTAATATTTAAACTGAATAACAAAACTAAATACACCGTATTTCCTAAAATAAATTTCAGAACATTACGATATAAATTTTATTAAAAACGGAGTTCGTTTGAAAAAAATTATTTTCCAGTATATTATATGTATTGATTGTTTAACTTTTTAATTTTTATATTAAAAATAAGTAACTTTTATTTGTTTTTAAAAAAATAATTGTTTCAATTATTATTTACATTTATTTAATAAAAATTTAGGTTGGGTTGAGTTGTGAATGTGTGTTAAAAATTGAGTTAGGTTGGGTTGGGTTGGGTTGTGTATGTGAAAGAGAGAGAAACTAATTTTTTTATTAAAGGTTGCGTTGAGTTAGGTTGTCAATGTGGATAGTTTTAATGAGAGCATCAATAATTTATTGATAAATTTTAAATTTTAAATTAAAAAGGTTTAAATATTATATTAGAATTTTATTTTGATCGTAAATCTAAAGCATGTGTTTTGAATCTAATCTATAATTTATGGATTTAATTTTGATTTGAAATTATTAAACAAAAACCCATAAAATTAGTAACCATTTAATCAGTTTCGTAAGTTTTACTTTCCCTTATAGAATCAAATTAGATTTTTGTGATAATTAAAGATTTGTCAAGAATATAAAAAATCATTATTTAATATTCAATATATTACATCAAATATTTAGAATTAAACTCCACTTCATTCTAAATACTAGGTATGTTTTTTTACTCTTCATATGCTATGCATATTATCTATGTCACATAGAAAACATCATGTTTTTTTAGATAAGTTTACCATGTCAAATAAGTAATATGCATATTATCTATGTCACATAGAAAACATCATGTATTTTTAGATAAGTTAGATATATGTGTTTTAAAACAAGGCAAACTCTTAACATACATATTTTTCCTATTGTAACTAAGATGTAGAGGTTTGTGAAAGATATCTTCACATTCGGAATGTCATAACTTTTTTTTTTAAATTTAGATTTACTTAGTTGTCGTATGGTGTCTCATGTCTTTGTATTTATTTTTCACTTATATATATATGTTTCACTGGTTCAATTATACATGTAAAGTATTACACTATACATAGTATTTTCTCAACTATAGTTAATTGGTTTTATTGATTCAATTTTTGTCTATTCATTTACATTACTTTTATATGTCTAAAAGTCCATTTTCAGACCTTTCAAATGGTATGAGACATATTACATTATCAATAGTTTTTATTGGTTTCCTTACTAATTGTGATAAAAGTAATTATTTCGTACAATTCATATTGGTTTATAGCTTTCAATAGAGCATACCTTATATTAATGTTAATGCTAATGTTAATGATAGCGAAAGTGAGGAAACTATATTTGGATGGTAGAAAATATAATATTATGCCAACATTAACCCGTCATAATAATCTAGTATCAGATAAAATGAGACACGTTACCTTTGAACAAGAAAATGTCACAATAAATATTAGTAGTGGTACAAAATTTTAAGTTCCTATGACAAATCCTAAAACAAATAACAGATCATATTATTATGAATGACTATACAAACTTCAATATTTATTTCGTATTTGGTCTGCATATTACTCTATATTATATATACTTAGATCATATTATGAATATATATTTTTTTTATTTCACATTATAATTATGATTCACCCCGTGTATTACACAGGGTAATAACCTAGTAATTTTATAAAGAAATATATATAAAGAAATTTAGGGTTGAACAATCCATCCAATCAATTCGAAAACCATCAACCCACCAAACAAACCGAAAATAATTCTAATTTGTTAAATTTATGGTGTCCTCTAATCATGTAATGTTTGATTGATTTTCTGTATAATTCTTGTCACACTTATATAATACTTAAATAAATTAAATAATATTTAATGTTTAGTTTAAGGGGTCTGTTAAAACAATGGTATGACGGTTTATGAACAGGAAATAACAAACACAAACAGAGAAATAGCGACAAAACGTGACCAAAAATCTTATTAACCCAAACCAGAAAAGTACCCCCCAAAACCCTAAGATCTTACAATCGTAAGATCTGTATAAAGAGGAACGATACAACCAGAGTTGATGATCATCCACTGATGATCATCTATACCAACAATACACTGAGATCTCTCTAACAGATGAGAGAACCAAAGATACAACGGTGAAAACACCAACAAACCCTAACTAATACAGTGATGAAGAAAGCGAACAAGAATGAGAGATCTCGAACTCTCCATCTGATCAAAGCCTTTTATATTCTCGAATACAGCATGTTACAACAAGATCCTCATCTATTGCAAAATGGCAGCTTCAGTCCTCAAAGTTACAACAAGCCCCCCTGAGATATTTCCTGAAACAACCACTTGCACAACAACTTGTAACAACTAATCAAATCTGTTATAACAGCCCAAAGCCCAATAACCACATAAGCTCAACAAGGAGCCCAATAAATAAACAAGTTAAAGCCCAGTGAAGAATGACAAAATAATACAATGTATTATTTTAACATCCCCCCTTCATTCAAACGACTTTAAACATATCTACAAGACCGAGTTTTCCACAAAACAACTCATGCATCTTTACACTTAAACCTTTTGTAAACAAATCTGCAAGTTGACTTTCAGAGTCAACCTTCACAGTCTGAACAAAACCTGATGCAATTTTCTCTCTTAGAAAATACAAATCCAGCTCGAAGTGTTTAGTTCTTTCATGAAACACTGGATTTGCTGCAATAGACATTGCAGCACTACTATCACAACACAACTGTATAGGTGTTTTACAGAAAACCTGCAATTCACTTAACAAATTCACAATCCAAATGAGCTCACAGGTGGCTGAACACATCGCCCTGTATTCAGCCTCACCTGATGACCTAGACACAGTACTTTGTTTTTTACTTTTCCATGAAATCAAATCATGGCCAAGAAAAACACAGTATCCAGTCACAGATTTTCTAGTACTAAGGCACTTGCCCCAGTCTGAATCAGCAAAACATAGTAGATCAAAGTTATCACTTTTCTTAAATAAAAGACCTCTACCAGGACTCAACTTAAGGTATCTTAACAACCGCAAAGCCACTTTAAGATGAGACTCACATGGCTTATGCATGTATTGGCTTAGAAATTGAACTGCATAACATATATCTGGCCGTGTCAAAGACAAATAAATCAACTTTCCAATCAATTTCTGATAGCCTGTGACATCAACCAAAGTTTCCTGTTTAACACTTAAATCTTTATTAACAATGTGACTCAACTCAATAGGTGTGTTAACAGGTTTGCAACCAAGATAACCAAATTCACCCAAGAGATCTAAACAATACTTTCGCTGATTTAAACAAATTTCAGACTTATTATAAATTACTTCCAAACCAAGAAAGTATTTTAATACACCTAAATCCTTGATTTGAAAACTCTCACTGAGAAGACCCTTTATTCTACTAATTTCAACACTACTATTCCCAGTTATAACTATGTCATCTACGTATACAAGCAAAACAACAAACACAGACTTTTTATTCAAAACATAAAGGGAATGATCACACCGACTTTGGACAAAACCAACATCACACAAAACATTAGTCAACTTTTCATTCCATTTTCTTGGAGCCTGCTTTAAACCATATAGGGACTTGACCAATTTGCACACTTTGTTATCACTTTTAGAATAATAACCCTCGGGAAGGGTCATGTACACATCTTCTGTTATTGAACCATACAGAAATGCGTTATTAACGTCTAATTGATATAACACCCAATCATTCTGCACAGCAAGACTCAGAACACATCTAACTGTCACCATTTTCACAACCGGTGAAAATGTTTCCCCAAAGTCAAGACCCTCCCGTTGATTATATCCCTTTGCAACTAATCTAGCTTTGTAACGTTCTATTTCACCGTTAGCCTTATATTTAACTTTATAGATCCATTTGCAGCCTATAGGTTTTCTATTAGCAGGCAAGTCAACAATATTCCATGTTTGATTTCTAAGTAATGCTTCCATTTCAGCATTCATAGCTTCAACCCATTTAGGGTCTTTTGAAGCCTCACTAAAACTACTTGGTTCAACTGACTTGTTTAGACTACTAACAAAACACACAGAATCAGCAGTTAAACCAGAACAACTAACTACCTTATTTATATCATATTTAGTACAATTATTCAAAACAAAATCTTGAAACCTCTTTGGAACAGAAACAACTCTAGAAGACCTCCTAAGGCCTTCTAAGTTTCCCTCAGATGGGCTGATTTCATCACTTGACACAGCAGTGTCCTCTGCCTCGCCAAACTCCACCCTATTACTACCATCTTCACTAGATCCTAAGCTATCTAGACCAGGAGTGGCCGATGTAGAGGGAGTTGGCTGCTGATCATCACTGACTATGTCATGAACATCAGTAGCACCCTCTTCATCATTGGGAGTTACCAAAACTTCAGGTGTATTTGCTTCTACTTTATCAAAAAAATTAATTTGATTTAAACTATTATCAACCACAACATTTTCAACCATTTTATTAGACTTAAAAGGGTAAACATTCTCATAAAACTTGACATCTCTTGAGAAAAACACTTTTTTCTCATCCAAACTCCACAATTTATACCCTTTTTTTACCTTGGAATAGCCTATTAAAACACACTTATCAGCATGATAAGCAAATTTATCTGATTCATTTAAAATAGTACTAAAGCAAAGACACCCAAAATTTCTAAGATGTGACAGAGAGGGTTTAAATTTAAACATAACCTCATATGGACTCCTACCATTTAACACAGAAGACGGAAGCCTGTTAACAATATACACAGCAGTCAGAATGCAATCACTCCAAAACCTCAAAGGCAGACCACCCTGAAACATCAAAGCCCTGGCTATATTTAAAAGATGCCTATGCTTCCGTTCAACCACCCCATTTTGTTGTGGGGTGTATGAACAAGAAGTCTGATGTATTATACCTTTAGTTTTACAAAATAATGACATTTGACTGTTAACAAACTCAGTTCCATTGTCACTTCTAAACATTTTAATCTTCCTTTTAAACTGAGTCTGAACTATTTCATAAAAATCTTTAAGATTTTCAAACACTTCCATTTTATTTTTTAAAAGAAAACACCACACAGACCTTGAAAAATCATCAACCACAGTCAAGAAATATTTAAACCCTTCATAACTAGTGACCTTATACGGACCCCATAAATCCAAATGAATTAAATCACCAATTTCTTTAGACTTATGTTCACTCAACGGAAAAGGCACTCTTACTTGCTTAGACCTATGACAAATCTCACAAGGACTATGTTCAGTTGAATTAACATCTAAATCATCTTTTAATATAGCCAAAACCTGATCTGAGGGGTGGCCCAGCCTACTATGCCACAAATCAGACTTAACAACACTATTAAAACACATATTCACAACATTACCATCTTTTCCTACAAAGTACAGCCCATTTTCTTGTTTACCAATCACCAGGATTTTCTTTGACTTCAAATCCTGAAGCATACAATTATTCTCATTAAACAATACATTAATGTTGTTATCTTTGGCTAACTTATGAACAGACAACAGGTTAACACTATATTCAGGAACATAAAACACATCCTTTAACACAACATTATTAATCAATCTTAGTTCCCCAATTTTTAAAACACTCACACTAGTTCCATTAGGATGACCCACCTTTAAACCACATTCAGATACATCTATACAGTTAAACATATTTTCATCATTTTTAACCATATGTTGATTAGCACCAGAATCAACAACCCAATTATGATTATGACTAAAAATGGAACTACTAGAGCAACTAACAAAACTGTAAACACATGAAGACATACCTCCCATATTAGACTTCACCTGATCTCCCTCAGGTTTATCACCAACTAAACTTAAGAGCTTTGCAATCTGTTCAGAAGTAAAAGGCAAAGCAGAAACAGCAGAACTAGAAGGGCCAGTAGAAACACTAGACTTACTAGTATTGTTACCACTATTATTCCTACCAAAAGTCCCACTAGATCTTTTCCTCATACCAGGAGGATACCCAATTATCTCAAAACAACGATCAACAGTATGACCAACCATATTACAGTTAGTACACTTCAAATTAGAATTTGACCCCCTAAAATTGTTTCTTCTTCTAGAATCAAAACTCTGATTTGACTTAGCAACAAAAGACACAGACTGACTCTTTGACCCACTACTTGAGAGTCTATGTGACTTTTCTCTAGAAATTAAAGCATAAGCTGCTTTAACAGAAGGAAATGGTTCTCTTGTCAACAACTGGGTTCTCACAGGTTGATACACATCATCCAAACCCATGAGAAACTGCATTAGTTTGATTAGAGTTGAAAAATCATTATAGTCTTTGGCTGCCTGACAAGAACATGAAGGCAGTTGCACCATTGCATCAAACTGCTTCCACATAGTTGTCAGTTTGTTATAATATTCAGCCACAGAACTACCATTTTGAGATATACAGTTAATTCTTTTATACAAGTCATAAACAACAGAACCATCAACCTTATCATAGGTTTCTTTAAGGTCAGTCCAAACTTCAGAAGCAAGTTTAGAGAAAACTTGTCCTAAAAACAATTCCTCAGATATAGAATTAAGTAACCAGGTTAAGACCACAGAGTTGCACCTATCCCACTGAGCAGCAAGCACATCATTATCTTTAGGTTTCTCACATTTACCGTTTATAAATCCAAACTTATTTTTTGCTTCCAGTGCAAGTTTCATTGCACTGGACCAAACTGAGTAATTTTCAGTACCTTTAAGTTTTAAATTTACTATGGTTAAAGCACTTGAGTCACTAGGATGTAAGTAAAGTGGATCCCCTATGTCCAACTTGCTGATCAGGGTAACAGATGTACCCTCACCACCAGTCATGATTCAAACAATAATAGCACAGATATCACAACAATAACAAGCAACAGATAGAACAAACAATAACTACACAGATAACACTAACAACAACAAGCAACAGGAGAGACAAGAATCAACACAAAAAATAGGCGAAACTGAGTCAGGGACCAGATTCCAGGTTCATCACTCAGAGGTGCCTGGACAAGCCTTTACTCAGGAGCCACACTAAGAACTAGACAGACAGCAACAAACAACAATAACAAATAAGGTGCCGGTCCTCACTACCCCGACTTCAACTAGCCAACAACCAAGAAAACAAGATACAAAGAGAACGATCTTACAGAGGGTGCGATTTTAAAGAGGATCTGAACTACAGCCTTCACTTAGGGCTATAGACTCAGATCAGAAGACAATACACCCGGTCAGTTTGCCCTGTATCCTTCTAGGGTTACAGAGACCAACACGGGTCTTCAACTGCACCGGATAACAATGATTCCACACCAAACCCTAGTTTAGGGTTTCACCAACAAATCACGCCAATGACACACCAGAACACCAGATCTGAGAAGATCTATCACCAATCACCAGGTTTCAAGGAACAAACCCTAAAAAACAAACAAAACACAAAATCAGACAGATAATGCAGCGGAAACTCAAAGATCAACAACACCAAGAGCTATATAGCTCTGATACCATGTTAAAACAATGGTATGACGGTTTATGAACAGGAAATAACAAACACAAACAGAGAAATAGCGACAAAACGTGACCAAAAATCTTATTAACCCAAACCAGAAAAGTACCCCCCAAAACCCTAAGATCTTACAATCGTAAGATCTGTATAAAGAGGAACGATACAACCAGAGTTGATGATCATCCACTGATGATCATCTATACCAACAATACACTGAGATCTCTCTAACAGATGAGAGAACCAAAGATACAACGGTGAAAACACCAACAAACCCTAACTAATACAGTGATGAAGAAAGCGAACAAGAATGAGAGATCTCGAACTCTCCATCTGATCAAAGCCTTTTATATTCTCGAATACAGCATGTTACAACAAGATCCTCATCTATTGCAAAATGGCAGCTTCAGTCCTCAAAGTTACAACAAGCCCCCCTGAGATATTTCCTGAAACAACCACTTGCACAACAACTTGTAACAACTAATCAAATCTGTTATAACAGCCCAAAGCCCAATAACCACATAAGCTCAACAAGGAGCCCAATAAATAAACAAGTTAAAGCCCAGTGAAGAATGACAAAATAATACAATGTATTATTTTAACAGGGTCCTCTAATCATGTAAGGCCGGACGGGTATCATTCACCGATTACATGCGGGGTGTTGTTTTCACCGAGCGGTGATTGGCTGCTGGCAAGATTTTGGTGAGCGGGGAATGGGTAATTCGGTGTATAGTCCCCGATGCGGGAAGTGGAGGAAAGGAAGTGAGATGGGGTTTAATGGTGGGTCTCAACCCCTTTCAACCAATCATATTTTTTTTTTTAAATTTTTTACCACTCTCCAGATGTTTGAATCACTGTCAGTGATTGAGTACAAAATGGGGAGTGAAATGCGGACTTGACATGACATGATATTATTGGCTAGACGGTAACTCAAACACCCTAAAATGATTGAATGATACCGTCCACCCTAATATTTAATTTAGAGTTAATTGCTCGGATGGTCCCTGTGGTTTCACGTTTAGTCCCCACCTTTCAAAAATAACAGGTATGCTCCCTATGGTTTGTCATTTTGTTACTCGGATAGTCCCTGGATAGATATCAGTTAGTTTAGAAATAGCTGGTATGCTCCCTATGGTTTGTCACTTTGTTACTCGGATAGTCCCCAGAGTAAATGTCAGGGGACTATCCGAGCAACAAAATGACAAACCATAGGGAGCATACCTGCTATTTTCATGAGTGGGGACTAAACGTGAAAAATTGTTAAACCACAGGGACCATCCGGGCAATTAACTCTTTAATTTATATTCTCGCTAATTCTTCGACAATTATATAATACTTAAATTAAATAAAATAAATTAAAAAATATTTTTTCATGCACTCTAAGCAAACTACCCTTTTTATTTTATTTTTTTCTCTTTCCATTTGTCACACAAACTCCCTCACTATCTCACTATCTCATCTTCCGGCGAACTTCCGACTACAAAATGTCAACCGCCGACGAGTTTTCACGATCAGTCGATATGGGTCTCAGGCTCTCCAAACGTATATACTACGGCAAAGACGGACCTGCCACGTCAGCTCCAAAACCTCCATCAATGGAGAAATCATTATCATCATCTTCCTCAGCTTCCTCACTCCGGTTACCGTATAATCATCATCCAACGGCACCGATGGTATACGCCGTTATAACGGAGCCCGGTGTTGTGGATAACCCGGATATCCGGAGCTACCAGCCGTATGTTTATGGACGGTGTAATCCACCGGCGTTGATTCCGTTGCATATGATCGGAGTCGTGTTGAAGGTGGAGTGTTATTTGGATACCGCGGTTGTTACGGTTGACGGCGTTTGGCGCGTTCATTGCTTAACGTCAAGTGCATTATGCGATTGTCGCGTTGTGATTCCGATGGGTGAGCAGGTAATATTGCTCATGACAATATGACATTATGTATAGTTATATATATATTTTTTTTATTTACGATAGGATCAAATACAAATAGTCTGTTCGGTGCAGTGACATTTTTGTAAATAGTGTCACGCTAGTGTTTAGTATTTTTTGCACGATAAAATCTATATATGCCCGATACCATTTCTGCACCTATTAGCATTAGGGGATACGGTGTGGAAGAATTGTGTGTCGGTAAACTTGGTTTACCGAAATGGCAAACCAATGCCTACAAAAGTTTACCGATCATAATTGGTTTCATGCGGTGACGGTATACCGATGCGGCAAAGGGAGGAAGAGGAGAGAGAGGGGGTGTGGGGTGGGGTCCATTCCAATCTCAACCAATCACATCTTTTTTCCTTTTTTTTTATTTAAAAAGTTTACCACTTCACCAAATGTTTAAACCATTGCCAACACTTTTCAGTAAAGTTTAAACATTTTTGACTGATTGACATGACACACTCTGATTGGTCGGTTTTTTGGTTTACCACTCCAAAGTGTTTAACCACTCCTTACACCCTTAGGGGACTAGGGGTGGTTTACTAGTGATAGAATCTATCACTCCCACTATCCAATCAAGTCATGCCACGTGCACAACCAATATTCTATCACTAGTGATAGAAATGTAGAGGGGGTGGTATCACTAGTGATGGTATCACAACCTTTTTTATTTATTCCATCACTGTACAACTCCTCAGCACTAGAGTACAACCCACCATACACAAAGTTCCAAAGTTCAACGCGTGACCACCACAACGCGTTAACTCTTCCACGCGTGACCATCACTAGAGGCGGCGGTGTATAACGCGTGACCACATTTCATCACGGAACAATTTAGCTCCACCCCGGGTCCTCTTAGTATGAAAATGAAAATTTAAAGTGTTTTTTTTATGTAAATATAAATATAAAATTTAACAGTTATTGTAGATAATTTTGATATATAAGTGGATTTAGTTTTTTTTGAACGGCCAACGAATCCTCCAAATGGGCTACTGGCGAAATTCACCACATCGGGATACACTCGCCTTCCGAACCGGGGAAAACCCTCACCTGGGGCCGAAGCCCGTGAACACTCGCCCGAAGGCACGACAGTGCGGTGAGGTAAAACCCGCTCAGTTCAAGGATCGAACTAGCGATCGCCGCCTACTCGCCTAGTCTCCCATCATCACCAGGTGCCGCAGAAACTAAATGCTAGGGGCAGGAATTGAACTTGGGTCACTTGGAACACAAGGCCTCTCCCTTACCACTCCACCACTAGCTCATTGGCTATAAGTGGATTTAGTGGAAGCAAACTCTAATGTTATATTAACTTATTGTTTTTATTATACTTATCGAATGATTTGTTAATAAGAAATTTTTATAGATTGGAAATGTGAATGATTTGGTAATAAGAAATGTATATAGATCGGAAATGTGTAACAAAATTAAATATGAAAAATTGTAGTACGTATACATTAAATAGGGTATCATACTTTGTTCAGTTTTTATTGGAGAAGCTGTAACATGTGACAATTAATCATTTAGTCCATGAAAAAGTGGTTGTACAACTGCACCGTTTATCATTCATACGGATGACCATTTAATTCCTAGAGTACTTTTTATAATTACTTTATATTTTCCATTCTTATATGTCTTGCATTTTTCCCAAATTACATCATGTGAGCAATTGAGCATCGTACTTATAATGTTAAGGTGGTGGTTGTTTTTGACGTTTCATTAAGGGTGTACTTATTGGCACATCCATTTGCCTATCTACACACCTTAAAAGATGTTTTTTGTTCTTATATGCACACCTTGCAGTGTCGAACGGTGGCCAAAACGTGGCGTTTTGATCCGGTTAACCTAACAAAGACTGACGGGTCTGTTGACTGGACCAAAACGCCGAGCTTTGGCCGCGTTTTGGTCCTGTCAACCAGACAAAAGACTGACACCCGGTCTGGTTGACAGGACCAAAACGCGGCCAAAGCTCGGCGTTTTGGTCCGGTCAACAGACCCGTCAGTCTTTGTCTGGTTAACCGGACCAAAACGCCGCGTTTTGGCCACAGTTCGACACTGCAGGGTGTGTACATAAAGACAAAAAACATTTTTTTGGGGTGACTATCTACACACCAAGTGTGTAGATAGTTTGGGCCTTCATTAAAGTCTGCGCGAGCTCTTTTTGGTGCAGACTTGACCATAACACTTCTAAGATCTTCTAAGCTCTGGAGAGAGAGAGGGTTAAGCACCACCACCCACCACCACCACTGTCCACCACCCACCATCGTCCATCATTACCACCACCGTCCACCACTCACCACCATCGTCTACCACAATCACCGTCCACCACCCACCACCGTCTACCACAACCACCGTCCAACACCACCACCCACCACTACAGTCCGTACACCATCGCCAATTTATTTTAGAAGTCTACATACGTTAAAAACAAACAGTCTTAATGCAGAGGTTTGGTACACCTCTTCTTCTAAAGATGTGGTCCGCAGACTACAGACATTCTACCTCTTAAAAAACAAACAACACCTAAGTATTTGCTTTTTCTCGAAATATTTTTTAATAAACACGTTACTTTAATCTATCATTAGTAACAATATAATTCAAATCTACTAATTACAATTAAAAAAAGGATTATTTGTCACGCGGGGTTATTTCGTTACATCTAGTGGTCTTTGATTTGGATAATGAGTTCATAGGAATAGCAACAACAAAATGATCTGTCACGCGGGGTTATTTCGTTACATGTAAATCTTAAATAATCAGAACCAAACTCATGTTGTGATCTTTATGGTTAATTTGGCTAACAGGGTTCACTTCTAGGTGTTGAGGTTGAGACCACTAGAAGATCATATTTTACGCGGTTGATAACACCTGAAGACGAACAAGACATGAATGGCCAAGAAACCACAAAAGATGGCTTCTTAATGAAAGGCAATACATACACTTTTCAAGTCTGTCAGGTATATATATATATAGAAACCATCTAATAAGATATATGTAAGTAATTATTATTGCAATTAAATTTGAACGAGTGTTAATATTGTTTTACCTGCTATATAAGTTTACATACTTCAATGGTATAAAAACTAAATGTAAGTTAGACCATATGTAGTGGGGCGTTCTTTAAAAAAAAACTTCAAAAATAACACCCAACCCCCCCCCCCCCCAATTACATAGGGCGTTGTTTGGCATTTTTTTTTTGAAAAAAAAGTTAAGCAGCGTTTTATTAACAACGCTCAACAAACAACTTGCATGAGGATGAGATGTTTGACTAGCCAATGGGAGTGGTCCAAGTGTAAGTTTCATTTTCTTATTTTTTTTAATCATTTTCTCTATAAAAAAATAATTGTTTAATGATTGGAAGGGGTGTTATTGGGCATTATTCCCACTACGGCACTTTTGCAATAACCCCCAATAATGCCCCATGCTGACTGGACTGCCACGTGCCATGGCGAAGCTTGACCATGAAAAGGGGGGGGGGTCGAAAACGTATATACCCAAAATTTTCTATACGAAAACTACATATATAACACTACTGAGCGAAAAGTTCGGGGGGTCGGGCACCCCTCCCGGCCCCTCTTAAGCTACGCCCTTGGCCACGTGTCGCAAAACGCCCCATGATAGGGGCATTATTGAGCTAAACCACTACACATGGTCTTACAAAAGCCAATTTCTCCTACATATAATGATGAAAAATGTGAAACTAGCTAGGTAACATTTTGATGTAATTAATGCATAGGATATTTGACATTATAAAGTCACTTAATTAAATTACTCTTTGACACTAATATTGTAAGGTTGAAGGAGGATCTAATATCCATGTTAAAGCAAGATGGGCACAGAAAATGTCGTATCAAGGCGATGGTTTTTGTTTGTGCGTGCCGTTCACTTATCCTGTTCACGTATTTCCTGTGTCGAAGAAAGTATCGTGTACAGAAAAAATACTTCTAGATGTGAATTCTGGTACATATGGCGCGGTTACATGCAACATTGCTAGCCATCCTTTAAAGGCAAGCCAAAAATACTTACACAAAGACTTTCATACTCGTTTTTTAATTCATACAACTTCCTAAATTGCTTTATCCAAAAAAAATAAAAAATTATCAGCGTAAGAATATTAATTTTATAATCCTAATTACCACATTGGTTGTTTATTAAATATTTTAAAAGTGGGAAAAAATGTGGTCCGTCAATCAACCACACTCTGCTTGTTTTGACCCGTTACTCAACTAGCTAGATCATCTGGTTTCGCTCTTTGTAGGAAGTAAAACGACGAGCTGGGCAATTAAGCTTCTCGTATGAGGCTGAGGTTCTCAAGTGGTCTACTCAAGATTTCTATTTTTCTTATTCGGTAACACGAATGATCTTATATACATCTTCGTACCAATTAATTTTTTTTAGATTTTCTTAGCTAATGAATTTATTATCGGGTTGGCTCCAGGTATGCGCAAATGAGATATTCGGTGGTTTGCTCGTGCAACCTCCATCTCTAAATGATTATGATCAGAGAGATATGTTTTGCTTTTATCTTTTTCCAGGGGTTAACCAAAGCATGAAGGTTAGTATCCAATTATAGCAAGTCAAGTTGGCCTTATAAGAGAAAATTAAGAAAAAAAAAATTGTATTTATATAGTTTGAGAAATATGATATTTTTAAACAATCTATATTTATAATAAGTTAATAACTATTAAATGTTTAATAGGCTTTTAAAAAGGAAGTTGTGTTTATAATCGACATTAGTGGCAGCATGAGAGACGAGCCGCTTGAGAAAACAAAATATGAAGTCGTAGGATCTCTTTGGAAGCTAAACCAAGGAGATATGTTCAACATTTTAGCTTCGAATGGTGAAATTAAGTCGTTCTCTTCTTCGTTGGAGTTTGCGACAGAAGAAACGATTACTAATGCAACTGAATGGATGAACACAAATCTTATTGCTCATGGAGGCACCAACCTCATGCTTCCTTTAAAACAGGTAGTTAATGTAATATATGAATGTCATGATCCGCATCTTCGCACAAGGGCGGACCTATGTTGATTGGTGGGTGGGCGGGCGCACCCCTTGAAAAAAAATTAGTGTATTTTTTACGCAAAAAACCTGATCGCACCCCTTGAAAATATCGTTGAACCCCTCATCTGCACCCCTAGAAAAAAATTTCTGGGTCCGCCACTGTCTTCGCGTTTGAAAATGATTATTGTATTTTTTGTCGTTGAAAATGAAAATGATCGTTGTACTCAGGCAGTTGACATGGTTGGTAAAACCAGTGATTCGATTCCTCTCATTTTTCTCATAACCGACGGGGCTGTTGAAGACGAAAGAGATATATGTAATACGATGAAACATCACATCGGGAATGGACAATTAAATTCTCCTAGAATTCATACATTTGGCATAGGTTCATATTGCAATCATTATTTCTTGCAAATGCTTGCAAGTATTGGAAGGGGATACTTTGATTCTGCACTGGATGTAGGTCAGTTTCAAGTTTTAACAACCGGAACATGTCGTGTTTTATGTTCCTATTTTAGTAATTATTCAACACTAATGTTTTTTTATTTTTATTTTTTTTACTAGATTCAATCAGCATCCGTATGCAAAAACTGTTTGACAATGCCACAGCACCTTTGCTTTCAAATGTAACCCTTGATGCTTTACAAAATCTCGAGTCACACGAGGTACTTTTCTTCTTTTTATACTTATATGGTTTTGATATATATATATTTTTTTCGCTTATATATATATTTTTTATTTAATTATTGCAGATATTCCCGTTTCGTCTTCCAGACTTATTGTCAGGAAGACCGTTAATCGTGTCAGGCAGATTCAAAGGGGAATTTCCTGACACTGTTAAAGCTAGAGGTTTGTTGGCGGATTTTAACACACGTGTGATTGATGTCAAAGTAATGAAGGCGAATGACATGCCGTTAGAAATGGTAAACATTATAGTATGATAATCTTTGAAATAATCTTGTAGTTTTGTCATTTCCAGGCAGGGTGGATAATAGGTTCAGGGCAAAACTTGTGAATTTTACTGTGGGTCAAAATGGGACGGGTCGGGTCGGGTCGGACTGAGCCAACAAAATTTTTTTGACCATACATTTTTGTTAATTTGGAAAAGAGTAAAATGGCAAAATCGTCCCTGAGGTTTAGTCATTTTTGCTTGTTCCATCCAAAATGATATTTTTTTTGTGTAATGGAGCCCTTCAGGTTTGCGTTTTATTGCCATTTTCATCATTGAGTTTGGCAATTTATTGCGACTTTCTTCTCTCGAAATTTGGCCCTCAGGGATGAAAATGGCACCTTAGGGACGAAAGTCGCAAAAAGTGATCAAACCTCATGGACGAAAATGACATTTTACTCTTTGGAAGACGATCCATATGTCTAAACCACATGCCTTACAATATGTCAAAACACATGCCAAAATCAAAGGAATAAATGAGAGAGGAAATGCTAATGATGTTAGTGAATTTTACTAATACAATTCATAGTTGTTAAAAGCCATCGCCTCTTGCGCCTAGGCCCATTTTTCAGGCGAGGTGAGGCAGTTGCGCCTTAAGTCCAGGAAATTGCGCTTTAATTCTCCAGGTGATGGTTCAGGTGCACATTCCGGCGAGATTCCTGGATTCCGGAGAGTTTCCGGCCAAATTTTCTAAATTCCGGCAAGATTCTAGCTAGATCCGTACTTTTATCTAAGGAAAACTACTTTTCTGCACTAATACACTAATAATTTAGAACTTTTGGTTCTAAATAAATGATATAAAGTGTTATAAAATAGATTTTATTTATTTTATTTAAAGAATAGTATTCTTTTTCTAATACATATTATATTTTTAATTTTATTTTCATCATGCGCTTTATTTTTCTCAAGCCCTTGCTTTTTTTGCGCTTTGCGCCTAGGCCCCAGGCGAGGCCTATGCGTCTTGAGTGCGCCTAGCGCCTTTAATAACTATGATACAATTATATAATAACAAAATAAATAGTTTTATTTACAAGTAAAATTTGATTTAGAAGAGTTTAAGCATTTGGATACCCTTTCAGGCGACTTTGGCCCTTTCTTTATACATCTATTTTACCCAATTTGACTCGTTATCAATAACATACAACCCGAAGACTCATTTTAATATATTGCATTACAATTTATCACATCTATTTTCAGGTATGCGCGAGGAGGGAAATTGCTACACTCACTGCACAAGCATGGTTAGACCAAAACACCGAACTAGAGCAAAAGGTTTATGTTCATGTTCTTGATATCTATATCGGATTACAAGTTATCGGAACTTGTGTTTTATTTATTTTTTCCTTTTTTTGCAGGTTGCAAAAATGAGCTTACAAAGAGGGATTCCTTCTGAATATACGCTCATGATTCTAGTTCAACATGAGAACGTAAAACCAGCCATCGAATCCGTTTCACCAGAAGAGGTACGCGTATTTGCATAAACACATGGTAAATCATTGTTTCTATAGAATGTCAAAGCAATGACTTCTCCGTAAGTTTGACCATGTTGACTTTTTTGATGTGGCGCTACTTCAAAATCGACATGTCATCAGACCAAACTGATCTCTATGTTACATGATTATTTATACAACTATGCTAAATGGTCTACTTGTAGGGCTGGCATGTCGTGTATACCCGTACACGATAAGACACGACACGATAAGATACGATACACGAAATCCCATACACGAACACAACACGATAACTTATCGTGTCCTTTTTTCAAACACGAACACGACATGATATACACGAAAATTACCTGTAAATACCTGTTAACACGACTGTTCGACTGTTATACATGAAAAATACCTGTTAACACGAATAAAAACATGAACACGACATGCTATCTGAGAGTTACAGAGGGAGTTTAGGGTTTTATTTTTTTTTTTGAATTGAATGGGGAATAAAAATAGAAAGAAATTAAGGAACCCACACGCAAATGGCTGATGAGTTTTATTTAATTTAATTTCTTATCGTGTACTAACGGGTATTAACAGGTAAACAGGTATTTAACTTGTTTATACACGAAAATTAGCAGGTAATCTCGTGTCTACCTAACCTTCTGGGGTAGCCCAGTTGGCCAGCCTCACCCAGCCTCTTCTTGAGGTCACCGGTTCGATTCCCGGCAATGCCCTAATGGGGTGTTGGGGCTCTTCACCGTGGGTAATCACCGCCAGGCAGCTATGGGGCTAAGCTAGCTTGCGGAGTTGCAATACTCCGGCGGATGGGAGGTCCGTGCAACTACCCCCCCCCCCCCCTAATCTCGTGTCTACCTGTTTGGTACATGATACCTGTTAACTTCGTGTAGGTCCGTGTCGTGTATTCGTGTAAAATTGCCAGCACTACTTGTATAGGAGTAAAGTACACGGATGGTCCCTGTGGTTAACCAAAATTATGGATTTAGTCCCTAGTTTTTCAAAAGTACACGGATGGTCCCTGTGGTTTGCACTTTGTAACGCGTTTAGTCACTAAATGTTGGGAATTAAAGGTTGGACCACTGTCGGCAATAAACTCAGATGGGATTATTATCGGCACTATATGACTACTGTATACCCTCAGTAGTCAGTATTGCTTCTAGGATAAAAAATCTGATATCGTGAAGTTCTAACCTTTTGTGACACTTGCGCATTACAGTATCGTTGAATTATATATGGTGGGATCTTCAGAGGTCGCAAGTGATCAATAAAGGGTATGATTATTAGGAAACTTTTGGAAATGTTTTGGTAACTATGGAGGATCCGAGAATGTATGTTTTTAGTTTTAAATTAATGCTTGTGTAAACGACTTTTTGTTGATTGGAAATGGAACCGATATTTGCTTATTGATATAGTATCATCGCTTTGAGGAAGTTGTTTTTATCGTTTATACATCTTTTGACATTCTGTTGTCGTGATATACATAGAACATGTGTAAGGAACATACATTTCGGACTGAATTGAACACATTACCAGCTAAACCAAGACGATAAACCTACGCATTTTGACAACCCATTGAGCATATACTTTTTTTGGCTTTAAGCTGCTTAACCGGTTTTTCAGATCAAGATTAATAACCGGTCACAAACCGGCGGTTCGGTTATAAAACCGGTTCGAGAACCGGTTAAAACAAAAACCGGTTTCGGTTTTTTTCCCGATTTCGGTTCTAAAACTGGTTTTTTGTACACCTCTATACCTATGCATTAATATTAATAAATGAACAAATCTTTGGTTTCTTTTCAAAACCATAGCAGCTGGTTAACTCGAAAACCACTGAAGTAGCCAGTTTTAACTTGCGTGATTCTACTCTTGTGCTCGGCCAGCCTGTTTTTGAGAACAAGTAGCTGATTTTTATAACATTATATATATATATATATATATATATATATATATATATATATATATATATATATATATATATATAGGGAGGAGCTCATGCGAGAACCACCCTTATTGTGAGAACCTTGAGAACCAATGTGAACACAACCTAAAATAGCTAAAAAACCTAAAAAAAACCTAAAAAAACCTAACCCCCAACACCCCCCCCCCACCCAAAAAAAACCTAACCCCCCCCCCCCCAAGCTAAAAAAACCTAAAAAAACCTAACCCCCACCCCCCCCCCCAAAAAAAAAACCTAACCCCCACCCCCCCCCCCCCCAAAACCTAACCCCCCCCCCCCCCCAAGCTAAAAAAAACCTAACCCCCACCCCCCCCCCCAAAACCTAAACCCCCCTCCCCCACCCCCCAAAAACCTAACCCCCCCCACCCAAGCTAAAATGCTAAAAACTAAACCCCCAAAAAACCTAAAAAAATCTAAAAAAAATCTAAAAAAATCTAAAAAAATCTAAAAAAATCAAAAAAAAAAATCTAAAAATTTTTTTTTGATTTTTTTAATATTTTTTAGGTTAAAATCGCTACTTTTCGAAGCAAAAAAAAAAAAAAAAAAAAAAAATTTTAAAAAAAAATTAAAAAAATTTTTTTTTTTTTTTTGATTCGAAAAGTAGCGATTTTAACCTAAAAAATATTAAAAAAATCAAAAAAAAAATTTTATGTGATTTTTAGCTATTTTTAGGCATTTTTGGTGTGTTCACATTGGTTCTCGCGGTTCTCACAATAAGAGGTGGTTCTCGCATGATCTTCTCCCTATATATATATATATATATATATATATATATATTTGCAAAGAGAAGTTGGGGTAATGCTTGGCACTCAGTCATTATTACGATTTTAACTCCAGTTTAAAATTACGAATTTGCCCTCTTTTCAAAGTTACGATTTTGATCTTGGTTTAACATTACAGTATTGTCATCGCTTTAGCTTTTGGCAAATTACGATTTTACCTTGGCCGAAAATTACAATTTTGCCCCTAATTAAAAATTACATTATGATATGATTTTACCCCAGGTAAAAATTACGAATTTGGCCCTATTCAAAGTTACGAATTTGCCCATGGTTAAAAATTACAGTATTGTCATCATTTTAGCTTTTGACAAATACGATTTTACATCAGCCAAAAAAATACAATTTTGCCCCCATCTAAAAATTAAAGTGTTGCCACAGGTTTAGTTTTTTAGCAAAAGTGTAGAAGTGTTTTATTTTAATTGGTTGACTCGATTTTTTTTTTCGTGTCAGGCAACTGTCTAGTACTCGCTCATTAGTCCTGACAAATTATAGTTTCGCCCCGAGCTCAAAATTACTGTTTTGCCATCGTTTTAGGATTGGTTACATGTGTAAAATACCCGGGAATAATTATAACACATTCCAGGTTTTTTTACTAGGGTCTGGTTCCGGATACGTGTTTTTGTTACAAGCGGAGAAGGTGAAAATAGGTGAATCTTGCACCCTTGGCATATATCGTCCACACCATGTGTTACATACCAAACAAGAGAACCAAAAGACTAGTCTGATGGGTGAGAGAGTCTATTTAGTATATATAAACTCCACATTAATTGCTCATACAACTGATGTGGAACAGGTCCCATACGATAAAATGATATTAGTCATAACAGTTTTCATAGAACAAGAGAGAACAAGATGTTTCTAGCAAGGGCAGTCTTCGTGGAGTTAAGCTCTTAAATAAAAGTATAAGACGTTACGATAGTATATATCATGATTCATGATTGTTCAGGAAAGTATTATTTTAATACATATATATTAAAAGAATTATTATAGTATATGTCATGATTCATGATTGTTCAGGAAAGTATTGGACGGTAAGTTAGACGAACACAGAAGAAGATATGGCAGACATTAATGAGACCTTTTCCCATGCGCAGTGATTAACAATCAATGCTTCTAACTTCATTTTCTTCTCACCTAATTACGTTTCTTTTGCATAATTACTTTCTTAATCATAGTTAAACCTATTAATAAGGACATATGTAATGGGGCGCGAGGAGATGCATAGCGCCGATACGGCGCCCATAACACCGCCCCCCGGGGCGCTATGAGAAAAAAAAAAGAAAGGGCGTGTTTTATTTCGCGGCGCTATTTGTTCTCCATTTTCCACTTTGGTCCCTGCATTTTACAATTTGGTCCCTGCATTAAAACACTTTGGTCCCTGCATTTTACACTTTGGTCCCTGCATTTTACACTTTGGTCATGATGAGGTAGGGCTTTATGACTACGGCCTCAAGCCCCATAAAGCCCCGGGGTGACGTGGCATGCCACATGGCGCATAACGCCCCTTTGGGGGCTTTATGACTACACATGGCCTAATATATGTTAACTTAGAGTTAAGCTCTTAAATGTCACACAAAACAACTTTTTGTTATTAAAACCCTATGGATATAATCATATAAATTTTTTTTTTGAAAAGCAAACGAGACTTTATTCATTCAACCAAAAAACATAGCTCCCAGCCAGAAATTGGAAGCCAAAAGTTACAGTTACATCAATGAAATTACATTTGAGGCCTTACATAATAAAATTAAAATCCCACCATTGTTGCCTTTGAATTGATTTGAACTTTGATCTTTGTTTTAAATACTGATAAGATTCTTCCTTGATTTCCTCTATTATTCTTTGGATGACGCCCAATTTGCCTCTGAAAACTTTCTCATTCCTGGTTTTCCACAGCCACCACACCGTTTGCAAAACTATTGCGTGTATAACCTTCCTCTTATTTCGGCTCCTCTGCAGATCCATTACTTCCTTTAACAGTTGCTTTAGAGAAACTTCTGTACATATTGTTTGGCAGTTGATCCACTCCAGAATAGATTTCCAAACTTGTTTCGCGAAACTGCATAATAGTAAAACATGGTTTGCCGAATATAATCATATAAATACCATAAGTTTTAAAACACACGTGTTTTTTTGTCTTTTTTGAGTTATTTTCTTTTTTCTTTTATATTGTTTAAAGGAGACTTTAAAGAGGCATTATCATGCACCGTGCAAGTTAACGATAAAGCCCTTGTTTATGTCACGCATATGTGGCGCTGATGTAGCGTGACAAAGCCCTCAGGGGCTTTATCCCACACCATATGGTCTAATAAACAAATCAATTGTAAGAATTCTAATTTAATTGATTAGATTAGAACCCCCTCCCCCCTCCCCCCCCCCCCACACACACACACCACACCCTGGCCCAATCTTCGGTGGAAATTTCCTGAGCTCCCCGATCACTTCTCTCCATCTCTCTCTTCTATTTCCCTCTCTTGTTTGAAGAAGGGAAGGCTCCATCCCCCTGATGGGATGGAGAAATAACTGGTGTAAGGTGGAGGTGATATGGCGGATGTAAATGGTCGGGGAGGACGAAACCACATCCCATAGTCTAACAAAGAAAAGTGAAATCCTGACAATTTAGAAGACACAACAGATAATAGACCACAAGCAAGCAACGTCGTAGCAACAATTTACAATGCATAATCATCGTACATGAATATTGAAATGACATCATTCACCACATTCAATAGTAGTGACTTTACCCACATGTGGATACATGTTTGTCTTTTTATCTCCCCATAATAATGGCAATTTGTTCTCCTGTTGAAAACTTTATTATTGTTTCGGGCACACCCATCTCCAGACCAGACTTATTCAATAAGTCCAGACCGTCGATGGTCCCCACGACAGCTAATTATACTAGTAGCGAACACACTGTTAACGCACTATAATTGATCTACGATATTTCAAAATGTCGCACTACATCATATCATGTGTAATAGTATATAAATCTGGTTGTTTGTTGATAACGACAAGAAGATTCATTACATTTTATAAATATATGGACTTTCTGTAAATATAATGAATTCGTTTTGACTGTCTCATCACGAACCACAAGCTTCACGACATGTGTCAACAATGAGACAATTTTAATGCTGGATTTGACAAGTGTTAAGTCAGTGTAGTTTACTGTTTTATTAGTGATATAATTGCTTACCTGCTGTTAAAAAATATATATAATTGCTTACTTTGTTAGTTAGGAAATAATAATGATAAAATTCGATATCATAGAAAAAGTATCTATTATTATATATTTTTTTTAACGATGAACTTCATGTATAATGTTATCACACTCTTCAAATCGGAGAACCCTGTATTGGTCCATTCTGATCAGACGATGTTGTCTTAACCAGGACCACTCTGACTTCAAAGTTTGGCTTTTTTGGGTGTTCCCTTGGCTGCCACTTGACAATTGTTGTGTCACCACAAGAGCATAACTTTCTGGCGTAACATACGATGGGACGAAAACCCGGTTGGGCTCGGGAATCGAATTGACAAACTCACACAAGGCCTAGTCCAAATCCTTTATTGTTTATATCCACCTTAATATAAAAGTAATAGGAATTGAATTTGAGTCTCTATTAGAAAACACAATCCTCATATCACCAGGCCACAAGTGAAAGGACATCTATTATTATATTTCTGAAAGAAACTTGAATGTCGTCATTAAATAATTTCTAAGGGTGTCCGGGGCACCTTAGGTGACCCCTTTAGGTGACTCCATTCACCTATTAGGTGAGCATTGCCAACACTTAGGTGAGTTAGAGAGAGAGTAGAGAGAGAGGGTGAAATAGGTGGGGAGTTGCCGAGAGAGGGGAGGAGAGAGGGAGGAGAGAGGGAGATCTTGACCAATCAAAAATTTTCTTTTTCTTTTTTTTTTTTAAAACCAACTCCCCTAATAGGTGAGTGCCGCCATCAAAAAGGGGTATTAGGGGAGTGTTAGAGGGGAGTTGATGTGGCTTATTCTGGTTGGTTGTGTGTAAGAGGGGGAACTCACCTAAGAGGTGAGCACCCCTTACACCCTAATCATGGACCTTACTGAATGTTTACATAATTGTCACATCATTTTATATATTAACACGTAAATAAGTGCATCTTATAAATAAACTATCTTAAATATACATAAACACTCTAAAAGTAAATAATAAATAAAATATATGAAAATGTTCATAGACATACAAAGTTTAAACTTAAAATAATAAACTATCGATGTCCGAGAATCCATATACCAAAGTCAAAACATACGCGTCCAAAATAGAGAGATATGCTAGTCAATACAATAATTTTGTAATTTTATTTCCGAAAATAAAATATTAACGGTTCACAACTTGACCCATCAAAGTCAATAATATGATCATAAGGGTGAGCTAGGCACTCTCCTAAGCCCTTGTGTAATGGGGCGCTTTGGCCAAGCATGGCGCCCAAAAAACGCCCGGAACACCACCCCCCTAGGCGCCATGTTTCAGAATTTTGGGGGAGGCGCGAATATGTTCGCGGCGTGAGGGAGGAGTGAGGGAGGAAGGTTATTAAGCTTGGACCAATCAAAAAAATGTTAATGTTTTTATAATTATTTAATAAAAACGAAAATTAATAATTAGGTATTGATGGGTAGCGGCTTTATGACTACGGGCTTAAATGCATAACGCCCCATAACGCCCACCCGCACACGTGGCGCGCCACATGTCGCATAACGCCCCTAAAAGGGCTTTATGACTACACATGGCCTAAGAGGGGAGTCCCCTCTCTTACGCACACCGAATCAGGTTATGCCACGTCAACTCCCCTCTTAAACTCCTCTCACACCCCAATTTGATGGCGTCAATCCCCTATTAGGTGACTTGTTTTTTTATTAAAAAAAAAAGAAAATGTTTTGATTGGTTGAAATAACAGATGGGCCCACCATCTCCTCCCTCTTCACGCGGTGACTTCTCCCCGATTCCCCTCCCCGCACCCTCTCCCCGCACCAACGCCGGCGGTGTTCCCGCTAGGTGACTTGGGTCACCGAAAGGGGTTACCGCTGGTGCCCCGGATACCCTAAGGGATAACATTAGATAACTAGGTTATTTTCGTTTATTTAGATAAAGAATAGGTTATAACCTCGTATAATATACGAGTTAAAAAATAAAAAATCAAATAGTTATTAACGAAGATTTAACAATTATAAAACGATATTTTAAGGCGCTTTTATGATATCCAAACAAAATAGTGTGTCATGTATGATCAAAACTTGTGATGTTTGTATCAAGTTCATAAATATAAAAGCATTTGAACCATCGATTAGAAGACAAACTGTATCATCGACTTTCTCACGAGTTTTACCAGTCACGTGAACATACATTTAATAACCCAAGTTTTATTTAAATAACAGTGATCTTAATTTATTAGTTCTAAAAAAATGTTGAGATATTGAGATTAGGCATATAGCAATTAAGAGTCCAGCCTCCACCATTTTGGTTTTGAGAATTCGGACTCTACCGAGTTTTTGTTCAAGCTCCGCCACTAAGCATAATCACATCTGATAAAAGAGATGGTTAAAAATTATTTTTACATATTAAATTTAAAATAATAAATATTTGCGGCTATACAATTTATTTAAAATTGGTTCTTATTAAACATGTAAAATCAAAATCTTCTATACTATATAATAAAAGAAACCTGTTTTGGGACACTTGTCATTCTCTCATTTAATTGATTAAAATTATTAATAATACTAATAATAATAATAATATTTAATCTAAAT